>NW_027271225.1:790000-815011 GCF_040938485.1 Diadema antillarum
TGGCTGGGGAATTTCCATACATGTATGTATTGGCTATGTAAGCAGTACAACTAAGAATTGCGATTTAATTCGAATGTAGCGCCAACTGTTAATATTTGAATTTCGCGCCAACTGTTAAAGCGGGAAACTGGCTGACTGTGGCTACCATACATGTGCTGAGTCTGGCTGGGGAATTTCCCTACATGCATGTATTAGCTGTAAGCAGCACAAACTAAGAATTGTGATTTGATTTCAATGGAGCGTGAACTGTTAAAGCGGGAAACTGCTTGACTGTGGCTGGGGAATTTCCGTACATGTGCTGCGTCTGGCTGTAAAGTTTCCATCCATGCATGTATTGGCTATGTAGGCAGAGAGCTACGATTTGTGATTTAATTTGAATGTAGCGCCAAATGTTAAGGCAGGAAACTAGGTTACGGTTAGGGTTAAGGTTGTGTTAGTTTTACTGTTAGGGATTAGGGGTTAGGGCTAGGGTTAGGGTTGAGATAGTTTTAGGGTTAGGGGATAGGATTTAGGGCTTAGGTTTAGGGTTAGGGTCAGGGTTAGGGTTAGGGTTTAGGGTTAGGGTTTAGGGTTAGGGTTAGGGTTTAGGGTTTAGGGTTTAGGGTTAGGGTTAGGGTTAGGATTATGGTTTAGGGTTAGGGTTAGGGTTAGGGTTAGGGTTAGGGTTTGAGTTACGGGTATTCCGCAGTATATGAAGTGTTAGGGTTAGGGTTAGGGTTAGGGTTAGGGTTAGGGTTAGGGTTAGGGTTAGGGTTAGGGTTAGGGTTAGGGTTAGGGTTAGGGTTAGGGTTAGGGTTAGGGTTAGGGTTAGGGTTAGGGTTAGGGTTAGGGTTAGGGTTAGGGTTTAGGGTTAGGGTTAGGGTTAGGGTTAGGGGGTTAGGGTTAGGGTTAGGGTTAGGGTTAGGGTTAGGGTTAGGGTTAGGGTTAGGGTTAGGGTTAGAGTTACGGGTATTCCGCAGTATATGAAGTATATAGTTAAGAGTAGAAATTGATAGTGTCGATAGGTGTAATGAAGTCTAAGATAATTCGAAGATTTCAGATCTTAACTCCCAGTAGTTTTTGCTCCAGCCGTTTTTAAAGTTACCTTTTGGTTTGTACATAAAAAAATTCAAAAACGTCTTGAAGAAAAACTAATTATAGTTAAGGATTCATACTTTGGTGAAATGTTAAGTTTGATGGAAGGTCCAATATATGGAAGTTTGAAATTGTAAGTGTAATTAGTCTTCGCTCCAGGCGACTTTGAATTTTTTGATATATACTACATGTACAATATTTGAAAGGGCCTGGAAGGAAGACTAAACTTAGTTAAGCACTCATACTTGAGAAAAAACTTAAGTTCGGTACAAAGTCCAAAATATGTAAGTTTCAAAGTTTAACTTGAAGTAGTCTTTACTCCAGCTGTTTTTTAAGTTACCATATGTTTGTACATAGAAATATTTGAAAGGGTCTGTAAGGAGAGCGAATTGTATTGAAGGACTGATTATTGACAGATATGTTGAGTCCGTTGGCAGGTCAAAGATATTGGAATTTGAAATTTTAACTCCAATTAGTCTTCTCTCAAGGTGTCTTTGAAAATTTATGCTATATACCATATATACAATATTTGAAAGCGCCTGGAGGGAAGATTAAACTTAGTTAAGCACTCATACTTGAGAAAAAGCTTTTGTTGTGAACAAAGTCCAAAATATATAAGTTTCAAATTTTTACTTGAAGTAGTCTTTGCTCCAGCCGTCTTTCAAGTTACCATATGTTTGTACATAGAAATATTTGAAAGCGTCTGGAAGGAGAACTAATTGTATTGAAGAATTCATACTTTGGGAAAATGTTGAGTCCGGTGGAAAGTCCAATATATATGAGTTTCAAAGTTTAATTGTAATTAGTCTTCGCTCCAGGTGACTTTGATTTTTTTGATATGTACTATATGTACAATATTTTAAATCGCCTGGAGGGAAGACTAAACTTAGTTTAGCACTCATACTTGAGAAAAATCTTCAGTTCGGTGCAAAGTCCGAAATATATAAGTTTGAAAGTGTAACTTGAAGTATTCTTTACTCCAGCCCTTTACTTAAGTTACCATATGTTTATACATAGAAATATTTGAAAGCGTCTGGAAGGAGAACTAATTGTATTGAAGGACTCATACTTCAGAAAAATGTTAAGTCCGGTGTTAGGTCTAGCATATTGGACTTTGAAATTGTAACTCCAATTAGTCTTCGCTCCAGGCGTCTTTAAAATTTTATGTACATTGCCTATGGAGAAGTCGAAAAATATTCTAAGTCGAAAAACCATAGACTTTGTACATGAAATTTGAAGGCGGCTGGAAGGATGACTAATCGTTGTTAAGCATTCATATTTAAGGGAACTTTTAAGCCATGAGTAAAGTCTTTTATAAAGTTTAATTCCAATTAGTATTGCTTCCAGACGTCTTTAAGTTTCTTTCCATACCTCCCATCTGCTATTCAACAAAATGATAAATGAATACCTGCATTTTTTATTTGAACTCTAGAAACAATGATTAAATATGAATATTTACTCACAATGTCAATGATGGAGCCGTCTGTCGCCACCTTCAGGATTGCAGTAACTCCTAGCATGTCCGCATTCGGTTGGAACACCCTTTCTTGTTTACGAAGGGTGTTTTGTAACAGAAAATGGATTTGAATAAGTGGGATTAGAAACAAATTGTAATCATCGAAATAATCCTATTGAATCAATACAAGCTGGTCAGTTTATCGCTTTACTTCATCATACTTCGTCACGCTTAGTTATACTTTGTGATATTTTGACCTAATTCATTTAATCGATTAATTAATGTAATTTCATTTGAAAAAAAAAGTACATTATACATTACCCGTGCACGGCTTCTCGACCAGGAACTTTTGGATTCGCCCATTGAAGGCAGCCAAAGGGTAGTTAGTGAGGACATAATGCGTTCAAACCTTCGTCATTTCCTGCCTGGATAAGGAGGCAATGCTCGAAATTACACCTTCGTTGGAGGCCCTGATGATGATCGCTGTCCCACAAAAATACTTCTGCTTAAACTGGGCACGCATAACATTGTGATTTCCAATCAGGATGGCACTATCGATATCCCTGTTGATGTAAATTTCCGCTATGTGGTTTGAAATAATCTGAAATACAATTTGAATTCCAATTATACTACTTCCAATTAGGACGAGACTTAGGGTTAGACTGGCTGATTGTGGCTGGGAATTGCCATACTTGTGCTGAGTCTGGCTGGGGAATTTCCATACTTTTATGTATTGGCTATCCTGTAAGAAGCACAACTAGGACTTGTGATTTAATTTCAATATAGCGCCAACTGTTAATATTTGAATTTCGCGCCAACTGTTAAGGCGGGAAACTGGCTGACTGTGGCTACCATATGTGCTGAGTCTGGCTGGGGAATTTCCATACATGTATGTATTGGCTATGTAAGCAGTACAACTAAGAATTGCGATTTAATTCGAATGTAGCGCCAACTGTTAATATTTGAATTTCGCGCCAACTGTTAAAGCGGGAAACTGGCTGACTGTGGCTACCATACATGTGCTGAGTCTGGCTGGGGAATTTCCCTACATGCATGTATTAGCTGTAAGCAGCACAAACTAAGAATTGTGATTTGATTTCAATGGAGCGTGAACTGTTAAAGCGGGAAACTGCTTGACTGTGGCTGGGGAATTTCCGTACATGCGCTGCGTCTGGCTGTAAAGTTTCCATCCATGCATGTATTGGCTATGTAGGCAGAGAGCTACGATTTGTGATTTAATTTGAATGTAGCGCCAAATGTTAAGGCAGGAAACTAGGTTACGGTTAGGGTTAAGGTTGTGTTAGTTTTACTGTTAGGGATTAGGGGTTAGGGCTAGGGTTAGGGTTGAGATAGTTTTAGGGTTAGGGGATAGGATTTAGGGCTTAGGTTTAGGGTTAGGGTCAGGGTTAGGGTTAGGGTTTAGGGTTAGGGTTTAGGGTTAGGGTTAGGGTTTAGGGTTTAGGGTTTAGGGTTAGGGTTAGGGTTAGGATTATGGTTTAGGGTTAGGGTTAGGGTTAGGGTTAGGGTTTGAGTTACGGGTATTCCGCAGTATATGAAGTGTTAGGGTTAGGGTTAGGGTTAGGGTTAGGGTTAGGGTTAGGGTTAGGGTTAGGGTTAGGGTTAGGGTTAGGGTTAGGGTTAGGGTTAGGGTTAGGGTTAGGGTTAGGGTTAGGGTTAGGGTTAGGGTTAGGGTTAGGGTTAGGGTTAGGGTTAGGGTTAGGGTTAGGGTTAGGGTTAGGGTTAGGGTTAGAGTTACGGGTATTCCGCAGTATATGAAGTATATAGTTAAGAGTAGAAATTGATAGTGTCGATAGGTGTAATGAAGTCTAAGATAATTCGAAGATTTCAGATCTTAACTCCCAGTAGTTTTTGCTCCAGCCGTTTTTAAAGTTACCTTTTGGTTTGTACATAAAAAAATTCAAAAACGTCTTGAAGAAAAACTAATTATAGTTAAGGATTCATACTTTGGTGAAATGTTAAGTTTGATGGAAGGTCCAATATATGGAAGTTTGAAATTGTAAGTGTAATTAGTCTTCGCTCCAGGCGACTTTGAATTTTTTGATATATACTACATGTACAATATTTGAAAGGGCCTGGAAGGAAGACTAAACTTAGTTAAGCACTCATACTTGAGAAAAAACTTAAGTTCGGTACAAAGTCCAAAATATGTAAGTTTCAAAGTTTAACTTGAAGTAGTCTTTACTCCAGCTGTTTTTTAAGTTACCATATGTTTGTACATAGAAATATTTGAAAGGGTCTGTAAGGAGAGCGAATTGTATTGAAGGACTGATTATTGACAGATATGTTGAGTCCGTTGGCAGGTCAAAGATATTGGAATTTGAAATTTTAACTCCAATTAGTCTTCTCTCAAGGTGTCTTTGAAAATTTATGCTATATACCATATATACAATATTTGAAAGCGCCTGGAGGGAAGATTAAACTTAGTTAAGCACTCATACTTGAGAAAAAGCTTTTGTTGTGAACAAAGTCCAAAATATATAAGTTTCAAATTTTTACTTGAAGTAGTCTTTGCTCCAGCCGTCTTTCAAGTTACCATATGTTTGTACATAGAAATATTTGAAAGCGTCTGGAAGGAGAACTAATTGTATTGAAGAATTCATACTTTGGGAAAATGTTGAGTCCGGTGGAAAGTCCAATATATATGAGTTTCAAAGTTTAATTGTAATTAGTCTTCGCTCCAGGTGACTTTGATTTTTTTGATATGTACTATATGTACAATATTTTAAATCGCCTGGAGGGAAGACTAAACTTAGTTTAGCACTCATACTTGAGAAAAATCTTCAGTTCGGTGCAAAGTCCGAAATATATAAGTTTGAAAGTGTAACTTGAAGTATTCTTTACTCCAGCCCTTTACTTAAGTTACCATATGTTTATACATAGAAATATTTGAAAGCGTCTGGAAGGAGAACTAATTGTATTGAAGGACTCATACTTCAGAAAAATGTTAAGTCCGGTGTTAGGTCTAGCATATTGGACTTTGAAATTGTAACTCCAATTAGTCTTCGCTCCAGGCGTCTTTAAAATTTTATGTACATTGCCTATGGAGAAGTCGAAAAATATTCTAAGTCGAAAAACCATAGACTTTGTACATGAAATTTGAAGGCGGCTGGAAGGATGACTAATCGTTGTTAAGCATTCATATTTAAGGGAACTTTTAAGCCATGAGTAAAGTCTTTTATAAAGTTTAATTCCAATTAGTATTGCTTCCAGACGTCTTTAAGTTTCTTTCCATACCTCCCATCTGCTATTCAACAAAATGATAAATGAATACCTGCATTTTTTATTTGAACTCTAGAAACAATGATTAAATATGAATATTTACTCACAATGTCAATGATGGAGCCGTCTGTCGCCACCTTCAGGATTGCAGTAACTCCTAGCATGTCCGCATTCGGTTGGAACACCCTTTCTTGTTTACGAAGGGTGTTTTGTAACAGAAAATGGATTTGAATAAGTGGGATTAGAAACAAATTGTAATCATCGAAATAATCCTATTGAATCAATACAAGCTGGTCAGTTTATCGCTTTACTTCATCATACTTCGTCACGCTTAGTTATACTTTGTGATATTTTGACCTAATTCATTTAATCGATTAATTAATGTAATTTCATTTGAAAAAAAAAGTACATTATACATTACCCGTGCACGGCTTCTCGACCAGGAACTTTTGGATTCGCCCATTGAAGGCAGCCAAAGGGTAGTTAGTGAGGACATAATGCGTTCAAACCTTCGTCATTTCCTGCCTGGATAAGGAGGCAATGCTCGAAATTACACCTTCGTTGGAGGCCCTGATGATGATCGCTGTCCCACAAAAATACTTCTGCTTAAACTGGGCACGCATAACATTGTGATTTCCAATCAGGATGGCACTATCGATATCCCTGTTGATGTAAATTTCCGCTATGTGGTTTGAAATAATCTGAAATACAATTTGAATTCCAATTATACTACTTCCAATTAGGACGAGACTTAGGGTTAGACTGGCTGATTGTGGCTGGGAATTGCCATACTTGTGCTGAGTCTGGCTGGGGAATTTCCATACTTTTATGTATTGGCTATCCTGTAAGAAGCACAACTAGGACTTGTGATTTAATTTCAATATAGCGCCAACTGTTAATATTTGAATTTCGCGCCAACTGTTAAGGCGGGAAACTGGCTGACTGTGGCTACCATATGTGCTGAGTCTGGCTGGGGAATTTCCATACATGTATGTATTGGCTATGTAAGCAGTACAACTAAGAATTGCGATTTAATTCGAATGTAGCGCCAACTGTTAATATTTGAATTTCGCGCCAACTGTTAAAGCGGGAAACTGGCTGACTGTGGCTACCATACATGTGCTGAGTCTGGCTGGGGAATTTCCCTACATGCATGTATTAGCTGTAAGCAGCACAAACTAAGAATTGTGATTTGATTTCAATGGAGCGTGAACTGTTAAAGCGGGAAACTGCTTGACTGTGGCTGGGGAATTTCCGTACATGTGCTGCGTCTGGCTGTAAAGTTTCCATCCATGCATGTATTGGCTATGTAGGCAGAGAGCTACGATTTGTGATTTAATTTGAATGTAGCGCCAAATGTTAAGGCAGGAAACTAGGTTACGGTTAGGGTTAAGGTTGTGTTAGTTTTACTGTTAGGGATTAGGGGTTAGGGCTAGGGTTAGGGTTGAGATAGTTTTAGGGTTAGGGGATAGGATTTAGGGCTTAGGTTTAGGGTTAGGGTCAGGGTTAGGGTTAGGGTTTAGGGTTAGGGTTTAGGGTTAGGGTTAGGGTTTAGGGTTTAGGGTTTAGGGTTAGGGTTAGGGTTAGGATTATGGTTTAGGGTTAGGGTTAGGGTTAGGGTTAGGGTTAGGGTTTGAGTTACGGGTATTCCGCAGTATATGAAGTGTTAGGGTTAGGGTTAGGGTTAGGGTTAGGGTTAGGGTTAGGGTTAGGGTTAGGGTTAGGGTTAGGGTTAGGGTTAGGGTTAGGGTTAGGGTTTAGGGTTTAGGGTTTAGGGTTAGGGTTAGGGTTAGGGTTAGGGTTAGGGTTAGGGTTAGGGTTAGGGTTAGGGTTAGGGTTAGGGTTAGGGTTAGGGTTAGGGTTAGGGTTAGGGTTAGGGTTAGGGTTAGGGTTAGGGTTAGGGTTAGGGTTAGGGTTACGGGTATTCCGCAGTATATGAAGTATTTAGTTAAGAGTTGAAATTAATAGTGTAGTTAGGTCTCATCGAGACTAAGATAATTCAAAAATTTCAGATCTTAACTCCCAGTAGTTTTTGCTCCAGCTGTTTTTATAGTTACCATTTGTTTTGTACATAAAAAATTTCAAAAGCGTCTGGAAGAAAAACTAATTATAGTTAAGGATTCATACTTTAGTGAAATGTTAAATCTGGTGTAAGGTCCAACATATGGAAGTTTGAAAGTGTAAGTGTAATTAGTCTTCGCTCCAGGCGACTTTGAATTTTTTTGTTATATACTACATGTACAATATTTGTAAGGGCCTGGAAGGAAGACTAAACTTAGTTAAGCACTCATACTTGAGAAAAGACTTACGTTCGGTACAAATTCCAAAATATATAAGTTTAAAAGTCTAACTTGAAGTAGTCTTTACTCCAGCCGTTTTTTAAGTTACCGTATGTTTGTACATAGAAATACTTGAAAGGGTCTGGAAGGAGAACTAATTGTATTTAAGGACTGATACTTGACAAATATGTTGAATCCGGTGGCAGGTCATACATATTGGACTTTGAAATTGTAAGTCCAATTAGTCTTCTCTCCAGGCGTCTTTGAAATTTTTCCTTTTTTGAAAGCGCCTGGAGGGAAGACTAAACTAAGTTAAGCACTCATACTTGAGAGAAAATTGAAGTTGGGAACAAAGTCCAAAATATATAAGTTTCAAAGTCTAACTTGAAGTAGTCTTTGCTCCAGCCGTTTTTCAAGTTACCATATGTTTGTACATAGAAATATTTGAAAGGGTCTGGAAGGAGAACTAATTGTATTGAAGGACTCATACTTGACAAATATATTAAGACCGGTGGCAGGTCAAAGATGTTGGAATTTGAAATTGTAACTCCAATCAGTCTTCTCTCAAGGTGTCTTTGAAAATGTTCCTATATACTCAATATACTATATATACAATATTTGAAAGCGCCTGGAGGGAAGATTAAACTTAGTTAAGCACTCATACTTGAGATAAAACTTAATTTGTGAATAAAGTCCAAAATATATAAGTTTCAAAGTCTAACTTGAAGTAGTCTTTGCTTCAGCCGTCTTTCAAGTTACCATATGTTTGTACATAGAAAAATTTGAAAGCGTCTGGAAGGAGAACTAATTGTATTGAAGAATTCATAATTTGGGAAAATGTTAAGTCTGGTGTCAGGTCTAGCATATTGAACTTTGAAATTGTAACTCCAATTAGTCTTCGCTTCAGGCGTCTTTAAAATTTTATGTACATTGCCTATGGAGAAGACGAAAAATATTCTAAGTCGAAAAACCCATAGACTTTGTACATTAAATTTGAAGGCGGCTGGAAGGAAGACTAATCGTTGTTAAGCATTCATATTTAAGGGAACTTTTAAGCCATGGGTAAAGTCTTGTATATGTGAATTTCAAAGTTTAATTCCAATTAGTATTGCTTCCAGACGTCTTTAAGTTTCTTTCCATACCTCACATCTGCCATTCAACAAAATGATAAATGAATACCTGCATTTTTTATTTGAACTTTAGAAACAATGATTAAATATGAATATTTACTCACAATGTCAATGATGGAGCCATCTGTCGCCACCTTCAGGATTGCAGTAACTCCTAGCATGTCCGCATTCGGTTGGAACACCCTTTCCTGTTTACGAAGGGTGTTTTGTAACAGAAAATGGATTTGAATAAGTGGGATTAGAAACAAATTGTAATCATCGAAATAATCCTATTGAATCAATACAAGCTGGTCAGTTTATGGCTTTACTTCATCATACTTCGTCACGCTTTGTTATACTTTGTGATATTTTGACCTAATTCATTTTAAATTTGGGTCAATTTAGCAAAGATTTTTTTCTTCTCTCTGATGCTATTTTACTGACGCTAAAGGGTAGTTAGGGATGGGATAACAATGTAGGTTGCAACATTTCAAGAACTCACTTCTATCCATTCGCCAAACGCTCTCCAAAATTCGCCGTTTACCATGATCTGGTTGTGGTTGGTTTCTTTTATCACTTTTCCACCTCTTCTGACGTGGTGCAGTGTGTTACCCAAATGTTGTCGAGACCAAGGCCCTCGGCTATATTGAATACAAATAGGAAAAAATACGTGTAAAAAACGTGTAAAAAAACATTAGAATTGTTTTTTCCTATAGGTTTTTTACACATTTTCTCAGTTTTTTCCTTTGAATCTTTCTTTTTAGAAAATGTTGGAAAACAAATGTAAAAGAATAATGTTGGTATGCACATGTATCAATTGCAATAATGCCCTCTTTTGGCAAGAAGAATGTAGTTTCTACCTTCATATCAATATCAATTGAGTATATGAATATAAGAACGACCCAAGTCCAATTTTTGGCCAAATTTAGTTTGACATGGGAAATTGTAGCTTATGCATGGACTCATCTTGTGTATAAATGATAAATCCTAATTACCCCCGGAAGTGCCTAAAATAAATGAGTTAAATCTTACATGAATGGAAGAATTAAGGACTTGGGTCATTCTTACATTCATATTATAGCGCCCTCTCTCGTCCTTCTCTCATCTCCATGGCAGAATATCATGTATATGAATCAAAGAACGACCCAAGTCCATATGAATCAAAGAACGACCCAAGTCCATCACACAAAATGGCCTCTCCACAATTAATGTTAATGTTAATTGTCATAATAATATATGTTCTAATTTGTATATACAATGTTGCCTTCCCATCACAGTTAAATAGAATATTATTGGACAAACAAAAAAGATATGAAGTTTTTTTTAGTTTACTCGAAATGGTCTTCCATGGACTTGGGTCGTTCTTATATCCATATACTCAATTGTATTAATGTTCACCCAAAAACGTAATTTCATTTGAAAAAAAGTACATTATACATTACCCGTGCACGGCTTCTCAACCAGGAACTTTTGGATTCGCCCATTGAAGGCAGCAAAAGGGTAGTTAGTGAGGACATAATGCGTTCAGACCCTCGTCGTTTCCTGCCTGGATAAGGAGGCTGTGCTCGAAATTACACCTTCGTTGGAGGCCCTGATGAAGATCGCTGTCCCACAAAAATACTTCTGCTTAACCTGGGCACGCATAACATTGTGATTTCCAATCAGGATGGCACTATCGATATCCCTGTTGATGTAAATTCTTGCCATGGTGGTTTGAAATACTCTGAAATACAATTTGAATTCCAATTATACTACTTCCAATTAGGACGAGACTTAGGGTTAGACTGACTGATTGTGGCTGGGAATTGCCATACTTGTGCTGAGTCTGGCTGGGGAATTTCCATACTTTTATGTATTGGCTATCATGTAAGAAGTACAGCTAGGACTTGTGATTTAATTTGAATATAGCGCCAACTGTTAATATTTGAATTTCGCGCCAACTTTTAAGGGGAGAAACTGGCTGACTGTGGCTACCATATGTGCTGAGTCTGGTTAGGGAATTTCCATACATGTATGTATTGGCTATGTAAGCAGTACAACTAAGAATTGTGATTTAATTTGAATGTAGCTCCAACTGTTTATATTTGAATTTCGCGCCAACTATTAAAGCGGGAAACTGGATGACTGTGGCTACCATACATGTGCTGAGTCTGGTTGGGGAATTTCCATACGTGTATGAATTGGCTGTAAGCAGCACAAACTAAGAATTGTGATTTAATTTCAATGTAGCGCCAACTGTTAATATTTGAATTTCGCGCCAGCTGTTAAAGCAGGAAACTGCTTGACTGTTGCTGGGGAATTTCCGTATATGTGCTGAGTCTGGCTGTAAAATTTCCATACGTGCATGTTTGGCTATAAAGCCGACAGCTACGACTTGTGATTTAATTTAAATGTGGTGCCAAATGTTAAGGCAAGAAACTAGGTTAGGGTTAGGGTTGAGTTAGTTTTACTGTTAGGGGTTAGGGGTAAGGGTTAGGGTTCAGTTAGTTTAAGGGTTAGGGGATAGGTTTAAGGCTTAGGGTAAGGATTACAGTTAGGGTTAGGGATAGGCGTATGGTTAGGGTACGGATTAGGGTTAGGGTGTAGGGTTTAGGGTTAGGGTAGGGTAAGGGTTTAGGGTGAGAGGTTAGGGTTAGGGTTTGGGTTAGGGTTAGGGTTAAGGTTAGGGTTAGGGTTAGGGTTAGGAGGTTAGGGTTAGGATTAAGGTTAGGGGTAGGGTTAGGGTTAGGGTTAGGGGGGTTAGGGTTATGGTAAGGGTTAGGGTTAGGGTTAGGGTTTGGGTTAGGGTTAGGGTTAGGGTTAGGAGTTAGGGCGTTAGGGTTAGGGTTAGGGTTAGGGTTAGGGTTAGGTAGGTTAGGGTTTAGGGTTAGGGTTAGGGTTAGGGTTGGTTAGGGTTAGGGTTAGGGTTAGGGTTAGGGTTAGGATTAGGGTTAGGGTTAGGGTTAGGGTTTAGGGTTAGGATTAGGTAGGTTTGGTTAGGGTTAGGGTTAGGGTTAGGGTTAGGGTTAGGGTTAGGGTAAGGGTTAGGGTTGGGTTAGGATTAGGGTTAGGGTTAGGGTTAGGGTGAGGGTTAGGGTTAGGGTTAGGGTTAGGTTAGGGTTAGGGTTAGGGTTAGGGTTAGGGTTAGGGTTAGGGTTGGGTTAGGGTTAGAGTTACGGGTATTTCGCAGTATATGAAGTATTTAGTTAAGAGTTGAAATTAATAGTGTAGTTAGGGTTAGGGTTAGGGTTAGGGTTAGGGTTAGGGTTAGGGTTAGGGTTAGGGTTTAGGGTTAGGGTTAGGGTTAGGGTTAGGGTTAGGGTTAGGGTTAGGGTTAGGGTTAGGGTTGCTAGGGTTAGGGTTTAGGGTTAGGGTTAGGGTTAGGGTTAGGGTTAGGGTTAGGGTTAGGGTTAGGGTTAGGGTTAGGGTTAGGGTTAGGGTTAGGGTTAGGGTTAGGGTTAGGGTTAGGGTTAGGGTTAGAGTTACGGGTATTCCGCAGTATATGAAGTATTTAGTTAAGAGTTGAAATTAATAGTGTAGTTAGGTCTCATCGAGACTAAGATAATTCAAAAATTTCAGATCTTAACTCCCAGTAGTTTTTGCTCCAGCTGTTTTTATAGTTACCATTTGTTTTGTACATAAAAAATTTCAAAAGCGTCTGGAAGAAAAACTAATTATAGTTAAGGATTCATACTTTAGTGAAATGTTAAATCTGGTGTAAGGTCCAACATATGGAAGTTTGAAAGTGTAAGTGTAATTAGTCTTTGCTCCAGGCGACTTTGAATTTTTTTGTTATATACTACATGTACAATATTTGTAAGGGCCTGGAAGGAAGACTAAACTTAGTTAAGCACTCATACTTGAGAAAAGACTTACGTTCGGTACAAATTCCAAAATATATAAGTTTAAAAGTCTAACTTGAAGTAGTCTTTACTCCAGCCGTTTTTTAAGTTACCGTATGTTTGTACATAGAAATACTTGAAAGGGTCTGGAAGGAGAACTAATTGTATTTAAGGACTGATACTTGACAAATATGTGAATCCGGTGGCAGGTCATACATATTGGACTTTGAAATTGTAAGTCCAATTAGTCTTCTCTCCAGGCGTCTTTGAAATTTTTCCTTTTTGAAAGCGCCTGGAGGGAAGACTAAACTAAGTTAAGCACTCATACTTGAGAGAAAATTGAAGTTGGGAACAAAGTCCAAAATATATAAGTTTCAAAGTCTAACTTGAAGTAGTCTTTGCTCCAGCCGTTTTTCAAGTTACCATATGTTTGTACATAGAAATATTTGAAAGGGTCTGGAAGGAGAACTAATTGTATTGAAGGACTCATACTTGACAAATATATTAAGACCGGTGGCAGGTCAAAGATGTTGGAATTTGAAATTGTAACTCCAATCAGTCTTCTCTCAAGGTGTCTTTGAAAATGTTCCTATATACTCAATATACTATATATACAATATTTGAAAGCGCCCTGGAGGGAAGATTAAAACTTAGTTAAGCACTCATACTTGAGATAAAAACTTAAATTTTGTGAATAAAGTCCAAAATATATAAGTTTCAAAGTCTAACTTGAAGTAGTCTTTTGCTTCAAGCCGTCTTTCAAGTTACCATATGTTTTGTACATAGAAAAAATTTGAAAAGCGTCTGGAAGGAGAAACTAATTGTATTGAAGAATTCATAATTTGGGAAAAATGTTAAGTCTGGTGTCAGGTCTAGCATATTGAAACTTTGAAAATTGTAACTCCAATTAGTCTTCGCTTCAGGCGTCTTTAAAAATTTTTATGTACATTGCCTATGGAGAAGACGAAAAAATATTCTAAGTCGAAAAAACCCATAGACTTTGTACATTAAATTTTGAAGGCGGCTGGAAGGAAGACTAATCGTTGTTAAGCATTCATATTTAAGGGAACTTTTTAAGCCATGGGTAAAGTCTTGTATATGTGGAATTTCAAAGTTTTAATTCCAATTAGTATTGCTTCCAGACGTCCTTTAAGTTTTCTTTTCCATACCTCACATCTGCCATTCAACAAAAATGATAAATGAATACCTGCATTTTTTTATTTGAACTTTAGAAAACAATGATTAAATATGAATATTTACTCACAATGTCAATGATGGAGCCATCTGTCGCCACCTTCAGGATTGCAGTAAACTCCTAGCATGTCCGCATTCGGTTGGAACACCCTTTCCTGTTTTACGAAGGGTGTTTTTGTAACAGAAAAATGGATTTTGAATAAGTGGGATTAGAAACAAAATTGTAATCATCGAAAATAATCCTATTGAATCAATACAAGCTGGTTCAGTTTTATGGCTTTACTTCATCATACTTTCGTCCACGCTTTTGTTATACTTTGTGATATTTTTGACCTAATTCATTTTTAAATTTGGGTCAATTTTAGCAAAGATTTTTTTTTCTTCTCTCTGATTGCTATTTTTACTGACGCTAAAGGGTAGTTAGGGATGGGATAAACAATGTAGGTTTGCAAACATTTCAAGAACTCACTTCTAATCCATTCGCCAAAACGCTCTCCAAAAATTCGCCGTTTACCATGATTCTGGTTTGTGGTTGGTTTTCTTTTTATCACTTTTCCACCTCTTTCTGACGTGGTGCAGTGTGTTTACCCAAATGTTGTCGAGACCAAGGCCCTCGGCTATATTGAATACAAAATAGGAAAAAAAATACGTGTAAAAAAAACGTGTAAAAAAAAACATTAGAATTGTTTTTTTTTTCCTATAGGTTTTT
The DNA here is from genome assembly GCF_040938485.1 of Diadema antillarum. Classification (NCBI taxonomy): domain Eukaryota; kingdom Metazoa; phylum Echinodermata; class Echinoidea; order Diadematoida; family Diadematidae; genus Diadema; species Diadema antillarum. The sequence continues at coordinate 804,883 of NW_027271225.1, forward strand.
TTACACATTTTTCTCAGTTTTTTTCCTTTGAATCTTTTCTTTTTAGAAAAATGTTGGAAAAACAAAATGTAAAAAGAATAATGTTGGTATGCACATGTATCAATTGCAATAATGCCCCTCTTTTTGGCAAGAAGAAATGTAGTTTTCTACCTTCATATCAATATCAATTGAGTATATGAAATATAAGAACGACCCAAGTCCAAATTTTTTGGCCAAAATTTAGTTTTGACATGGGGAAAATTGTAGCTTATGCATGGACTCATCTTGTGTATAAAATGATAAAATCCTAATTACCCCCGGAAGTGCCTAAAAATAAATGAGTTTAAATCTTACATGAAATGGAAGAATTAAGGACTTGGGTCATTCTTACATTCATATTATAGCGCCCCTCTCTCGTCCTTTCTCTCATCTCCATGGCAGAATATCATGTATATGAATCAAAGAAACGACCCAAGTCCATATGAATCAAAGAACGACCCAAGTCCATCACACAAAATGGCCTCTCCACAATTAATGTTAATGTTAATTGTCATAATAATATATGTTCTAATTTGTATATACAATGTTGCCTTCCCATCACAGTTAAATAGAATATTATTGGACAAACAAAAAAGATATGAAGTTTTTTTTTTTAGTTTACTCGAAATGGTCTTCCATGGACTTGGGTCGTTCTTATATCCATATACTCAATTGTATTAATGTTCACCCAAAAACGTAATTTCATTTGAAAAAAAAAGTACATTATACATTACCCGTGCACGGCTTCTCAACCAGGAACTTTTGGATTCGCCCATTGAAGGCAGCAAAAGGGTAGTTAGTGAGGACATAATGCGTTCAGACCCTCGTCGTTTTCCTGCCTGGATAAGGAGGCTGTGCTCGAAATTACACCTTCGTTGGAGGCCCTGATGAAGATCGCTGTCCCCACAAAAATACTTCTGCTTAACCTGGGCACGCATAACATTGTGATTTCCAATCAGGATGGCACTATCGATATCCCTGTTGATGTAAATTCTTGCCATGGTGGTTTGAAATACTCTGAAATACAATTTGAATTCCAATTATACTACTTCCAATTAGGACGAGACTTAGGGTTAGACTGACTGATTGTGGCTGGGAATTGCCATACTTGTGCTGAGTCTGGCTGGGGAATTTCCATACTTTTATGTATTGGCTATCATGTAAGAAGTACAGCTAGGACTTGTGATTTAATTTGAATATAGCGCCAACTGTTAATATTTGAATTTCGCGCCAACTTTTAAGGGGAGAAACTGGCTGACTGTGGCTACCATATGTGCTGAGTCTGGTTAGGGAATTTCCATACATGTATGTATTGGCTATGTAAGCAGTACAACTAAGAATTGTGATTTAATTTGAATGTAGCTCCAACTGTTTATATTTGAATTTTCGCGCCAACTATTAAAGCGGGAAAAACTGGATGACTGTGGCTACCATACATGTGCTGAGTCTGGTTGGGGAATTTCCATACGTGTATGAATTGGCTGTAAGCAGCACAAACTAAGAATTGTGATTTAATTTCAATGTAGCGCCAACTGTTAATATTTGAATTTCGCGCCAGCTGTTAAAGCAGGAAACTGCTTGACTGTTGCTGGGGAATTTCCGTATATGTGCTGAGTCTGGCTGTAAAATTTCCATACGTGCATGTTTGGCTATAAAGCCGACAGCTACGACTTGTGATTTAATTTAAAATGTGGTGCCAAATGTTAAGGCAAGAAACTAGGTTAGGGTTAGGGTTGAGTTAGTTTTTTACTGTTAGGGGTTAGGGGTAAGGGTTAGGGTTTTCAGTTAGTTTAAGGGTTAGGGGATAGGTTTTAAGGCTTAGGGTAAGGATTACAGTTAGGGTTAGGGATAGGCGTATGGTTAGGGTACGGATTAGGGTTAGGGTGTAGGGTTTAGGGTTAGGGTTAGGGTAAGGGTTTAGGGTGAGAGGTTAGGGTTAGGGTTTGGGTTAGGGTTAGGGTTAAGGTTAGGGTTAGGGTTAGGGTTAGGAGGTTAGGGTTAGGATTAAGGTTAGGGGTAGGGTTAGGGTTAGGGTTAGGGGGGTTAGGGTTATGGTAAGGGGTTAGGGTTAGGGTTAGGGTTTTTAGGGTTAGGGTTAGGGTTAGGGTTAGGGTTAGGGTTAGGGTTAGGGTTTAGGGTTAGGGTTAGGGTTTCAGGTTAGGGTTAGGGTTAGGGTTAGGGTTAGGGTTAGGGTTGGGTTAGGATTAGGGTTAGGGTTAGGGTTTAGGGTTAGGGTTAGGATTAGGGTTATGGTTAGGGTTAGGGTTAGGGTTTAGGGTTAGGGTAAGGGTTAGGGTTTGGGTTAGGGTTAGGGTTAGGGTTAGGGTTAGGGTTATCTTTAGGGTTTAGGGTTAGGGTTAGGTTAGGGTTAGGGTTAGGGTTAGGGTTAGGGTTTAGGGTTAGGGTTGGGTTAGGGTTAGAGTTTACGGGGTATTTTCGCAGTATATGAAGTATTTTAGTTAAGACTTGAAATTAAATAGTGTAGTTTAGGGTTAGGGGTTTTAGGGTTAGGGTTTAGGGGTTAGGGTTAGGGTTAGGGTTTAGGGTTTTAGGGTTAGGGTTAGGGTTAGGGTTAGGGTTAGGGTTTAGGGTTTAGGGTTAGGGTTAGGGTTAGGGTTAGGGTTTTAGGGTTAGGGTTTAGGGTTAGGGTTAGGGTTAGGGTTAGGGTTAGGGTTAGGGTTAGGGTTAGGGGTTAGGGTTAGGGTTTAGGGTTAGGGTTAGGGTTAGGGTTTAGGGTTAGGGTTAGGGTTAGGGTTAGGAGTTTACGGGTATTCCGCAGTAATATGAAGTATTTAGTTAAGAGTTGAAATTAATAGTGTAGTTAGGTCCTCATCGAGACTAAGATAATTCAAAAATTTCAGATCTTAACTCCCAGTACCTTTTTGCTCCAGCTGTTTTTTTATAGTTACCATTTGTTTTGTACATAAAAAAATTTCAAAAGCGTCTGGAAGAAAAACTAATTATAGTTAAGGATTCATACTTTAGTGAAATGTTAAATCTGGTGTAAGGTCCAACATATGGAAGTTTGAAAGTGTAAGTGTAATTAGTCTTCGCTCCAGGCGACTTTGAATTTTTTTTTGTTATATACTACATGTACAATATTTGTAAGGGCCTGGAAGGAAGACTAAACTTAGTTAAGCACTCATACTTGAGAAAAGACTTACGTTCGGTACAAATTCCAAAATATATAAGTTTAAAAGTCTAACTTGAAGTAGTCTTTACTCCAGCCGTTTTTTTTAAGTTACCGTATGTTTGTACATAGAAATACTTGAAAGGGTCTGGAAGGAGAACTAATTGTATTTAAGGACTGATACTTGACAAATATGTTGAATCCGGTGGCAGGTCATACATATTGGACTTTGAAATTGTAAGTCCAATTAGTCTTCTCTCCAGGCGTCTTTGAAATTTTTCCTTTTTTGAAAGCGCCTGGAGGGAAGACTAAACTAAGTTAAGCACTCATACTTGAGAGAAAATTGAAGTTGGGAACAAAGTCCAAAATATATAAGTTTCAAAGTCTAACTTGAAGTAGTCTTTGCTCCAGCCGTTTTTTCAAGTTACCATATGTTTGTACATAGAAATATTTGAAAGGGTCTGGAAGGAGAACTAATTGTATTGAAGGACTCATACTTGACAAATATATTAAGACCGGTGGCAGGTCAAAGATGTTGGAATTTGAAATTGTAACTCCAATCAGTCTTCTCTCAAGGTGTCTTTGAAAATGTTCCTATATACTCAATATACTATATATACAATATTTGAAAGCGCCTGGAGGGAAGATTAAACTTAGTTAAGCACTCATACTTGAGATAAAACTTAATTTGTGAATAAAGTCCAAAATATATAAGTTTCAAAGTCTAACTTGAAGTAGTCTTTGCTTCAGCCGTCTTTCAAGTTACCATATGTTTGTACATAGAAAAATTTGAAAGCGTCTGGAAGGAGAACTAATTGTATTGAAGAATTCATAATTTGGGAAAATGTTAAGTCTGGTGTCAGGTCTAGCATATTGAACTTTGAAATTGTAACTCCAATTAGTCTTCGCTTCAGGCGTCTTTAAAATTTTATGTACATTGCCTATGGAGAAGACGAAAAATATTCTAAGTCGAAAAACCCATAGACTTTGTACATTAAATTTGAAGGCGGCTGGAAGGAAGACTAATCGTTGTTAAGCATTCATATTTAAGGGAACTTTTAAGCCATGGGTAAAGTCTTGTATATGTGAATTTCAAAGTTTAATTCCAATTAGTATTGCTTCCAGACGTCTTTAAGTTTCTTTCCATACCTCACATCTGCCATTCAACAAAATGATAAATGAATACCTGCATTTTTTATTTGAACTTTAGAAACAATGATTAAATATGAATATTTACTCACAATGTCAATGATGGAGCCATCTGTCGCCACCTTCAGGATTGCAGTAACTCCTAGCATGTCCGCATTCGGTTGGAACACCCTTTCCTGTTTACGAAGGGTGTTTTGTAACAGAAAATGGATTTGAATAAGTGGGATTAGAAACAAATTGTAATCATCGAAATAATCCTATTGAATCAATACAAGCTGGTCAGTTTATGGCTTTACTTCATCATACTTCGTCACGCTTTGTTATACTTTGTGATATTTTGACCTAATTCATTTTAAATTTGGGTCAATTTAGCAAAGATTTTTTTCTTCTCTCTGATGCTATTTTACTGACGCTAAAGGGTAGTTAGGGATGGGATAACAATGTAGGTTGCAACATTTCAAGAACTCACTTCTATCCATTCGCCAAACGCTCTCCAAAATTCGCCGTTTACCATGATCTGGTTGTGGTTGGTTTCTTTTATCACTTTTCCACCTCTTCTGACGTGGTGCAGTGTGTTACCCAAATGTTGTCGAGACCAAGGCCCTCGGCTATATTGAATACAAATAGGAAAAAATACGTGTAAAAAACGTGTAAAAAAACATTAGAATTGTTTTTTCCTATAGGTTTTTTACACATTTTCTCAGTTTTTTCCTTTGAATCTTTCTTTTTAGAAAATGTTGGAAAACAAATGTAAAAGAATAATGTTGGTATGCACATGTATCAATTGCAATAATGCCCTCTTTTGGCAAGAAGAATGTAGTTTCTACCTTCATATCAATATCAATTGAGTATATGAATATAAGAACGACCCAGTCCAATTTTTGGCCAAATTTAGTTTGACATGGGAAATTGTAGCTTATGCATGGACTCATCTTGTGTATAAATGATAAATCCTAATTACCCCCCGGAAGTGCCTAAAATAAATGAGTTAAATCTTACATGAATGGAAGAATTAAGGACTTGGGTCATTCTTACATTCATATTATAGCGCCCTCTCTCGTCCTTCTCTCATCTCCATGGCAGAATATCATGTATATGAATCAAAGAACGACCCAAGTCCATATGAATCAAAGAACGACCCAAGTCCATCACACAAAATGGCCTCTCCACAATTAATGTTAATGTTAATTGTCATAATAATATATGTTCTAATTTGTATATACAATGTTGCCTTCCCATCACAGTTAAATAGAATATTATTGGACAAACAAAAAAGATATGAAGTTTTTTTTAGTTTACTCGAAATGGTCTTCCATGGACTTGGGTCGTTCTTATATCCATATACTCAATTGTATTAATGTTCACACCAAAAACGTAATTTCATTTGAAAAAAAGTACATTATACATTACCCGTGCACGGCTTCTCAACCAGGAACTTTTGGATTCGCCCATTGAAGGCAGCAAAAGGGTAGTTAGTGAGGACATAATGCGTTCAGACCCTCGTCGTTTCCTGCCTGGATAAGGAGGCTGTGCTCGAAATTACACCTTCGTTGGAGGCCCTGATGAAGATCGCTGTCCCACAAAAATACTTCTGCTTAACCTGGGCACGCATAACATTGTGATTTCCAATCAGGATGGCACTATCGATATCCCTGTTGATGTAAATTCTTGCCATGGTGGTTTGAAATACTCTGAAATACAATTTGAATTCCAATTATACTACTTCCAATTAGGACGAGACTTAGGGTTAGACTGACTGATTGTGGCTGGGAATTGCCATACTTGTGCTGAGTCTGGCTGGGGAATTTCCATACTTTTATGTATTGGCTATCATGTAAGAAGTACAGCTAGGACTTGTGATTTAATTTGAATATAGCGCCAACTGTTAATATTTGAATTTCGCGCCAACTTTTAAGGGGAGAAACTGGCTGACTGTGGCTACCATATGTGCTGAGTCTGGTTAGGGAATTTCCATACATGTATGTATTGGCTATGTAAGCAGTACAACTAAGAATTGTGATTTAATTTGAATGTAGCTCCAACTGTTTATATTTGAATTTCGCGCCAACTATTAAAGCGGGAAACTGGATGACTGTGGCTACCATACATGTGCTGAGTCTGGTTGGGGAATTTCCATACGTGTATGAATTGGCTGTAAGCAGCACAAACTAAGAATTGTGATTTAATTTCAATGTAGCGCCAACTGTTAATATTTGAATTTCGCGCCAGCTGTTAAAGCAGGAAACTGCTTGACTGTTGCTGGGGAATTTCCGTATATGTGCTGAGTCTGGCTGTAAAATTTCCATACGTGCATGTTTGGCTATAAAGCCGACAGCTACGACTTGTGATTTAATTTAAATGTGGTGCCAAATGTTAAGGCAAGAAACTAGGTTAGGGTTAGGGTTGAGTTAGTTTTACTGTTAGGGGTTAGGGGTAAGGGTTAGGGTTCAGTTAGTTTAAGGGTTAGGGGATAGGTTTAAGGCTTAGGGTAAGGATTACAGTTAGGGTTAGGGATAGGCGTATGGTTAGGGTACGGATTAGGGTTAGGGTGTAGGGTTTAGGGTTAGGGTTAGGGTAAGGTTTAGGGTGAGAGGTTAGGGTTAGGGTTTGGGTTAGGGTTAGGGTTAAGGTTAGGGTTAGGGTTAGGGTTAGGAGGTTAGGGTTAGGATTAAGGTTAGGGTAGGGTTAGGGTTAGGGTTAGGGGGGTTAGGGTTATGGTAAGGGGTTAGGGTTAGGGTTAGGGTTTGGGTTAGGGTTAGGGTTAGGGTTAGGGTTAGGGTTAGGGTTAGGGTTTAGGGTTAGGGTTAGGGTTTCAGGTTAGGGTTAGGGTTAGGGTTAGGGTTAGGGTTAGGGTTGGGTTAGGATTAGGGTTAGGGTTAGGGTTAGGGTTAGGGTTAGGATTAGGGTTAGGGTTATGGTTAGGGTTAGGGTTAGGGTTAGGGTTAGGGTTAGGGTTAGGGTAAGGGTTAGGGTTGGGTTAGGATTAGGGTTAGGGTTAGGGTTAGGGTGAGGGTTAGGGTTAGGGTTAGGGTTAGGTTAGGGTTAGGGTTAGGGTTAGGGTTAGGGTTAGGGTTAGGTTGGGTTAGGGTTAGAGTTACGGGTATTTCGCAGTATATGAAGTATTTAGTTAAGAGTTGAAATTAATAGTGTAGTTAGGGTTAGGGTTAGGGTTAGGGTTAGGGTTAGGGTTAGGGTTAGGGTTTAGGGTTAGGGTTAGGGTTAGGGTTAGGGTTAGGGTTAGGGTTAGGGTTAGGGTTAGGGTTAGGGCTAGGGTTAGGGTTGCTAGGGTTAGGGTTTAGGGTTTAGGGTTAGGGTTAGGGTTAGGGTTAGGGTTAGGGTTAGGGTTAGGGTTAGGGTTAGGGTTAGGGTTAGGGTTAGGGTTAGGGTTAGGGTTAGGGTTAGGGTTAGGGTTAGGGTTAGAGTTACGGGTATTCCGCAGTATATGAAGTATTTAGTTAAGAGTTGAAATTAATAGTGTAGTTAGGTCTCATCGAGACTAAGATAATTCAAAAATTTCAGATCTTAACTCCCAGTAGTTTTTGCTCCAGCTGTTTTTATAGTTACCATTTGTTTTGTACATAAAAAATTTCAAAAGCGTCTGGAAGAAAAACTAATTATAGTTAAGGATTCATACTTTAGTGAAATGTTAAATCTGGTGTAAGGTCCAACATATGGAAGTTTGAAAGTGTAAGTGTAATTAGTCTTCGCTCCAGGCGACTTTGAATTTTTTTGTTATATACTACATGTACAATATTTGTAAGGGCCTGGAAGGAAGACTAAACTTAGTTAAGCACTCATACTTGAGAAAAGACTTACGTTCGGTACAAATTCCAAAATATATAAGTTTAAAAGTCTAACTTGAAGTAGTCTTTACTCCAGCCGTTTTTTAAGTTACCGTATGTTTGTACATAGAAATACTTGAAAGGGTCTGGAAGGAGAACTAATTGTATTTAAGGACTGATACTTGACAAATATGTTGAATCCGGTGGCAGGTCATACATATTGGACTTTGAAATTGTAAGTCCAATTAGTCTTCTCTCCAGGCGTCTTTGAAATTTTTCCTTTTTTGAAAGCGCCTGGAGGGAAGACTAAACTAAGTTAAGCACTCATACTTGAGAGAAAATTGAAGTTGGGAACAAAGTCCAAAATATATAAGTTTCAAAGTCTAACTTGAAGTAGTCTTTGCTCCAGCCGTTTTTCAAGTTACCATATGTTTGTACATAGAAATATTTGAAAGGGTCTGGAAGGAGAACTAATTGTATTGAAGGACTCATACTTGACAAATATATTAAGACCGGTGGCAGGTCAAAGATGTTGGAATTTGAAATTGTAACTCCAATCAGTCTTCTCTCAAGGTGTCTTTGAAAATGTTCCTATATACTCAATATACTATATATACAATATTTGAAAGCGCCTGGAGGGAAGATTAAACTTAGTTAAGCACTCATACTTGAGATAAAACTTAATTTGTGAATAAAGTCCAAAATATATAAGTTTCAAAGTCTAACTTGAAGTAGTCTTTGCTTCAGCCGTCTTTCAAGTTACCATATGTTTGTACATAGAAAAATTTGAAAGCGTCTGGAAGGAGAACTAATTGTATTGAAGAATTCATAATTTGGGAAAATGTTAAGTCTGGTGTCAGGTCTAGCATATTGAACTTTGAAATTGTAACTCCAATTAGTCTTCGCTTCAGGCGTCTTTAAAATTTTATGTACATTGCCTATGGAGAAGACGAAAAATATTCTAAGTCGAAAAACCCATAGACTTTGTACATTAAATTTGAAGGCGGCTGGAAGGAAGACTAATCGTTGTTAAGCATTCATATTTAAGGGAACTTTTAAGCCATGGGTAAAGTCTTGTATATGTGAATTTCAAAGTTTAATTCCAATTAGTATTGCTTCCAGACGTCTTTAAGTTTCTTTCCATACCTCACATCTGCCATTCAACAAAATGATAAATGAATACCTGCATTTTTTATTTGAACTTTAGAAACAATGATTAAATATGAATATTTACTCACAATGTCAATGATGGAGCCATCTGTCGCCACCTTCAGGATTGCAGTAACTCCTAGCATGTCCGCATTCGGTTGGAACACCCTTTCCTGTTTACGAAGGGTGTTTTGTAACAGAAAATGGATTTGAATAAGTGGGATTAGAAACAAATTGTAATCATCGAAATAATCCTATTGAATCAATACAAGCTGGTCAGTTTATGGCTTTACTTCATCATACTTCGTCACGCTTTGTTATACTTTGTGATATTTTGACCTAATTCATTTTAAATTTGGGTCAATTTAGCAAAGATTTTTTTCTTCTCTCTGATGCTATTTTACTGACGCTAAAGGGTAGTTAGGGATGGGATAACAATGTAGGTTGCAACATTTCAAGAACTCACTTCTATCCATTCGCCAAACGCTCTCCAAAATTCGCCGTTTACCATGATCTGGTTGTGGTTGGTTTCTTTTATCACTTTTCCACCTCTTCTGACGTGGTGCAGTGTGTTACCCAAATGTTGTCGAGACCAAGGCCCTCGGCTATATTGAATACAAATAGGAAAAAATACGTGTAAAAAACGTGTAAAAAAACATTAGAATTGTTTTTTCCTATAGGTTTTTTACACATTTTCTCAGTTTTTTCCTTTGAATCTTTCTTTTTAGAAAATGTTGGAAAACAAATGTAAAAGAATAATGTTGGTATGCACATGTATCAATTGCAATAATGCCCTCTTTTGGCAAGAAGAATGTAGTTTCTACCTTCATATCAATATCAATTGAGTATATGAATATAAGAACGACCCAAGTCCAATTTTTGGCCAAATTTAGTTTGACAT
>NW_027271226.1:0-315672 GCF_040938485.1 Diadema antillarum
ACTTCTGGGCAGGAACCCCTGTGGTAGTTTGTAGATAAGGACCACTTCCTTGACAAATGAAAGTAGACATTAAAAAACTGGTGTCTAGGAATAATAATTGTGTTGTTTTTAATTTCTTGTTCCTTCTCTACAGGCATCTGTAAGGAAATCTGTTGGTGCATTGGATGAGATGAAAACATTGACAGTTCTAATGTCGCTGTACCTCCATTAAAACTCCTTCACGTTCACATGGCCCATGAAGGTACCGTTGTTCAATGACAGAGTTGTCACTTATATGTAAATGAATAAAAATGTCCTCCTTGACGTACACAGGTATTCAATTAACCTTCAGTAGCTATATATGTCACTGCTGCAAAGTTACCCTCCAAAATTCTTCTCTACCTACCTCCTTACTAAAAACAAGAAACAAAACAAAAATAAACAATAACCCCAAACAAACAAACAAACAAACAAACAAACAAACAAACAAACTCAAAATGACTCCCCCAAAGCACAACCAACAACACAGAAAACCAATACATAATGTAATTTATACTTCTACAGAAAAACAAGAGACCCGCGGGTCTAGCGCTCACCTGAGTATCGCAAGTTCACCTTTCACGCAGTCACTAATCTAAATTATTCACAGCTCTACCAAAATTTGACCAGGCATTCTCAAGTAGAAGATGAAAATGTACAATAAGGGCCCAATTTTTTTAAGATTCCTTAATTTGGGGGGATTGGGGCCCCCTGGGGCCCTCTGGGTGGGGCATGGTGCCCATTTTGATAAATTGAGATCCTGACCCCCTAGGGATGCTACCTGCCAAGTTTGACAAAAATCCATCATGAGGTTTTCAGGAAGAAGATGAAAATGTACAATTCAGGCCCCCATTTGGACCCTTCCAACCAACCCCCCCCCCCCCCTACCCAAGAGGGGCATCCCTGGATCTCCTATGAACAAACTAGAAACTACAGTCATTAATGTACTCACTCATAGTATTATCTCAGCTCTATAACTTCTGATTCTAGAGAAGATTTAAAAGATTCCTTCATTTTGGGGGGTTTGGGCCCCCTGGGGGCCCCCTGGGTGGGGCATGGTGCCCATTTTAACAAATTGAGTTCCTAACCCCCTAGGGATGCTACCTGCCAAGTTTGGTGAAAATGGGTCATGGGGTTCTCAAGAAGAAGATAAAAATGTACAATTTAGGCCCCATTAGGACCCCTCCTCACCCCTCCCCTGGGTCCCAAGGGGGGCACCCTGATTCTGCCATGAACAAACTTGAAACTACAGTCATCAATGTACTGACTCATAGTATTAACTTAGCTCTATCACTTCTGGTTCTAGAGAAGAAGATTTTTGCAGATTCCTTAACTTTGGGGGGTTTGAGCCCCCCTGGGGGCCCCCTGGGTAGGGCATGGTGCCCATTTTAACAAATTGAGTTCCTAACCCCCTAGGGATGCTACCTGCCAAGTTTGGTGAAAATGGGTCATGGGGTTCTCAAGAAGAAGATGAAAATGTACAATTTAGGCCCCATCAGAACCCTTCCCCACCCCTCTCCCCTGGGTCCCAAGGGGGGCACCCCTGATTCTGCCATGAACAAACTTGAAACTACAGTCATCAATGTACTAACTCATAGTATTAACTTAGCTCTATCACTTCTGGTTCTAGAGAAGAAGATTTTTACAGATTCCTTAATTTACGGGGGTTTGGGCCCCCCTGGGGGCCCCTTGGGTAGGGCATGGTGCCCATTTTAACAAATTGAGTTCCTAACCCCCTAGGGATGCTACCTGCCAAGTTTGATGAAAATCGGTCTTGGGGTTTTCAAGAAGAAGATGAAAATGTAAAAAGTTTACGCACGACGCACGATGGACGACGGAAGACGCACGACGGACGCCGAACGAAGGGCGATCGCAATAGCTCACTTGAGCCTTTGGCTCAGGTGAGCTAAAAAGCATTGGATTTAAAGTTACCGGTAGATGAGTTCATGTACGTATACAATTATCTACATCTTTAGTAACCCTAGTCTGATGTAGAATAATAAATATCCCAGTGGGGGGAAAAAATCTTTGGTAACCCTGTACTGCAGGAAATATGATTGGCTTACTTGGGTAAGGGATAGTATTGTGTCTCAATGAGGTAACAGCAAACACAATACTAGGATATATTATGTACATTGTGAGACACATTTATGATAGGAAACACAATAGAAGGAAGATATCGGTCACAATGGCTCTTATCTCATTATGTGTGCATTACTCATGTAATGGTATGTGTGTCGATGCAAATTCAAACTCTTCAGATAGGAACCACATTTGATAGCACTCTCAGGATACAGGTGCAAGATAATGTTAAAGGGATGGATAGCACTACCAAAGTAATACAGATATCATTATTTTTTCTTTTGTCCAGTCATACAGATGAAATACAAAAGAAACTTGCTGAAATAGAAATGTTGCTTGGTCAAAAAATGCACTTAAGTATTATAAAGAGCAATATGTAGAATATTTCAACAAAATATTCATTAGCAAGTCTTATTGCACAGTTGAAGTGATTAATACTAGTACTAATGTTTTTTGTTTTGTTTTGTTTTTTACATTTTGGCCAGTTTCCATATCTCTATAAGGTACATATGTGGTACATATACACTGTAAGAACAACATGTTCATGTTTATTTCACTGGTAGCAAAGTTTGACTGCCTCATTAAAGCATGCTTGTGGATTTGTTGCATACTGAGTGCAAGTTATCTTCCTTCAAAGATTATCTTAAAACTATCCTCTATTTGTTTTGCTGATGAAACCTGTCTCTTTGGAGAGAGTTTGGTCAAAATGAACTTTGCTTTTACCAATAACACAAAGACTACAACAAAGAACAAACTGAAAGACTATCTCTCCTGAAAGCCTGTCTTTCTAACTGACAGCATTAAAAAAAATATGGATGTGCTTACGTGTCTGAACAAGAGGAACTGGAAATATAACTTTACAGAAGACTTCTTCTCTATTGGTTTATACAAAAGAAATCAAAAGCCTTCTTAAATAAAAGCAAATCCATGACTGACATGCCCTTCTTATGCTACCATGATGATAAGTTTGATGACTTTCTAAAATACAGTATTTCAAAAGTCACACTGACAGAAAGTACAAGTCTGATTCCACTCAAAATTTACCCTGGCTTGTTACTTGCTTTGGTTTTGAATGACTAGTCCTCAAGCGCCCCATCAATCCCTATAAATTTTTCCTAAAATTCCTTACAATTTGTCAAAACATCACCTCATGAAATTTTACAATGTTAGTATCCATAGCGGAAATATTACCTTTGTGTGGGTGATTACCTCCATAGCTTATTTACCCCTCATTCAAATATCATATGCATGATGGGAAAACATTTGTGGTATGCTGGTATGACAAGGTTTATCCAAGGTCTCACTTATTATCTGTCTTTATTTCCTCATACACCTGTCACTCCATCATGCACTTACTTGGGTCAAAGGTCATAGACACAGCTATCTAATGAAACAGCCCTCATCAACATCTCTGTACATGTACGGTCAACTACAGAAACATAATCATCTGTAATATGTGTACGTACTTGTGGACAACTTGGGGGGCGAGTTGGAGTTGGGCATTTACATGCAGTTTGAGATGAAGGAGGTGACATCAAGGCCCAGGTACTGATCTGGACAGAGAGAGGCCAAGTCTTGCATTCCTGCAACGAGAGACAAAATGCAGAGAAGAGCTCAGGAAAACAAGTCCAGGTAATGACTACCTCTCAAACACTGTACTGTACAACAACAGCTAACATCCTACAATGTTAAACATCCTTGTCTGCATGCCATCATAGCATCAGCTAAGTTTCACTTCTGTATGGCAATGCTTGAGCGATGACCAGATATCCAATGGTGTCATTCACTCAGAAAATATAGTGGGATGTCAATCGCAATCCAAATACAAAGATTTTCTTGCTCCTGTTCAGATTGAGAGAAATGTCCAGCTAATTGCCAATCATTAAAATTTGTCAGTCGAACTGTGCATGCCCTAAATCTTCCAAAAAGGTGACCCTTGAATTTTGTTTGTGTGCTGTTTTGATATTAGTTTTGAATGACAGGACAAAAAATCTCAAGATTTTTTGTTTTAATGTTCACACACTCGCCACATTTCAAATTATTGTTCTATTTCTCAAATTATCACAATAATTCTGATATAATCACAAGATTTCTTGGGTTTTGGATCATCGCCCTATTCAGTGAGATTCTTGTCCACACAGGCAAAAATCTTAAGACTGGAATCGTGATGCAAATCTTGCCATTTGTGTCCTGGTAACTCGCATTGGTGTGAATGCCACTATCAATATTACTATGTATCACCTTGGCTACCTGTTCCAAAAGGAGTTAATATGTGTATTCTTCTTCAATCTATACCTACCACTGGCTGCCTTTATTTACTTTCCCATGTTTGAAATGCTTTTCAATACCCACTTTCAAAATGTGTCTGCAAATGCCCTTTGGATTGTGTTTCTAAAGTTCTTGCATACATCAACTCTGTTGTAAGTTGATTGAGAGGCCCTGTCACTGTGCATCCCCATTGCACATTGTGACCAAAGGAGCATACTCTAGTAGATGTGTAGTTGGCAGTGGTTGGCGTGAGCAGTCAAAGCTATAAACATATTTCAAAATGACTGAGTTTATCAACTCTACAGAGACGCGTTCCTGGCTCAAATGCATTTGTGATTGCACTTTTTTTTTTCATGTTCTAGAAACCTGTTTGTAACTCCATGATCAAAACCAGCTTTATGTTTTAATATCAACTGCCCAAAAGTCCCTGAAAGTTGTTAGGAAACCTTAATTCTGCACCAGAAGTGAGTTGATAAATGTACCAATTGTTTATACTGTAGGGGATCTCCCTAGCCGCATTTACACTTACTAACATCGCGATTTTTATCGCGATATTTTGGTTCCACCGTTTACACTTGCGCAAAAGCACGCGAAGTTTGAGCGTCACGAAACATCGCGATTTTTTGGTCGGTAGTGCTTAGTGCGCATGCGTAATTTACCTGTTTTCAACACGGTAGCTGAATGGAAGCGCGCGCTATATTCTGTTCGTTTTCACTGCAGTACAGTTTATTTTGATCACAGCTGGCTGGTTGGAACGTTGAGCCAGGGCTTTTTATCAGTACAATGCACACATAGATTTGTGCTTCTCGAGACTGTTTACTTACGGTTAAACTATATAGCTTGCTACATTAGATCACATACGTAGTAGGTGTGTAAAACTTCATCTACAGCAGCATTCAGGAGGATCATGAAATTTTGCCGATATGACGAAAGTGGGAAGAAAGACTTGGAAGTTAGGTCTGGTATTTTATCAGGCGACAGCAAGAACTTACACTTGTGACGTACTCCTGAGTCCTGTATTCCACAAACAACGTACATAATTATCGAGAGCAGTACGGGCACTCTCACAATCTGAATCAACGAATTTCTGGGAGAACATTATTTTGTTAAGTTGTCATGGGGTGATGATACGTGGTTGGAGAACTTCAGGTTTGCTACCAGTAGTAGTTTTCACGTACAGTGTACTAGTTTCATCAGGGAGGGGGAGGTGAGAGACCACGAGCCGACCGAGGATCGGCCGTTTAGGACCTGTGGCTGTACACAGCTGTCTATACCGTTGCCCTCTACACGTTCCAAAGAGGGATCGGGAGCGCGCGTAAACTCCCGGTGCAATCCGATACCGAGAGTCACGTGATGAAAAATCGCGATATTTCTGCAGCTTGGGTTTACACTCGCTAACTTCGCCTCAAACTTCGCGATGTTCCAAAAAATCGCACTCCGGCTGGCGATTTTTCTGGCGATGTTTCGAGGGCGTTTGGGTGTAGTTGCTTAGCAACTTACACCCAAATGTCGCGATTTTAGAAAAATCGCGATTTTTCCAAGCAAGTGTAAATGGGCCTCCTGTTACTTTGAGAAAGAAATATCAAATTTTGTTTTTTTTCATGGAAATCCTTTGATATGGTCATAATCTATATATTGTTCATATCATATGTGAAGTGTTTTTGTTACATTGTAGAATGTTACTTCCATATCATCCTCTTCCCCAGAAGATATAAACGGATTGAAAACATAGATTACAGTTTTTGATCATTATACAGCAGAAACACTTCCTTTCACTCGAGTCTTCAGCAGAATCAACAACTTGTGGTTTATGGTGCAGAATGAAGACATGCCGTGTAACACTCACACCTATGACCTTCCAGTAATGTGGAAAAAAGGGATCACTTTCAGACCAGGCAATTAAAATATACATTGGAGAAACCAACCATAATTTTACTAGTTTATCCAGAAAAGAGCTTCTTGTGTTTGTTTCCTTTTTTTCTGACCTAACTTATCAAAGATTGAATTGCAAAGGTCAGGGTGAAATAGGAGCAGTGGGAAAAGGATGGTAAAGTGAACCAATGCAGCATTACAGATGTTAGTCACTGGACTGACAAGATAACCAGTTAACAATTTATGCAGAAAACTAACAAACAGTCAAAATGAACTTGGGGAACTCTCATGCAATCTTTCGTACGTATGATATGATATCACAATAGTCTTTTAAACTCTTTAATGGGATAACTGCTGTACTGAGAAAATCAGGGACTGATGTTTTACATCCACTTAGGGAATGCTTATCTTTGAACAATACTTCCTGGTGTCTCTAGTTGATATATGCTTAACCCATTGAAGATTAGTCCGAAGTATACTCAGGCAGGTGTCTATGGGAAATGGCTGTTATATAGCATAATTAGGCCGTCCTCAGTGGGTTAATCACAGCCCTACAAGTGGGACTGATCTTCTGTATGGTAACTTCAAAAAGAAAGAGAGAAACAATGAAAGCAAGAAAGGAAGAAAGTAAGAAAGAAAGAAGAAAAGAAAACATTGCAAAGACTGTCAAAGAGAGAAGTCAAGAGTGCTATACAAACAACCTGTACATAAAGGCCATCTGATCACAAGGGTCTCTGTGTGTATACGGCTTCACTAGGCACAGTCTGCACAGGTAAATGCAGGGTACATTCGATGGAAAAAAGGTAACTGTCTTGCATCGGTGGTAAAACTACAAAACCCTGTGCAGCTGAATGATCCATTCAGTAATTCCATCAAAGTTATCAGATGAAATGGAACTGATCCTACCAATTAGACAAATTCTAATCCAATCAGGCATATCCCTGTCCGTGGGTTAGTAAGCTGCAGCTCTGCTTCTCAATCTCTATCTCTCTGTATGGTAAGGTACTAAATATGCATGAAAACGGTGTGTCCCAATGGAAATATACAGTAAGCCACAGCAAAAATGCAGATTGCCTAAGATGGAACCATCAAATATTAATTGCACTGAGGTAGCTAAAGGTAATCACCTCTATTTCAAGGCCTTGTAGGCATCATAGTCAAAGATGCATGTTTTTAGTATCATTTGCTTAACTGATGTACTGTGGAATATCTGCAAAGTGATTAAAAAAACATCTTTCACCTAAAATGTAGAAATTCTTTTCAGGAAAATTTTTCTCACTTTTCACTACACTTTATCTGAAGACAGTAATTCATGGCAAAATGTCACAAGTGAAACTTTAACTCATACTAGTTACATTAACATTGTTTCATTCCTCTATGCAGCAGAGAATCAATTTGATTGCCATACTTGGGAAATCCCCTCACAGGATACCCAATCTGACTATTGTGCATTGTGGAACAAAATTAAGTAAACAAGGAAAAGCTTTCAATTTCCACATAATCATTTGATTGCACAAGTCATTCTCCAACCAACATATAAGGAAACTTGTCTCACAGGAGTTGAGGAAAAACACATGACTCAAATCAACAGGATTAGTGACAGTGAAATAAAACAAACTACATCAATGTATAACATTAAAGTTATGCCAGTTTATCAAGATTGACAAAAGGTTTTAGGAGCTTGTGAGTGGTTGGGGAGGGGGTATGATGTAATGATATTCCACAGGGCCTCACAACCATACATCCTAAGAACTACAATATGTACCCGGTACACGCACTGTCCCCAAATTGTGACAAATACAAACACCAACAGTATCGGCTTTTCCAAACGTGTTTGAAAACACGGTTGCATTTATCTATTGCCTGAAAATACCTCAAACGCATTTAGGATTGTGACTGTGCCTTAGCAATTTTTTGATAAATGCATCCTAGGTGATATAATGAGCAAATAAGAAAAGCAAGAATATCCATATTTTCAAGTTACTTTTTTGTTTGGGGGGGGGGGGGACTTTAAAATCACCAGCTAGTTTCATTCTTACCCCTCTGTTCAATAGTTTATAGTTCACACCTTGAAACATGTCATTCAAGGAAATACTTTCTTCTATTGTCAAACTCCATATTTTCCTCGACATTGATCCCTTGGATACCTTTAAAACAGGAATTTGCATAGGGGGTCAAACCCCCCTGGAACAGGGTCCCATTTCATACACCTTCACCCCAGGGCTATGATTATCTCCCTTCTCCCTGGAGTAATATGATTAACCAGCAAGCTTTGTGAACTAGGCAAAGCTCTGCCAATCAGCGCCATTTTGGCATTCACACTTGAACATGATGACCCGCAATTTCAAATTCAACAACGTCTTATCTCGGCATTTTACCAGGTGAGTCATATAATGAGGCCATTTTCAGCATGTTATGACTCATTGCTACATCTGAAACTTTGGCCAATATAAGTAGAATTCTTATGCTGAATTCTGTAGGATGGATGGTTGACAAATGATTATCAAAAGGAGACCCCCTTCCTCTAAAGCTCTGATGTGTAAATCTCAAACTCTGAAGAATTCTTCTATTTCTAATAAAGCTGAAATGAATCCACATGATGTACACTTACAATTTTAAATACCTTTTCTTAATTGCAATGATGACATGTAACATGAAATTGTTTCAGAGGGTTTTATAGCCCCTTTCTGAGCAATTTTACTCATTTGAAAAGCACATTTTTAAAACACACCCCTATCCAAAAGAAAATATATTGATGCTGCCCCAAAACTTGTGGATCAAAACATTTTGATAAAAGGTACTAAATCCATAAATGACTCACTGTGTGTGTATGTGTGTGTGTTGTGTGTGTGTGTGTGTGTGTGTGTGTGTGTGTCTGTGTGTGTGATACCGGATGAATACAGAAAAAAAAAAATAAGTGAGAACTATTACAATAGTTGGTATGTGAAATCATCTGTTATTCATACTTACACCTATTGTAAGTGTGGAATATTTCCCAGTGGGGGAAATGGTTTTGAACTCCCTGTAAACAAACTGCAACTCCATAAAAATATTTTGTAGATATTCTAATCTACACATAATACAAATTAACTCCTGTTTGATAACAATAAATCATTACAATTCATACATGGTATACATAGTATATAGATTATTATGGAAATCACAACAATACAGTCAAACTCTAAATGAGGAAGGACATCAACTAAGGATTATTGAAAAGGGAGGACCTGACACATTCACCCCTTTCTGCGCCAGGGACTTTGGACAGTGTGTACAACAATCTGGAGTTTTCTATGCCAATCCACACTCACTGTACACAAAGGGTTAATCACATGTTCCTCAAATCTCCATTAGCAGACATATGGACAAAGTACGCCCTTGTGATGATCACTGAATTTTCCCTAGCACTATTGAATGTAAAAACTCAAATACCAGCAGCACTATTCAATTCCATAAACAATATGTTGACAATGCTGTGCCAGTGCTAAGCTCATGCAATATTTGGTTGTACAGTTAAAATCATAAAGCACTATCTCTATCTCTAAACTACCATAGGTTTGTAGATTTTCTCAGCAATTGTAACCCGCTGGGAAAAGAAATATTCACTGTAAGCTCTGAAAATGTATTTCTATTGTGAAATGACGATGTTTTAGTAATGACAAAATGAAAAGAAGAAGATATAATAACTGCATATATGATCTGTACATGTCTGCTGCACAGTAATTCTGCATTACAAGAAGTGCACAATACTGAAAATGTGACCCTGTTTGACCTCTGTGTGTTGCGCGTGGGTGCGTAAGATTACCTCATTCATTTGCGCGTAGTGTACTGCCAGCGTATGGAACTGATGGCTGGTGAACATTTTTTTACATTAATATGCAATAGGGAGAATTCCACCTGTGGATGTAATTAGTATAAAACCCTCTGAGGATCATTCACACAATATCATTGGAATCAGGTACAAACTGGTTTTGTTCGAGTTGATCACAGCTTCCCTCAAGCTGGCTCAGAATATCCTCTACCTTCTCTTTTGGTATATCACATTTTTTCCTCGAATTTTTGCTCTTTCAGAAATTATATTAATTGAAATTTAAATGTTCACAGAAAACTATGAAGTCCATTATTCTGAGATACAAGTATGTGTATAACCAAAAGCCCTTGTTGTAGTTAGTTTATGGATTTCTACAATACAATGTTACACATGAATGCATTTCTTTCCATACTCTGCTTATTCCCCCTGGATATGAAGCTTACTACCTTTGATTAGAGAGAGAGAAAAAAAAATCCCTCTGCTCTAATAGTGTAATGAACTTGACGGAGAGGGCAATGAAATTTCTTAATTAAATAATAGGCTGCTAGCTGGTCACATATTTGGAACTAATTTGTACTAGTGTAGTGGGCCTTTCATTAGCAGAAATTAACTGCACGCATACAAAACATAATGTCCAATATAACAAGGGTAAGACAGCCTATCACACTGCTGCACACATGACAACTTGTCAGGCTGTAAAACAAACTCAAAAGCTGTCTTTTCATGACGTTTGAGGAGTCCAAAGTACAAGAGACATTGGAAGTGCTATAGAGGAATTCAACACTGTCTTGATACTGGCACATATGACAGTGAAACAAGCATAAACCAACATATTTCATATGTAAAACAATCAAAAAATAAAATGTCTCCAGCATATTATACAACTTTTTTTTTTCCATTACAAACACTCACAGCAAATCTAATGATTACTTAGATTTGTTATTTTTACAAATCAATGCCAAATCTACTGTATGAACAAGAATTACACACAAGTCTTTATTTGTATACTGTAAAAGTGGATTTTTTTTGCACAAGTAATTTTTTTTTTTTTTGCACTGGGCCAAGTGAGATAAATTTCATGTGTTTCTAATTATGTGTTATAAGGACATTACATAATGGTACATGTAACTTTGTGTGCTTTTATTTTCACACTAGTTTCAAGTCTCGCGAAATGAGAGAAAATATCCATTTCTACAGCAGGTTCTTGATACATTCTTAAAATATGAACAATTCCTGTAATGACTATAAGCTCACTCATAATTTGTTAATTACATGTATATACTGTTGAATCTCTTAATAACTCTAGTAGAAATAATGCAAAAATTATTGGTAGCTGCTGCAACCAAAACCACTTTCTAACTGAAAGTATGTGAGGAGAGATTCCTCTTATAAACAAGTGTTGTAAGCCATTTCACGGCTAATGATAGTAGAAATAGACAAAAACGGAGGTTTTCCGTCATCTGAGTTTTCCTCCATACGCTTTTCTGCATTTTTGAAAAGGGGTGGGGGTAGTAAACTTTATTTCTAGAGTAAAAATCTGTCAAACCAGACAGAACAGTAAATACACCATAGACCCAACCAATTGGTCCAACATTCAGAAGTTCAAATATTGATTTTAAGTCCCCTTGTCAACAGACTGGAAGATAGCCAAACTCTGTTCTATACACTCTCAGACAGGCCTTGTCCTTAGTTTTTAACAGTACTACAACAGTTACTCTAATACCATTTAGTTCAGGAGCAGTTCACAGAAATTTGTGTCATAATTCTAACCCTGCAAATGTGAGGGTACTTTTTCTCTGCTTTCAGCAGTCTGTCTTTTTCCCGGAAGTTGGACTGATAAGCATTATATATATTTCAAAAGATGCTCATGAACAGATTTCTGCACACACGATGGTTTCCTTAAATCTACAAATAGCTCCCTGTGTTTCTTTTTTTTTCTGTTAAATATATTAGAACATAGTTCACATTAAATTTACAGTAGCACTTCCAAGAAATCTTCAAAAGTAAAAGCTCACTTTTGAAATTTGTGTCGATGCTATCATTTCAATAAACCAGAAGTGGCATCAGGAGGGTGTTTCATCAACGCTTGTCAGTGCCGACAACTGTTGGCGCTGACCAATTTCAGCAAAATCCTTGGTTTTGATTGGCTGAGATGCTCTGGTCACCGACTGTTACTATGGTGATTCAAGTTGTCAGCGCCGACAAACGTCGATGAAACACCCCCCCTGGTATCAGAACAATCACAGGTAAGTTCCACTACCTGGAACAGACCAAGTCACACTAATGCATAATCTTGATACAAAGGCTGTTAACAGCATCCACAAAGCTTACCAAAGGCTTGCTCTACATAGTAACAAAATAATGAATGCAAAGTGGCTTCAAGTTATGAAATACATTATGTATAGGTGGATGGAATAACTTGCTAGTGCTAGTGGGGAAAATGTTCCTAAATGTCAATATATGTTAGCATGACATGTTAGTATTAAACAGGCCTATTTGCTTCTTGTTTCTGAGAGAACACAAGGTATTTTCAGTGGCAGTGTGTAAGGGCAAACATACAGATTTCGTACTCCATATTGATCTCTTTAAACATTTTGATATTATATTCCTGTTTTGATAAAGACACTAATAATGTGACAATTTGTTTTGCTTTAAGATTTGAAAACTATATTTTGGTGAAGCATTGTTTATTTTCCATTTGTGATGATTTAAGTTATTTCTCTGTCATCCATCAACATCTATGTTTCTGGGACATGTTCCTTCAGTATCAAACAGAAGGTAATTTTTACCTCACAGGACCCTAAATATATTGGGTGACACACACATAAAGGCCATTTCATGGTTGATGGAGCTAAAAACAAAACAAAAGAAAAGAAAAGAAAAGAAAAGAAGACAAAACAGACTTGTAAAGTGTTATTTCTACAAAGAATGCAAAGGATAATTTCATGAATAGATCCAGGTCATTTATCACTATAAAGCCATCTGCGCTTGTACATGATTATTGTTTTTAAACGGCATTCTGCATAATTCCATGAAGTTTATTAAACAAACTGTGCCTTGCCATACAGTACATCCGTCATATATGTTCATTGTTACCTACCGTATTTCAGTTGTACCCAGAACTATTCAAATGTCAAAAGAGACAATTTCTTCACACTTTTCAGCCTTTAGATTCTACATGAAATAATTCATTGTGACTGTAATTATTCTGACATGGTGCATTACAAACAATCAAATCACTTAACATCAGTGTTCTACACTGCAACCTGTAATTAAGTTGTCTACTGATGCAAAAAATGGTGATGCTATAAAATTGCTGTGGTTAAAACGCATCTAATACAAACTCATTTATCATCTCCAGCAACACAAACTTGGATAATTGATAGCTGAAGAATACAACATTTAGTTTCTATCTTACAGGCGTTTTACCTGTAACCTTCCATACATGTACATGTAAGTCATTCATCCAAAATGGTGCAGTTCATAGTTATAACACCAGATGTGCTAATTATGTTTGCCCTTTTACCAATATAATTTTTCATAGACTACAATTAGATATATTGGAGCTAAGTGCTGGAATGAGCTACCTGCTATTATCAAAGAATGTCCTACACTCTCATATTTTAAACGTGAATATAAAATGTTTTTAATTCAAAGTGCAGCTGAATAATTCTTGGGATATTTGCCTTTTTGTTTTGTTTTGTTTTGTTTTGTTATCTTTTGTGTGTATGTTGTCCTTTCTTACTTGAAATTTTGTGTATAATTTCTAATGGTATAGGCCTAGATTTACTCTTAAAATGTATATTTTTGATTGCAATTTGTAGCCTTTTCATCTGTAAGGGAATCGGCCTTGATAAGTCCTATATGGTCTTTTTTTTTTATTTCCATACATGCGAAGTATATCTCTTGCATTATTCCTTTCGTTTTCAATGTAAACGTAATGTGCAATATGTTATGTCCTTACATGTGTGTCTTGTACACTTTTTAGCATGTGGAATAAATAAAATTGAATTGAATTGAATTGAATTCTCAACAGCATCTACATACAATTCAAATGCAGACAATATGCCAATTTTGTGAGTCACAGCACCTTTAGAGTCTGTCTTTGAAGCGGGCAATTTTCAAAGATTTTTGCGGACATCATGACATGCTATACACACTTGAGTATTGGTCAAATATTGAGTTCTCTAAAAATTTGATTCCTTGTATCTAGAAATTTGCCATATTTTTTTTGTTTTGTTTTGTGTGTGGTTATTTTGCATGAAGCAATTGACTTGCTTGTAGTCAGCTAATAACCAATGATATTCCCACGTGCAATTGTATTGTACACACCATATATTTAGTGAGACTAATTTTCGTTAATCGGGACTTCCCAACAATTTGTGAGTGGTTAAATTTGCTATTGTGGAGTAAAGAAATGAATGGAGAAATGTATGTATGCATGTTGCAACCACATCAGCATCAGAGTAAATATTTTGGCATGTTGCACCTGACTCACAATATTCATGAAAATAAAATTCTGTGAAATATACATGTATATATCGCATATGCAGTATATGTTTGTAATTTACTTTACCCTGATCAGGAAAATGTCATCCTGAAGTGTGGACTTAACAGTACACATGCAGTTATCAGAGCTATCAAATTTAAATTATTGACAATTTTCACAAAAGATCTAATAGCACAGTTTCTTTATTGGATTATCTAACTCGCTGGAGAATTATGAAGTAATCAAATTATGATCATTTGAATACTAGCTACCCCTCAAGTTATGTCCTACTCATATATCAAACCCATGGAATTAGCTGTCCATGCTACACAGCTTCACATACTAAAATATTATGTAGGCACAACACAATTCTTCCCAATTGAATATTGTCCTTCTCACACGATACTTTCTATATAAGTCTCCTAATGATGGAGCTAGGACATTATTTTTACAGAAAATGTTATATTATAGGAGGAATTTAATGCCCACATATCATACAATGGTTGAAGATGGTTTTAAGACTTAATCCCTCCAGTAACCATCTAAATGAAACAGTTATAAAATTCTCTGCATACAAGTGCACGTTCTGGTCATACATTGTATGTCCAGGGCATTTGTCCCAAGGTGACTACAGTTGTACCTACATGTAAAGTTGTTATCAATTAAGATAATAATGAACCATAGAATGATACCTTGATAATAACTGACAACCAGAAAAAAAAAAAAATCTTCAATTACAAATAAACGTAGCCCAAGAGAGCTTTTCTTCTGTTACCACTGGGAGAAGAATCTCACAAAGTTGACATACTGACCTCAAGTTGGGCACAACTTTCTACTAATCTGTTCAATCATATTATCATGATCGAAGGGCTGAAACATTGCTTTTATCCGACAAATTTGGTCCAAATTTCCTTCTTCTCTCTATTAAAGACACTTTCTTGAAAAAAAAAAATAACCATCATTTACTAAACATTCTCTGAGATAACAACCTTTCAAATATATTGTTTCATGTCTGCATGTCTACCAGTAAATCATTACCATTCTCCCTAAATAAAGAGCATTTCATGGTATTTGTAGTACAGTGAAACTAGTAAGAAGAAGCGGTAGTACTAAGTCTATGTGTCCAATCACGCTCATAAATGGAGTGAGCAAGTTACGTAAGACAGGAAAGGATAATGCCCGGGAAGTGAACACACATCCTGTTGTGATGCAGCATGACCGGCAAAGAAAAACAGAGAGAAGAACTATGTACTGGAAAATGTTTTCATGCTAAAATCATAGCTACTGGGAAAATATGATTAAGTCTTAGATGATTAGACAGTCAAATATCTACTCCTAAGTGCATTTGTATCAACTTTATCAATACCCATTTTGAAACAAATTCATCATTGAAGCTATCACTTGCACGTTGTCCGCCATCAAAGTGTGTTCCACTACTCTCACTAAAAAGAGAAAATTATTTGATTTGGGCAAAGTAAAAGTAAGGAGTGGCTGCAGCAAAGGAAAGAGATCATTATCATGCCTTAGCACAAACAGAGATTATAAAAAAATGCTTGACGAATTACACAACCACTGTTTACCAGACACAACTGACAGGCGACTTTGTACTTGCTCAACATTGAGTTCATGGTGGCCCAGGGCCAGGCAAGAAGACTCAGGGATTTTTTGATTGAACTGAAGCCAAAAAATACCATCCTGATAGAGAATGTGGAAGGAAATGGACAAAATTCCATAGAGAACCATGTATATGTCATAGCCAATGTTTTTCTAAACATTTCTTGTGGGCTAAGGATAATTTATACTGTAGCTTTGGACTTGGTGGTGTTGATACCAGGGTGTTTAATTTCAATGTGGCATGAACTGAAGAAGATACGTTATATATCATAGCTGTACCTCTTACATTTGTTGAATTTTGTTAACCAATGACATTTTGGCAATGGCAATGAGGCAACTCCACATGTATGACATTAGGTCTGTGTCATCAGAGAGAAGTTTCAAAATAACGTAGGCAATACCTACTATTTTGTGGTTAAGAAATTAGCCCCATGACAAATTAACCCCTTACTAGTGCAATGAAGATAGATGCAATAGACCTTGATTCCCCCCCCCCCTCCCCGGTCCTGCAGTCCCCCACCCCCCCCCCCCCCAACACTGAAAAACGTTCCGCAGCCCCTGGGGCAAGTGTATTTCCCCCATCACCAAACTTTAATGACAGCCTATACATGCAGAAAACAAAGACTGTTTGATGTGGTAAAAATGGTACTCTTACATTTAATAACTATAATATAAATGTTCTAGAAAGTTATGAAAATATTCTAACAAACTCACAAAATACACATTTTAAAATAGAAATAGTTTGCAGAATACCCCATGCTGTGTGTATTGTTCACTTCTATACAGTATATATATATATATATATATATGCAAAAAGATTTGCACTGGCATTTATATGTTGGTCTAAATAATTAGTGTAGGATGTACATAATGAATGGGAAGTTTTCTGCGTCAGTAGGGTGGCATATTTTGCAAAAAAAAAAACCCAAATCCTAACAAGCATTGAGGAACAATATTCTGTACCCCCGGTTCCTCACCATACTGATTGCATACATCGTAACACATTCAAGCAGACTGAAATTCTTCACAAGTCTGAATAGTGCTACGAGATACACAAAATTATTATTTTCTTTGTAACACATAGGCCATACTCTGCACAGCATTTCCACATACCTAAACGAACACAACCAACAGTCTATGGGAACTATGTGAATACATGTAACTTGTTTCGTACTAATGTATGAAGCATATGTGCAACTTAGCGTGACATTTTGCAACTGTGCCAGTTTCATATAGGACTATTTAGTATTAAATGCCATGATACTGCACCATTTCTTGTTTCAACTGTGCTTTCTGGCCTTTTCAATCCCAGCATTACCCGGTACATAATCTGTTGGACCAAAGATAGCCCAGACTGGGATAGTAAATAAAAGTTTAATCTATAATGTTGTACGTGTTTATTGCGATCACCAGTCTCTGGCAAGCACATCTGATATCAAGATATAGTACAGTATCTGCAATTAACCTGATTACATAATGTATACCTAGGCTCTCTGCAAGTGTGTGGATGTCTGCTATGGCCTTGCTGATCATTTCTCCATCATTTTCTTCAACCATCATCTCGATCTCGCCAACCTGGAACCCAAAGTCTGCTTCGTCAACAGTTACAGAAATGCCCCCTTGAAAGCTGTAATTCTTGCGGTTGCTTGTGAAAACAGCAAATGGTTCAAGTCCTCTCCTCTTTACAAATGTCTCAACAAGCTGAGATTCTGAAATATCTTTGGTGGATTGTTCATTTCCATTGACAACATCTTCATCCCCTGTTGACAAAATGGCCGACAACTGTGCAAAAATATCTGTTTCAGTCGTGACCTCCTGATACTGTGTACAATCGGAGTCATCTTGTCGATTTTTAGGGGGCATCTTCAACTCCCACTTGCTATTTCTGCACCTCAACCAGTAATCTCGCTTTGTTAAACTGTAATTCTCATCGTCAAAATAACTATCTGAAAGGGTAACTTCCCCGCTGAACGTCCCACCAGCGTTGGCAATCTTGGCACTAGTGTCACCGACCACGAGAAATTTGCGTTCGATTTCTACCATCTTACCTCCCTTCGATGACATATTTCATATCCTTAAACCAGGACGTGTCTCCCCAAAATGACTTGGTTAAAACCACGGGAAACAGAAATACATGCTCCGAATATCAGTTGACAATTTCGTGTATTACTGCACACATGCACAGATCACCCATACCGCGTTGAAACCTACTTCGCACGTGTAGAACGGTGTTTACATTCCGCAGTGCATGCATAGTCACACATGTATGCGCGTTTCATGCAAGCCAAGCAGGTCAAACTCTACAACACACGTAGAAGCTATACAGCAGTACAGTACGCCATCTCGCTGTACGGCGAGCTTTCACGCACATGTCTGAAATCAAAACGTCACTTCCCGTTGACCCCAATGAGCAGGTGGACTTCCGAGAAATATGATCGGCGGGGCGCTACCACCATCGCTCTGATAGGGGAGGGGTAACATAAAATTGAGAGTTCGATGAGTTCTGTGTACGATATGGCTTGATTATCTTCTTTATTTGACAAGTCTGTAAGATCTTAGAATGATACTCAACAGAATGCTCCGAAAGCATTTCATATTTTCGCTCTAGTTTGATATCCTGCATGCTGTAAAGACGGGAGTACGTATGAATCCCCACCGCCCCCTGAAACTTGCGGAGTGGTAGCCGCGATCGGTCGCGCCAGCGCTCTCTGCTTGGTTGGCGCAGCGGAAAGTAAACAAACCACAGCCTTCAGGTCATGTAGATCACGTGATCACGTAACGGTAAAAGATTGCGTAATAGGTAATCCCGGGTATATTCCGTGCTTTCTGTCTCGTGCACGGAGAATGCGTCATTTTCGGTCTGGCACGCCGGGTTGGTGGGTTGGGGAAAACCACGTGAGGAGCCGCTGCTAGCAACCAGACGCTCTTTTTGTGAACCTCGGCTCGGACTCGGAGAGAAGAAAGAATCAGTCCCGTGTGATTCAACATAAGCATCGGAACGTAGTATTTTCAACAATTTAAAGAAAAAAAAATATCATGGGGACATAATTGTGTGTTACAATACAATTCCCCGATTGCGACCTCATTTTCTAGATAAAATCACATGTAACAATTCAGACACTAAATGATGCTTTCAAATTTCCAACGTTAATTTGAATGATGAAAGTTTTGTTGGAACATTTGGCATATTTGATGTGAAAATAAGTAAATCTCAAGTAAATTAACAAATGAATAGATATAAAAGTAAGTTAATGTTAAACATAAATGTGATAAAGATATGTTCATCTGTAGTGTACAACGTCCATGCAAATAAGATGTTTGTAATCACATCATAAATGATTGTATATATATATATATATATATATATATATATATATATATATATATATTCATGTATAAGCCTTATAAGTCATATATTATAGATGGTAGTGTGATTGAAAAATATGCCACTGTTTTGCTATCACTCGAAGGTCAGACCAACAATTACGTTGATCTTTAAATAAAACATGTCACTAAATATAGCCTTGAACTTGTAAACACGTTTCATGTCAAAACTATTACATCGCAGCGTTGAATGCAATATTCATTACGTCTGTTTGCTGCAAAACAAACTTAGCTGCTTACCACGTTCAGTAATATTTAGAATTTATGGAATATACTATAAACAGCACTGATAGCAAATATCACCTAAGGTACTCCAATTATACTCTAGGACGGAGTAGATGAAAGGAAGATAGTTCAGGTTTGTGACGTCGATGCGTCTCCACAATCAGGCCTTCACGACCATACAAGAATCATAACCGTCATCATTTCGAAAGTAAGAAAATAAAAAGTCGGGAAATGTTCGGTGCCTGCCCTATGTCATAGCGGAGGAATCGAAGAAATACCAAAGACTGCCCCAAAATCTTGACAGATCAGCTATGCAAATGACTTTGCACCTATTACGCATGCTCATTTATTACGCCTCTGCCATTTTGGAAATAATTAGCAAAACAATGCTTCACAGCTCGACTCGCTGGCTCGGCGATCTCGTGTCGAATTCCAGCCTCTATGCTCAATGTGAAGCGCCGCTGAATCATCGAAACTGAAGTTTTCCTCGTTGTGACAGTTCTTCGCTACCAAAGAATTCCGTTCGAGCATCGTTACTTTGACTTCAACCATCGCAACTTTTGTTGGAAAGTGACTGTGTGTCAGTGATTGTTCAACCATCATTTACATCACTTACGAAATCTTTTCTGACCTTCTAAGACAGCCACGCCACAAGACCGATCTTGGAAGCCCCTTTTCACTTGTCGCTCGCCGAAGCTGGGCGGGCGTAGCAGCCAGAGCGCCGCTGTGACTGTACAGTGCCATGTGTTGCTAATTACTTTCCCCCAGCGAGGTGCGATAATTATCACGAACTGACTGTAAGACTAATGTCATCTTGCGACAATTTCTGCTCGCAGCTTTAATCCCGCCCTACGGTGAGCTTCAGGTAAGAGCTCAGCAGTAATGTTTAAAGCTTATGATTTGGTGATATTGATGTCCTGTTTTCATGGAAGCATGAACGAAACTTGATGTCCGTTGTTGAGATAACTCTGGGCAGAATTATCGTGGTTTGACCCGAGTTGACTTGTGTGCGAAGGCGGGGGAATATGTGCATGCGAGTTGATTGTTGATGCCCGCTACCCGTACATGCACCGTGCACCTGTAGGCAGGCACGGGCTCAGGGAAACAACGGCGGGTGAAGGGGATGTGATGATGGTTGGCCGACGCGGTGGAGCGAGAGGCCCGCGCGACGACCCCTACACCTTTACCGACTAACGTAGCTAGGCTGGATTTGATATTCGTACATCCCACGAAATTTTAGATCAGCATTAAGCTTAAGTATATGACTTAACTAAATGCGGTACATGAAATTTAAAGTCGATAACTAGGTTGAGATTTTAATCCCTTCTGTGCTTGCAATATTGAACAGAAATGAAAATGAATGGGTCATCCTACATGGTGTTCACTTCATACTCATAGCATAGTGTGATAGTGAGTGAGAAAGAAATGTCTGAAAATACATTTTGCGTGAAGAATTATGTGTGAAGTTGAGCTGAAAGACCAGAGGGAGTTTTGAATAAGAATTTCTACATGTTTTGTTTAGGCCCTACATTTTTAATTCAGAATAACAATGATGATGACAGATGAACAAAATTTTGATTGCAGAATGAGGTTGCTTGAAGAGAAAAACAATTCAAAAATGAGATGAAGAAACCAGTAGTACTATGAATTCTAGTGATCAATACCGCAAGTTAAGTTGTCACAAAGCTATATTTGGTTTCTATGCAGACTAGAACATTCATTTTAGACAAAGATTTCAACATTTTAACTCTGTTATTTGCCCGAGGATGGGTGTTTTGTGGGATTTATGGTCGGTGCCGCACAGTGAAGGGTGAGTGGTAGGGTTGTCTGTTTGTGTGCCAGCACAGCTTGAATACTGTAGCAGGTCTCTCTCTATATTGTGTTGACTTCTTCAAAATCACTTGTTTCTTTTTGTTTGTTTGTTTGGGTTTTTAAAACTTTTTTTTTCTAAAAATGCAGGGTGCAAGTACTTTTTTTATGCAGAGTGCAAGTTTTTCGTAATATACATGTATTCATGATACACACATTTATACAATGTTTGAAAATGTGTATATAGATATATTTGTTTGTATTGTGTTCCCAGGGCCCTTTGATCTGCCCTAGAGCTGAAGAGATTATAAATTCTGCATTGAGCACAAAACAGTAATAATAGTACGTATCACTGAAGACTACATGAAGCCAGCATATGTCCACTGTGCAGTAACAATTTTATTTCATATTTACAACACGAGTGTGTTGTATACTTTATTGCATTTTTGTGACCTTGAGGTACATTTATTTGTGAATGTATGTTTTTTTAAATGAAAATATTGTGTTTTTTCAGGGGATAAAAATTTGTTTATCATATGCAAGGGTAACTTATGTGATAATCCAGATGAGATAAATGTATGTATAGGCCTACATACATAGTATGTGGGTATTGGTTTTTGTATAGAGCAACCTCTGCAGTGACTGTGTATAGGCCTATGATATGTACAGGTCCATTTGGTTATATCACTTGGATTGTACTCCTTGTAATATCAAAGTGTAACATGTCAGCATTTAAAGTTAATTAGATACAAAAAACTCATATCCTTGCTGAAAAAATGGTCAATATTCAATATTCTATGGGAGCATAATGAAATACATGGAAAAGCCATTTGCTCTGTAGGTTAGCAGGTTAGCAGGTAGTTTGTGTCAAACTGACCTTCTGTAGAAACACAAAAGTCATTAAGTCTCTGAAATGTGAGTATGCCATGCACTTTAGCTTGTTTCTGAAATGCCCTGGAGTTTTCAGCATGCCTATTATTCTCTTTCTCTTTTTCTCATACCTGTAAGAATACATGCTCTATTATAGTTTATGGCATAGAGAAGAGGTTATGTCTCAGATGAGAGAAAGGTCAACCTGTATAGTCTAGGAAGTAAATGTTAAGAGCTAGAGACTATCCAGGCTGTTTTTTGTACTGGCTGCTAGGTCCGCCAACATAAAATCTCTCATTTAGTTATATTGTGTGGACATATATACAAATGATACTCATAACTTGTTGCACGTAAAGACCGGAATTTGAATATTCTTGAGTTATAATGTTGGAATCAATGTCATGTGTTTGGGAGGAGATCCCTAACCTTGATATTTCTGGAGTAAGGACAAGGTCTGTAGTATTGTGTGGACTTACAAATGTATCTGTTGCACATAGAGACCAACATTTGACTATTCTTTAATTTAAATGATATCCACAACAACCTCTGTTCAGGAGAAAATCACTTACATTAATAACTCTTTGGATTCACAAACTGCTTCTGAGAAAGATTATATCAGTGTGTGCACAAAATGAGCAGGTTTATGACAACCACACACATGAAAGGCATAAATTCAAAAGATTATTTGCTTCTTATTCCCACTGGTTACATTGTGAGATAAAATCTTGTATTTGAGTGGTCATAAGGTTCTTTTTTTGTGTGAATTTACCTGAAATATACACTGGTCTGTTTTCACTGTGTCATCCATTTTGACAGAAGCAGATTCTCTGGCATAAAGGCATAACTACATGTAGGCCCTATATCCAATTAAACAGTCAAAAGTAGATGATAACTGTATTGTCTTTATACTGTATTCCTCAAACTCTTTATTCTGCTGTTACTGCAAGTTGTCAGCAAAGACACATTCACACTTATCATGCAAGTTCATGAAGTGACATGTAGGTTAACTCAAACTTGCTTATTTCATATTTGTCAGAAACATACTCTTCGTGTCTGTACATATACATTTTACATTCTTATATCATACATTTTTCTTTATCTCTCTTACTGGTTTGTATGAAGATTTTATTCACTTCATTTTATGTTCTTTGCAATTTGATAAAAAATAGTGCAGTTCATTGATAGTGAAGTTTTTGTATCACTTTAAAGTTTCTATAAATGCCACTCTCTAAGAAAGAAATGGTTGCAGTTCCACAGGGCTTTATGTTGGTTACAATCCTATCTGTTAAATAAGTGAAGTATACGTTTAGAGTAGAAGGACATTAATTGCAAAGAGTTCTTGCCTGCAGGCAATAAAACCCTGAATGCTTTCATTTGATGTCTACCACATCAGTGTGTCATGTGACACAGTCCTGCTCACATGCATGCCTCTGCTGTTCCCCAGTCTTGCTTGCCGACAGTAGCTTTATTTGCAGATTGTTTGAATAGGGCCAAACAACCAAGGTTATTATACCTGACCTATCATCTCGTATTACACATTTTAGTTCCTGCATACTCAAGAGCGGGCTACCATCACTCCTAAAGCTGTACAAAGCGGTTGTTGTCATTCACTGCAGGAAAGGTTTTATTCAGGAAAGATAAAGGAATGAGCACACATGTGGAGGGTAATACAACTACAATTCACAAATAATGGCTGGTGAAGTAAAATACATAAAAGGATATTTTCCTTCATTCAGGAGAAAGAAACAAATATGAGACCTTAACTTAACAAGCATGCTGTAGTGTATTCTCAGATATTTTTTATGAAGCCTATGGAAGAATGAGAACATTTTATGAAATAAATTTGATAGATATGACAGATTTTCCCTGACAGCTGCCAACAGTTCAAAGGTTCCAGCCAGTGTAACTGCAGTCTTTCTGAGGAGATTTCAGCAGGATGGCACAAGTAGTTTTGATGGGCGATTTCAGCATAACCTACTCCAGAGTGGGAATTTCCAATGTCTAATGTTTAAACTAATGCTGGCGACTCCAAAAGACTGTTGCATGCAGTTTTTCTTAGAATGTGGAAAAACAGGATTTGCATGCACAAAAATCACAATACTAGAACAACGAAATAGAACAATAAAGAAGAAAAAAGTTTGGACATGTCATGCATGTACATATTAAACAGTGTCCAATGTGAAATATAGTGCTCTTGTGGCCTACACTAATGGCATAAAACAAAATTGCATGTTTGAAGTGCATTTGTTATTAGTGAAAGCCAGATCGAGAATAGTGTGCCAAGGAGACCCATTTTGTATTCATACACTGTGTTCTTGTAATTTGTCTTGGAGCAGAAATCAAATTAAACCCCCAATTGATGGGGTCCATAAATCTAGCACCGTGATTTGGCGTGTTGTAATCATCCATGGGATTCTATGCAACAACCTTTGCATGTTAATCGTCACATATTTGCAACATTCATCATGTGGAGGCTTCGTTGCTTAGCCTCTAGTGGACTGCTAGAGATAGCAATAATTGTGGGCACTAATTTTCAATGAGAATAGGATTGGGCGGAGCAGAGCACCTGAAAATCCCTGGGCATCTTCACTGAACCTTCTCCAATTAATTTGGCACCTTTTTGCCCTGATAAAATGTATGTTTTGAATCCTAAATGGGCTGTCGAGTTTAGATTAATGAAAGGAATTAATTATGAAGCAAGGGATCAAGTGCACAAACAATGATCTGGAAATTAATGTAAGGATAATAAATGGACAAAGAAGAGACAAGAAAGGAAGAAAGGAAGGAATGGGAGAGTGGGAGCAGCAGACATAAGAAGAGAGTGTTACTGTGGAAACTTCTGGGAAAACTTGATGAAGAGAAGGTAGTTTGTTGTGGAAGGCTTAGGGTTTACGTTGCTATGACCACCTTCAAGCCTGATTAGAACTTCAAGGTCAAGGGTCACAGGGGAGAGGTGGTCTCTATCCTACCAATGGTACCTGGGGCTAAAGAAGTCGCTGGCGTTTTTATCACGGTGTGTATTTTTTCTTCTTACTGCGTACCAGTGATTTGCCTCACCCGCAGACAGCTTTTATTGTAAGGTGATAAATGATGTAGAATGGACTCTGGAGGACACTTACTTCAAAAACAATGCCAGCGAATAGTGATCATATACCTCACTGTGCAATCACCACCCATTGCTTCATGCTACACCAGGGAGATAGTTGTATGTGGGCCATGTGTTATTATATCTCTTACAAATTTGAAAGAGGAAATATTTTTGAAATGAAAGAGGAGGAGCTGGAGAGGAAAAGGAAATAGCTGTAAGTGGAATCACACTTGGGAACGATTCTTGGGAAAATAAAACTTGTGTAAACAGGTGAAATAATAAAATGCAAGAGATTACTTTGGGTGGATATGAGCAGTTTTTGTATGCGGTTATTGATTTTGAGGCTAATTATTGTTTGTCATTTCATATAAAGCTTTATAGACATGATTTTGCCTAGTCAGGGTGGCCTTCTCTATATCTTGGTAGAATATTGTTGAGAAATATGATTTCTAAAGAAATAGGTCTGCTTGTAGTATGAGCTAGTTTGCATGATCTACAATCCAGATTGCTTTAAAAAAAAATCTTGACTATACACTGGCCTCTTGCATAACAGTTAAGAAGCTGACTTGCAATAAAGAAAAAAAAAAATCTTTTCTTTTTCTTGAAAGCTTATTTCTAACATATTTCCGACTTGTCAATAGCTATTATGAAGTTGCAGATTTTCTTGGGTTTTCGTAATAAGGGAAAATTTTGTCAATTGTTCTGGAGGGCCCAGATATCATAGCATCCACTGTTGCATTGTGGATAATTGAGTCAGTTAATAGGAAGCTAGTGAGCAACAATGACTCCTTAACCCATTGAGGATGGGCTGATATTGCTACAACTACTTTTACAATTGCTTAGCTAAGTTTACTCAAGCTGTTTCATCTTGTTTGTACCCAAGAAATCTACAGTCAAGACTGTGACTGCAAATCAATGTAAAATGTCAAACAGGCAAGTGACTAATTTCTAAATCTACACTAGTTTAGTACTACCTGCTCTGTCCCTCTGGAAGAAAGATGCCTTTTGTGGGTTTCATCATTTCGAGTATGTTCATTTAAAGAATGATGAGGTAACTGATAGGGCTCGGGGTGTTAAAAAGATATTATCAAGTTGAACAGATGTCAGACCTTGAACTGGGAAGACTTTGTTTTCGTCATTCAAAATAGTCTGAGTATGTTCTTGAAATCTCTTTCTTGGAATATGATATGAGGGCCCTGTGCAGTAGTTGTAAATTTAGCATAATTCTTGCCTAAACAGATTTGTAGCTCTTATGCTGTCTAGTCATATATGCATGCATGGTTTGTTTTGTCTATTTTGATTAAGAGTAATCAAGTCTTAGCATGCTGTGCCTCCCAGTTTGTGTATTAAATGGATAATACAAACCAAATTATATTTTCTTGTAACATATATTAATCTTATTGCTGCCTCTCCTCAGTGGACTGAATGTACCTTTTGTAACACATGTGCACAATTCTTCCACTTTGTACAATGACATTCCTTTCTGTATTTTTAGAAATTCTACGATACAGGTTTGAGTAAATGTCAGATGTGTTTGTGAACTAAAACAGTGTTTGAAGTTTTGGCTAATAAGAGTTCATTTTGGCAAGCCTGTTTGCTCGCAACTTTAAGCTGCCATGGTTAATATAGGCCTATAGCAATGCTCAGGCAATTTACAAGGTATAAGTTTGAAATCGCAAATGAGTTTATAATTAGAGCAGGCAACAGTTGCCAACCAGTTGTTAAAAGTCAGCTGTCAAGAGAGTTCTAATTTTGTAATCTGCATAAGTTGGTGGTTAGTTACACAGAATAGCTTAGAGGGGTCATGACATTCTATTTAGATACCTGTAAAGAAAGAGGGAATGCGCTTTCAAAAAGCTGATTTTCCCTCACTCATATACATTCCAGTCTTATTAAAGGACTCCATTAATACAATGTTTGATATTCTGGTCTATTTTTATGGCTTTTTGTATAACCTGTGTATAAAAGTACTCCATTCATCTTTGGATGTCATAGCAAGAATCTATTCTTGACTTTCTAAACTGATGTACAGCTTCAACAGAATGATATTGTAACTTGTCTGAATCACACTTCCTTCCATGTCTTTTTGCACAAACAGAAAACAAGAAAGAGTAAAGAAAACTAACAACTATGCCTAAAGATTGCTTGTGTAATCAATCTGCATTATGTTTAGTATTAATTTCAGTTGGCCAGCCATGTATTTTTTTCCTTTACCTTGACCTAGACCTGTATTAGACTGGGTGTTACTGTTTGTGTGACTTGTAAGGAAAGTGTAAGATACTGGGTAAAATTCAGAAGAAAAGGAGCTGAAAGCCAAAGAAAAGTTATGGAAGCAAAAATACAGCAGAAATAATTGAAATCATGGATATAAGTGGAGTTATTCATAATGTCTTTGTGCTGGCAACAACGTAAGAGATCATATTATGAGTGTGATATTGTATAACGTTGTTGGATATATAATATAACATATAATTTATATAAGACTTAACGGGAGAAGTGTTTATAGATTTGTGAACCTTAGCTGCAGCTATCTCAAAACATTTTGAAATCACAAGAGTTGTTATTTTAAGGGCAACCAATTTGACAAGTTGCTGATTTGTCAACAGAAATGAGAAAACCAAGATGTGCAATTCAATTTTCTATGTTTTTCATAGTTCTTGTCATCTAGTGGGGATGATGTACTAGTAGTAAATTCATTGAATGAAACTCAGAAGAGTTGTTACAATGATGCAAAGAAAATACAGTATCAGCTCGTGCTGAGGTAGTTTGTTGAGCTGAGTGTTCGACATGCTCATCGGCTGCCTCGGCGTGTGCACACACAGCTAGTCTGGCTTGAAGTCAGAAGCACAGAAGTGCCCCATTTCCCAGCTCACAGCTCTGGTGACCACAAAGAATGGGGCATTGTACACCCCCTTTTCCTTCTCCGCACATCAAACCATGCACCATGTATGTATGTGTGTTCTTAATGCTTGGCAGATTACGGGTCGATCCTGGGAACCTCCACACCAAGAAAGGCATCAATTAAAAACATTTCATTTTTCAAGCAGCCGAGATGACATGAAATTTACGATAACAATTGTATTATGGCATACAGAAAATGATTTTTGTCGTGAATCTTTTGAATTTTGTGGTGGAGGTAGGATTTGAAAGGGGTAGACTTTTTATCCCAATAAATATTCATGATTTGGAAATGGCATACATAATGTATGAGTGGTGTGAATATGGGATGGTAGAAAGATGGAAGTTCCCCAACCTCCACATAGCTAGTGCTGCATCACCTCCAAAGGATTACAATCAAATTTTGCAAACACATGAAATGATATACGTATACACAGTACATTTATAACTTCTGTAGTCTTTTTTTTTTTTAATGCAGCTTGGGTGATGAGAGAAGGTATAATGACTTCCCATTCAAAGTCAAAAATATTTTGATTCATGATAGCATTCCTGCAAATGATTCAGTGCTTGCAATCGAGAACAGTATATAGCAATTTTACTGAGTAAAAAGTAAATGTTTATCTATTTTTTATTTGTAATTATTACATTTTTAAAATTTCCAATGGGTATATTTAATAGAATATAACATGTTCTAAACCATTTGGCACACCTTGGACTGAAATGACTGTCATCATGTGTCAATCTAGATGTGTGCCTCCGAGCTCACAATCAGAAACAAGATAATGAATCACAGAATTGATCCTTTGTCATGTATGATTTAAAGCAAAATATCCCATAGCAGTACTGTCATTGTGTTGCCAGTTTGGAGAAGAAATTTCAGTAGTTGTTACTTCACATATAGACACTGGTAGTACCTTGGTATTTAGGAAATAACTCGCAATTCATTTAATTGTGTCATTTATGGAAAACCTGTTACAGAATGGTAACAGTTTTTTTTTTGTGTGAATTAAACTAATTACAAGGAATTATGATGTATTCATTAGCAGCCTAACAATCATGAGTGAATTGGAATGAGGAATGTTCCTTTGACATTATTTTCTTCTTTCATTAAAAGTGGTAGGATTCTATGCAGGAATTCACCATCACATCATTTCTTATAATACATGTAAACTTTATGCAATGTTAGCTTTCCCATTGACCATCAACATTACCATCAGTACAACCTGCAGAGTATCATTTTCATCATTATCATCATCACTATAGTCATTGTCATCATCATCATCAACATGTTCACCTTCATTATCAGTATCATCATTATCACCATCATCATCATCGTTATCACTGTCATCATCATCTTCATCACTGTCATCATCATCTTCATCATCATCATAGTTATCATCATCATTATTATCATCATTATCATTATTATCATCATCATCATCGTCATCACTGTCATCATCATCATCGTTGTCTGTGTATGATATGTTTTCCACCGTGGTGCAGCACCAGCAAAAAGTGGAAACCACAGATCTCTCTGTCCAAACCAAATGAAGTGTGACCCTGTCAAACCCAGGATTGTCTGTCAGGTCCAACTCTCTAGGCTGTACACCAGACTAATGCTTGCCAGTTTTGTTCAGTTTGCAGTTTGTAGTCTTGCTCTCAGACTGCGGCAGTAATGATATAACTGACCTGCAAAGGAAGCGACGACTCTCGAGCCAGAGGTAATCTGCTTTCATCTCTGTTCTTTTTCGTCCATGTCTTACTAGAAAAAAAAGAATGACACAATTCTAATGAGTTGGCCATGTTGTGTTCATTTCCCATTAGTTGCTAATCAATCAAATCTAGATTTAGCCAATCATGAGGGACATGGGCCCCTTGAGAATGCATTGAATCATGCGACTCGTCATTCTGCCTTCATTGTTCCCCTGCAGCTCAGGTGAGGATGATGGCATGAGCTGCTGAGATGTGCTCGTGACGAAAAGTCATTTTAGCCTGCGAGGTTTAAATGTTGGTCAAAATGTTCGGATATTCCAGTGAAGCAACCCGCTGACTGCTGACAGCACTTACACAACAGTCAAAAACTAGTATTAAACACTAATGGAAACTAGATGTGTGTAATTCAAATTCCAATGATGATAACATTTGTTTATCATCATCACTAAATTTTCCCTTTGTAGGAAACGCATTATCTTGATGAGAAATCTTGACTGTTTTTTGAAGCAAAGCAGTTAAGAATTGTAAGTGCTATTCAAGTCAAAATATGTGTCTCTTTAGATTCAGAAGATAGATGCATTGATAGAAATATATGAATGGATGTAGTCATTTTGAGATTTGTATATCCATGAAAGAAGGCAAATAACTTGTGAAATAATCAAATGTATTGATAGATGAGCAGATCCTTGAAATAGATGCTTGATAATTACTCTTTCATTTTAATGTATCATACTGTGAATGTTGTTGGCATGTGACTTACTAGGTGATATAAAGTAAACTAAGTTTAAACATGAAGTATTCTTTACTTTTATGAAGAAATATCACAATAACTTCTTTTTTTTTTCAAATATTATTCCAAACTTTAAAACTGGGATAATTTATTGACACAATGTTGTTGGTGTTAAACATTGAATAAAATAGACAAGTGTGTACTTCATAATAGATTAAAGAAAGTGAATCAAATTTTGGTGCCCACTGGTATGCAACAGATGTTTTTTTGCTGTATAGATATTTTGCTTTTACATGATCAGATACTGATTTTATGTTTTTGCAGAGTACCTCATTGAATCAATGACTGATATTCAAGTTATTGTGACTTCCCTCATGCTTGATTCATTTTACACAACTTTTGATGATTGTGTTCTAGCATTTGAAAAAGAAATACATTCAAAACACCTTTTTCATTGAAGTAAATCCTTTAGTTTAACTTTCTATGACTCTACAAGGCGTTTGCAGGTTGACAAATAATCAAATCCCTGAATTTCAAGCAATGCTTTGCTGACATGTGAATTTATGATTACATGCACACATAATCAACATTCAAATGCACATGAATACACTATGCTTGTGACCAGTCATAATTGAATATAATATAAGGTAGTATTTCATTTCAGAAGTAATTTTTTTTTCTCTCTAAAAATCAATATGAGAGTTGTGAATAAATGAAAGCATGAGAGTTTGAATATATGTTATGGTTGTAACCGGGAAAAAAAACCACAACACCACACAAACAGTGAGGAAACAGAGGTCTGTAATGGGATGCTACTGACTACTGACAAAAAGTGAGCAAGTGTAAGTACATGCATTTATTTTTTAGAGGAAAGCTCGTCAAATTGTTTACACTGCATCTGGCTTTGACCTATGACCCTAGCGGCAGGCTTAGGAAGCATTCCTGCCCAGGTCAGAGTTGCCAATTTGAACACCCAGGCAGTGACAAGGTGTGATGAGCTTACATAGGGTAGAAGAACAGAAGCTAACTGTACATCATAATAATAGTCCTATGATTACTATGAGCGCAGTATAGCATTCTTTTTATAGGAATGAGAAAGGAAGAATTGGTGAAAAAAATATAAGGCTGGTGGTTAGTTCAATTAGATCTCTGTATCTATGACTTCAAAGAAATATGTTGGCTGTTATAGAAACTACATTCAATGTGTGTGTCTGTATGTGTATGTGTATGTGTGTGCGTGTGTGTGCGTGTATGCATTGATATAATGGTTAGCCCAGTGTATACTTTACTCATCCCAGACCCCGAGCTCTTCTTGGCAATTTTTGATTGACCCAGATATATCATCGCTCATAATTTGGTCAAGAGAGGCCTGATGTGCTTGGAAGGACGTAGAGATTTCTCGACTTGATAAGCTTTGCAGTCATTGTATAACACTTTACTTGATTTCCCAGCATGCAGTGCCTGTCTGTTCCTCTCAGTAAATTTCAAAGTTTGTACAATATTTAGGCCCAGACTTTTAAGTTTCGCTGGACCACAGGAAACTTCTGAGTGTCTAAAGCAAACTCTTGATGGCTGTAAAGCTAGCTCTTGATGGTTATAAAGCAAGGGTCAGGAAGCCTGAACTGAATATTTGTAGGCATAATCAAAAACCAAAGAAATCTACATTTTTTAAAACACAAAAAACCCAGAAATCAACTTCATTTGTAGAAGTACAAATCTCACACCAATACTGTTGCAGTGGGTACTAGTACCTTGCCTTCTTGATATTCCAAAAAGAAGAAATTTTCAATCTACAATATCAGGGGTTTTTTCCCCCTTCAAACACTGATTTAGCGTTAACTTACAGTGCAAACTTTAGTGAAATCAAAGTTGATGTCTTCCATCCTGGTTGTAAAGCTGATATTCAAGATTGTAAAGATTATATGTAAATATGATATGGAGGCATGTGAAAGTAAACATTAGATGTCCAAATACTTCAAAATATTATTCAAGTCACATGTTTTTTTAGATTTCCTGAAAATTGACAGCATTGGATGTGAGGCAAACAAAGCATAAGGTATGTATGTGGGTGTTATGTTTATCACAATATCTTATATATTATATACATACAAATAACCGCATTATAAGCTGCATGGTGCACAATCCCTGTAAGGTAGTAAACATTACAATCTTTATAAAATATTTGAGTGACTGAGACTATTTCAACTCCCACCCACTAATTATATGCTAATTTTGGTATTAAAGCCTCCCTCACCCCCTCAAAAAAACAAAACAAAACAAAAACAACAAACAAACAAACAAACAAACAAATCGCCCCAAAGCAGTAGTAGCTACCTTGAGTAACTCCCAAGTAGGTTTGTGAACTTGAAACATTGTTGGTTTGAATCTGTGTGAGGTACGCTAACTAAAGATACCAGTGAAACTCTGCGTGCTAAGAATTGTGCGTGAAGTCAACTTTATGAGACGCTAAGTCAGCTTCCTTGATGGAAACTAACACCAGACTTCTTACTGCAGGCCAGTAGACAAACAGATAACATATTTCCCCTTGGAGTTTATTTTCCCTTTTTCGCTTCTTTCTGTTTTATTCCCAGCAGATGGTGTTACCCTGAGAAATATTAATGATATTAACAATATCAGTGACTCATTTTCTCTCTTCTTCGCTCTCTTTTCTCTTTTTTGTGTGTGCTGGTAGTTCAATGTTTTTTGGCAAGTCAAGTTCGGGAGGGTGGGTGGGGAAAGGGGATGAGAATGGGATTTGGCATTGTTCTTATCATGGTCATTACAGAGGGAGATATTGCCTTCTTGTTGCCAAGTTTATTGTATTAGTTTAGAAGCAGAAGGTCTTAACTCTACAGAGTTTATCTATCATACATTTGATTTCCTTCTTGAAATCCATCTGGTGGTGTGAAGAGTAAAACAGGAAATCATCTTATTGACAAAAAACAGGGTTTTAGTCCAAGGAAGAGTTATTATGCACAGATTCTTAGTGATTATGGTGTCAGAAGCAAGGAAATACCAAAAAGGAAAAACAGAATGTCCCCGGGATAAGAAACTACCTGAACAAACACAAAAA
This sequence comes from Diadema antillarum, assembly GCF_040938485.1. Lineage (NCBI taxonomy): Eukaryota > Metazoa > Echinodermata > Echinoidea > Diadematoida > Diadematidae > Diadema > Diadema antillarum. Next base: position 33,945 of record NW_027271226.1, read on the forward strand.
TGAAATAGTTGGAAGAAGATTGTGTAGATCGTTAACGCTTGTTAGAGTAAGCCCATTTGAGTGGAAATCTTTACAACGTGCCCTCAGAAAAACAAAAACAACAACAGATTTACGTCCGTGATGCCATATAGATGCAAGTTGTTGAACTAAGAATGTATGATTACAGCCTACTTATGTGTCAGATCCTGTAGCAAATAGTGTTATTAACACAACTTGTTTGTAGTGGGTGTTGATAGCGGAATGTCCTTGCATGCGAGAACAAACTTAACAAACATTTTGCTGTGATTTGAAGAAGTTCCAGCAAGATACGAAATGCAAACTGGTGAGATTCCTGTTGTGGAATCGACAGCGGTACATAGAAAGAGACTTAGGAAGAGAACATGATGTGACATGGAGGATGCATTTTTTTTTTTTTTTTTGCTTGCAGAGTGAAGAGTGAGAGACATGGCATGGTAGCTGTCAAGTGCAGTATGTTCTCGTCAGGTGTGTAATGATGCATTGACAGAGACGTCCCCTGCCTGCCATTCGTCGTCTGGCTTTGTCTAGGTACGACGATACCCTGTAGAGGCTCATATTTTTTTGCAAAGTTATCCTTGGTAACGAAGCCAGGTGATAAACCCAAGTTATTACTCACTCCTCCAGCTTAATCCCGCCGATAATTACCAATGCGTGGCGCCTAATGCCGTGGGCCAGGTAGGTTTCGATCGTAACAGCTCGTCTGAGTAGCTTGCAACTAAACCGCAGTCATTGGCACATTATGTGTCTGTCCTGGCTAGATTGTGTCATCTGTAAAGTTTGGCCTTGCTTTTTTTTTAAACATTGTTTAACACTTGTTTAGCATGGGTTGGATTACGCTGAAAATTTAGTCCCATATTCATGCGGAATTAGTGTACAAGCTTTTGAAAGGCATGCTGCAAGACATAGCTAGAGTATTTTTCTTCATGTGGTAGTTCTTGTCAGGGATGATGGCATTTGGATCAGCTCAGTTCAGTTCATCTCTTCTTTACATAACGCTTGATGCAATGAATGTTTGTTTCCTTTTTTTGTCAGCAATGTTTGTCTGTTCCTCAAGATTGTATTCTGTGATCTCCTCTGTATGGTAATGAAATGAAGACAAAAGGTATGCAAAGCACTTGGGTGTTATACATGCATAAATTATTCTAGGTTGTACCTTTGGAGAGTTTTGTTTCTCAGAATTGTTGAGGTGTTAAACAAAAGGAAATACTAAATTTAAGGTTTATGGAGGAATTTGTGATGTTTGAGATCATAGCATGAATCTGCATGAGTATTCAATGAGCTGACACAGTATGGATGCCAAAGGCACTCCCAGATATAGTATATAACACAGCCAAGACTGTTCACAACATGAGTCTGTGAACATGGTGCAACATAAGACTCGCATCATCTGCTAGAAGCCCCACCGAACTGATGATGCTAGACTCCACCTACTGTGCTTCCTTTATCCCTCACCCTCACCCATCCTGGACGCTCAAAAAGGACCCTCCCTCTTTTGACCCCTTGACCAATTTGTTTTTACCAAACCATGTGGATATGGACTGGTCAAACTGGTGATGTCATAGTTGATGACAATAACTCATCCTTATATTGAGTACACTGTAGATGAGGCATTTACTTATAGTTATTGTTATGTAGATTTCATGTGATCTAAATCTTTTTTGATTTATCCTTTTCAGCCTGAGTAGACAGTGGAGTGGCCACTACCAGTATTTTATGGTTACCACAAAGGGCATTCCATAAACCAAGTTATGACCTTTATAAAATCAATTTTCATAACTTAGATAATATATATGTGCAGGGTTCTCGCCAGGAATTTCTTCACGCTTGTCGGCATTTATGCGCGCTGTTCTGGGGGTGGGTACGGGAGGGGGGTTCCCCCTCCCGCGCGAAGCGCGGAAGCCTTCGCTAATGCTCAATACAACACGGATAAATCGCCGCTAAAATGCCACTAAATGCGACATTTTCACGGAGATGTAGTGAACGTTGTGAGGGGCATATTCTCACAGAAACAATGCAGAAACTCCATACCTTTTGTTAGCGGCAGTTCCTAAATAATAAATGAAAGAGAAGTAGGTGCCGATGGTGGAGGTTCCGATTTCTTTTAGGCCTTTCCTGTTTCACTGTTGCAATAATTAGCCGCCTCTGCATGCATCGCAACAACGCGCGCCGTGTTGCTTTCTCGCCGTCTGCTCGACCACGTGGTAGGCCTATTGCATGCAGATGCGCGAGAAGCGATCGAGAACTTTCGGGACATCGTTGCACTTTCCTTTCTGGGTGTACTGCGGTAGTTTGGCCGTGACATCAAAGAGATATCATACAAAAATGTAATGATGATCATTATTCCGAAGGTTTGTTTAATCATAAAATGAAACGATTCATTACTGAGTACTTTGAAGGTTTGTAATCGAAAACAGCAACAACACCAAAGGTCGGTACTACAGATGAATGTTCAAAATAAAACTGATTTCGTTCGAAGATTAACAAGCATTTTTTCTTTATTATTTTCCGATCAACGAACCTTCAGAAAGGAATCTATCATCTATCATCGTTATTGCTTCAGAAAAACAAACCTTCTGAATAAGAAAACACCCTTTTGGGGCCGTTGTTGTATTCCGAAATTATACTGGCAGAACATTCGAAATAACAAAACTGATTTCGTTTGGATATAAACGAATATTTTCTCCTTTATAATTTTTCTATTAACGATCATTCAGAATTAAGAATGTAGAGTATTATTTTGCCATTATTAACGAACCCTGAGGGTAAGAAAACTGTAACCGTTTTCATTTCTTCTTTATCGTTTTCCGATTAACGATCGTTCAGAATTAAGAATCTAAAGTATATTATATCGTTATTCTTTCGCAGTAACGAACCTTCAGAGTAAAAGAAAACTGTAACCGTTTGGGGCCGTCGTTTTATTCTGAAATTTCGAAATAACAAAACTGATTTCGTTGTGAAATGAACGGACATTTTTTTAAAATCATTTTTGGATTAACGAACCTTCAGAATAAGGAATAGAGCATTATTTTTTCATTAATCTGTCGGAGTAACGAACCCTAAGAGTAAGAAAAGTGCAACTGTTTTTGGGGCAGTTTTATTCCAAATTTCATTGGCAAAACGTTCGAAATGACGCACTGATTTCGTTTTGAAATTTACGGACATTTTTCTTTATTCAATTTTCGGTTAACGAACCTTCAGAATAAAGAATCTATTGTTATTACATCATTACTACTTCTGTCGGAATAACAGACCCTTATAGAGTACGAAAACACGCTGTTTTGTGCCGTCGTTTTATTCCGAAATTTCACTGACAGAAACGTTCGAAATAACAAAACTGATTTCGTTGTGAAATAAACGGACGTTTTTTCTTAATCATTTTTTGGATTAACGAACCTTCAGAATAGGGAATCTAGCATTATTTTATCATTAATCTGTCGGAGTAACGAACCCTCAGAGTAAGAAAACTGCAACTATTTTGGAGCAGTCGTTTTATTCCAAAATTTCACTGGCAAAACGTTTGAAATGACGCACTGATTTCGTTTTGAAATTTACGGACATTTTTCTTTATTCAATTTTCGGTTAACGAACCTTCAGAATAAAGAATCTACAATTTATTATTTCATCATTACTACTTCTGTCGGAATAAGAGACCCTTAGAGTACGAAAACACGCTGTTTTGTACCGTCGTTTTATTCCGAAATTTCACTGGCAGAACGTTCGAAATAACAAAACTGACTTCGTCGTGAAATGAACGGACATTTTTTCTTAATCATTTTTGGATTAACGAACCTTCAGAATAAAGAATCTAGCATCATTTTATCATTAATCTGTCGGAGTAACGAAAAAAAATGAATCTTGGTGGCGATAACTGATGCTGGTGTAGAGAAAAACAAAGACAGCTCGCTCAAAAGATGCTTCCTTCTTTCAGTTTATTTTCTCCCCAGTCATTCCTATCGTTCTCCTCCCATGAACCCCTGCCATGCAGGGACGATGAACAAAACAAAATGTTACCGATGCTGCAATGAAAAAAAAAAAAAAGAAAGAAACACGTCCTCAAAGCAAATTATCTATATACACTTTTCAAGTTGAACAAATTGATGTTCGTAATGAAGAATAAAAAAAAAAGCACGACCTCAAGCAGTGGGGAAACTAAATATCATGGCTTGTGGAAATTTCCATGATATTTCCACGAAAGCCAGGTGTCAGATAAAGAATGTCGCGCATACTGCCACCTTGCTTCAGTGGTCGTAAACAGCGTGTACATAGCATGTAAACCAACTGGGAACATTGATGAATGATCATCATTTATTTTCTGCCCATGAAGGCCCCCTAACCCACCTTTTAACAAACCAAGTCAGAAGCACGTGGAGCATTACGTATACGTTGAACTTGAAAGACCATCATGACAGAATTACTATAAATTTCGGCCCGGAGAAGGAAAATGGAATATTCACGAATGACGTTTACAAATCCATAGAAATTGAAAAGGCTAAAATGGAACGCATGGCTTTTTAGATTAAAAAAAAATAACCCACTGAAACTACCAAAACCTAAATAACAATTTGCATTTGCTTACTCCATCGGACGTTCTTTTTTCTTTTCTTTTTTAACGAAAAATGGAGTTAATTTTCTCTCTGCGGCAATGCTTTGAACGCATCTAATTTTGCGTCATTGCCGACGGCCAGCTTCCTAAAGAATTGATACGAATCCTTTCAAATATACGAAACAAAGTCTAAAGATCCTGGATCCTGGCGGTGAATTTCGGTGGTATTATAATTTAAATCCTGCTCACTATCAAAATTTAATCATCTGTTCCTTGCACCATTTTACCAACCAACTGTTCCTGAAAATTTCATCCTAATCTGTTCCCAAATTTTGACTTATTTTGCGAATAGAGAGACAGACAGGCAGACAAACTAACAAACAAACCAAAGTAGCCGAAAAAAAAAAATACAACCTTTGGCGGAGGGGGGCATGCATTTCATATCGTTTGTTTTTGCGTAACCCGACAACAAGCGTGACAACAAGCGAGCACGTGTCAGCCTTCCTCAGCCTCCCTCGGCCTCCGACCCTCTCTTCCCGTCCTCTCTCTCCCTCTCACAATACACTGTAGCGTTGTACACGCACGCGGCTGGATAAGTGGCCGGCTGGGTGCTTGTGCATGTGTGTGTGGATCCCAAATCAGAGCGCATGTGGTGAGCAAGTGTGTGATGTGGTGTGTATCAGCAGGGAGGTAGTACGTCGCTCTGTTGAGCCGCGTTGTTGTGATCGGTGCGGTGACTGCGTGGGTAAATTTTTGCGCTTGTATAAGTATGTAAACTGCTGCTGCTTTCAACATCTAGCTTCTTTTCTAGCCAGATAATAAAGACTGAAAAAGGCGAGAAATTGGTCCGAACTTAGCTCGTCAAGCAAGTTACCCTTGTCGGCAAGTTCACGCGTGGTGTTACCCTTGTCGGCAAGTTTTACCCTTGTCGGCAATTGCTTCATCAAACCGCACGCTTGTCGGGGCCGACAAGGGTGATATACGCTGGCGAGATCCCTGATGTGGAATTTAAGATTTTGTGCACTTAGGTCAGTATCCTAGTCGAGTATCCATTTAGTTCATTGAAATCCTGGTGTGTGTGAAGCATGTTGCAAGTTGTGTGTGTTTAGACTTACAATGTAATGTAAAGATTGTCATTGTAATGGTAGCAAAGATTAGCTTTTATGAAAAGCAAAGTTTCCGTGTGAGATTCATTCATGTAATATTCACATGTAGCATACTGTAAAACGAATGTTCGCGTGCATTTTAATTTTGCGAGAGCCAAGATTCGCGAAATTAGAATGCATGTGAAAGTTCTTGTCTAAACTATATGCATTGAATGTTAGAGGCAACTCGCGAAAATTTCATGCCGCGAAAATTTCATGTTTTACAGTATATGTGATGAAGACTCTTGATTTTAAGTGTGTGATGGAGATGTTGAGAATGCTTTTTAGATTTATGTACATATTTTTTTTTTTGTATGGATTTATAGCATTGAGGTTTGGCAAAACTTTTCTGTTTTTTTTTTTTCCTAGTGAAAGTGGAGATTGCAGGAGGATGCAGTTAGAGCTCCTTCCTTTCTTGATGCTGTGGGTGGCATGACAATGATTAATCAAGGTCATGGTTGACTACCATAAGACTAAGGGGGAGGGGTCAGACCTTTGTCTATCCAGGGAAGGCTGCTGGGCATTGATAGGCCCAGGCTGATGCTGGAGTGTCCCTACCCACCCCCAACCCCCACCCCACCCTACCGCGGTGATTTGCCCAGTGTTGCATGAAATTAGCCTCCCCCTGATGTGCTTTGTGGGGAATTCCCTGGTCGATGATGCTGTGCTTACTTAGCTCTTTGAGTAAAAAGCCACAAATCCTTGTTTGACCCTCGGCCTCATTCAAGGGCATGTCGCTGGAATCATTTTATTCAAAACTTTGGGGGAAGTGTGGGGCTGAAGTGCCCTTGTGTGTCTTTTCAGGAAACAGGGGGTAGGAGTGGGACAAATCTGTCTGAAGAAGTTCCTTCAATATTATCATCTAAAGCACAAATACACACTCACACATACATGCACACAGACACACATGGGCATATTCATGCAAGCATACAAATTATACTCACACATGCACACACACAGACATACACACATTCACACAAACATGCAGGTATAAACCCATCAGTCTGTCTACACACAAATAAGGAGCCCATGATAAAGTTGCATGCTTAGTATTCTGTGGATGTGCAATGGAAACCAAAAGCCAACGCAGATCATCTTAATCCGTTCCATACTAAATTCTGAAATCCCCTTAAAACTTAATACACAGGCCACCAGGTTCCCATATGGAACGGGTTAAGTAATTATAATCGGATGAACTTTGTCAGTGCAAACCTGATTGTATGAGTGACATGCTGGTTGATTATTTCTTTGAGTATTTGGACACCAAGAAAATGGGTGAAACCATTGAATAAGACTAGCACATGTAATCAATGAATTATTTGTATAAAGTGTTTTCTGTACCAAGACTTAGGGTGCTTACACAGCTATTCACAAGTGGGATTCTAGTTGAAATAATGGTTTCAGATATTCAGCAACCCTTCTTGATAATTAGCAGCAAACCCTGTTCTTCTTTCAGGCAATAACCTAATGTTAATGCAGGTCATATTGTATTTTCTTTTTTTTTTCTTTTTTTTTTGGGGGGGGGGTGGGAATAAAGGAATGCTATTGTCAGAGGCAGATGCTGTCATTCTTGGATGCTCAGAAGAAAGATTTTGCCAGCTGCATCAATTTAAGGCAGGAAATTCACCTTTCCAGCTCATTGGGCATGTTCAGCATTTAGTTGTTTGTTTGTTTGTTTGTTTTTCCTTAATGTCATGTTGTAATCATTGGTAACAGGGATCAGTTCTTCTGATACTTTTCAGGCTTCCTCTAGAAGTTGAAGCATTTTTCTTCTGAGGCAGTGACTGAGAATTTTGTGGAAGGGTGTTAGCTACCTTCCATCAGACCTGTAAAACTGATACATCGGGAGTCTACAGGCAGAGGAATACTTGAGAAAAGATGTTGCAATTTCCAGCAAAGGCTCTCGTGTATTCTACGCGTCGCTGCGCTCCTGGGCAAGGAAGTAGGGCAGGCTCGCAAGTGAAGTAGGCTTAGCAGTAGCTTAGCAAAGATTCTCGTAAATGGTGCAACGAGCTTAGAGATGAGGGCCATTTGCAGCTACTGGCATCCACAGGGACACTTGGCCGTACATCGAGTACTCTCCTAAAATAATGTCTGCAAGGGATGAATAGAATATTAAACTGAAAATTCCTTTCTCTGTCATTTAGTTTGTTGTTTAGCATCTCTTCTCTCTCTCTCTGTGTCTCTCTCACTTTATCATGCTTCTGCGTTTCCTGAGATTCTTCCTTAAGTGTAAGGAATGAAAAAACAAATAATTTTTTAAGTAAACCATCAGCAGATTTTGAACTTCTGCAAGGCAGAAATTGAGCTGGTGTGTGTGGACTTTGAAGAGGGAAAGGGCACATGGGAAAAATGGAAGGGTCAAAAGCTTACTTTTTAAAAAGATTAGAATGATTTATGACCTTATCACGACAACAAGATAAAAACAAAAATAAAAGCTAGTACTGATTCAATACCCCTTGAATTAGTCAAAATGAAATGTAAACCCATCTTGCATTATGTGAAGTATTACATATTGACAGGGACGAGAGAGATGTAAGTCCTGAAGCATTTGTGGCCAGGTAGTCATGTCCAACATGTTTGCCTTTGCGTGTGTTTCTTCTGTTTTAGAAGGGATTTTGGTTCAAGATGTAGTAGTATCAATTGCCAGGAGGACTAATTTGCATTACTCATGCAAATCTCAAATCCCCATAAATTTTTGCATCATGCCAAAATAGAAGTGAAAAGGTTGTTTTACGTAGATGCAATGTGGATGAAATTATAAACTTCAAGAAAGACCCAACCTTGTTTTCATTGATTTCCTCCTTTTGTGATGCCTAATAGATTTGTTTTCATCTCCCGCCGTCAGAAATGCCCACTGTCTATTAAAAGTTTTGCCAGTCAGGACTAAAATAAAGAAAAAACTATTTGTAAATTGCTTAGAAATATTGTCCTCCACACTTAATGGAGAAATATGGGCGATATGCAGTTTGAATGTCGAGATATATATTGATGATGCAACCGTGTCGATGACTTGTGGCTTAGCCTTCCTCACAAATGAATTCCATGACATTAAGGTATGGGCATATTTTCTCTATAGCTCCATTGTTTAAGGACAGAAATGTCTTGCTTGATTGCCGTGGTGGGGTCAGGAAGAGGAGCAATGCGACAGAAATTGCCTCTTAGGAGGTATGTCCGAGATTACGGGATGTTTCAAAAGATCAAGTTTACGGGAGAGGCTAAATCAGACTGCGGGACGGCATTTGAAGTCAATTTGACTTGCCGTAAGATTGCAGTTCTAATAAATGCTTGCAATATCAATTCCCCTGAACATTAAGCAACATGTATTGCCGCATCTTGGATCCAATTCTGCTTCTTTCTGAAAATGACAGCACACTGCGCATTTTTTTTAAAGTCTTCTGAATTGAGATTGAGTATTCCAGCAGAGAAAAATACCATTAGGCAATTTCTGCTCTGCTCCGCAATGCGCCCCTTTTACTCGTCTTTGTTCAGATGCGTGATATTGTCTTCCACACACCTGCCAGGGAGCGACTCACTTGCGAATTCTTCATAAAAATTCCAATCAAATCCAATCAGATTGTGTAAATGGCGCATTCCAACACATGGCTTAGCCTTGCAAAAAGCAATAAATGGCATTTTAAGAGATTGTATCTCCTGCACCAGCAATACTGCCTCTTTGTTTTTTTCCGCCAATTTTTTCCCGCCTTCCCTCTTTCTGCCTTTTCATTGGTGTCAACTGGCCCAGCTATCAATCTGTAAAAATCGCTATATGCTCCCCTTGTCGCAAGCCAGATCTGTGAGTGGGTAGAGATTAAGTTAGGACATGAACAACTGTGGTGTAATAAGTGTGCGTGGCTATTCTTTGCGTTGAACCAATAATGGCTGAATTTCTCACCATGTGATAGCAAGGCTTTGGCAGGATGAAGGTTACGATCTGATTCTTTCACTAGCAGCCTGCCCCTTCCTGCCAATAACCCATTACCATCTCACACCATGTTCATCTGCATCTGATCTCATCACCATGAGTAGCTTTTGGCATGCAAAGGCTTAAAGTCAGACCTCTTTCCCCCCTTATGTCATCACGTCACCTCACGTCATAGACAATCATATCTGCCGCTGTGTTTTGTTGGAAAAACATATGTTTGTGTTTTGGTAATGGATGATACCTAGAAAATTCTATGACATCTTCACTTGTGCATAGCTCATCACAAAATGTGATCTCTACAGAATCTCTTTGTGTGCTTGCAAGTGGAGGATGCAAATTTGATGGCATTTTTTTAGTTCTGTCAAATCATATTTTACAGAGATAATCTTTCAGCATTTTGTTGTGATATCAAAAAGCAAAACTTGTAACTCTCTTTTCACAGTGGGCATTGAAGCTTCTTGTAGGATTAAATCTGCTCTATTGTAATATATTATTAAGTAGGGAGCTATGGTTATATTGATGCTTTTTAACAGTCCAAATCTTGCAGTGTGCACATTCTCCCATATTCATGCATAGTTTTGTTAAGTTTTCATCAGTGTTCAAACTGCGTTATTTTTTTCTCATTCTGCTAATATCCCATTTGTTATGTTATAAACACCCCAACTCTGCAGACTACTGGAAAAATAGTTAATCTACTCTTTTTAGTTGAAAGCATTATATTCCGAGTGGACTTTATGGGTTATAAAAGTCATGAAAAGAAAAGACTTCAGATGAAAATCAGCAAACCTGGAGAAGAGTACTCTCAGTCCCTTGTCAATTTTGCATATAAATCATAAGTTCGGGCAAGTTTTGCTGCAATACATAAATGAAGTGAAGGAAAAATCTCTCTTCTTTTGGTCATAAATGGATGAAATTGAATCAAAGTCATTTGCAAAAGTATAGACCCGGCAAAAAGTAATTACACATTATTTGCACTTTCCATATTTTCATGCTTTTAAGATACCCTCATTTCACAAATTTACTGTAATCATCAAATGTCCTATATCATCAATTCTTTGTGCCCAGATATGGCATCTTTCATAATTTGCGACATGCTTTTCATTTCGCGGTGGTGTTCTTGCAGAGTGCCCATTTGCTTGGAAACAAAGGTTTCGGGACTGACTTCAAAAGATCAAACCTTGCCCCTCGACTTAGGGGGCCATTTTCATCCCCTGCTAATGTCCATTAATTTGTGACAAAGGTGCTTGAAGATCTGTGAGCTGCAGAGCAGGCCTCTTGTGTTTCTGTATTTTCCCCATAATCCATGTCTAGCTGCGTGCGTGGCTGCTGTCTCTCCGCTAATGTCCATTAATGACTCAGGTATTATATGATAGAATATGTCATTACCATATTTCGCTGGCTTCCTTCATCTCATATTTGACCGCAGTACTCCGCATCGAGTCTGATTCGCTGAAATGGCGCTTGAGTGATACACAGCACGGGCCGAGCGCTGTTTTGATAAGTGTAAATTGAAGAAATTAACATTGAGTGCACAGAATATGCCGGGTGTGACAAGCTTGGGTCATTTTTAAAAATAAACCCGGTAAATTTTGATCAGTTTTGTTTATGAGTATTTGCTGTCTTATAACATATAATTGGTGCCAACTCATCTCTGCCATATTCTAGAATTATGCTGGGAGCGTCAAGGATTTTTGTATTTTTGTATTTTTTGCCAATTTCTTTTTAATACCTTGTTTGCACAGTCAGACTTTGTGTCAAACAATATATTTAGAACTAGCCATACCTGAGGACTGAGGAATGCAAATAATCAGGAAATGTACTCGATGGTACATATATGGGTTATTTTTTTAGCCTATAATAACATCACCATGAGCTATCATAATAACTAGTTGATCGAACTTATCAAGTTCCCATGATCTGCTTGTAAGTGAAAAAAAGTGTAATGTAAGGCATCATCAATAGTGCGGGCAAAAGATCAGACATCACTTAAAAAGTTGTGAAAATGTTTGTCATTTGTGTTGTGAGTGTAAGTAACTGAAATGTCATTTCCTGCATTTGTTTGAGGAAGGTGAATGAGTTGCTGAGTTAAAGGGAGTCAGTCGTCAGATCTTATGGTTCTTCAATGGAATCAATCTTGTTTCGCTGCCTGTGCTTTTGTACATTCAAAAACCACGACTAGCGTAGGCCTGCTTGAATAACATTGCCCATCAGCACGCATGTGCACCGAAGTGTATGCAGTAATCGTCAACTCCAGTCCAGCAAAATTCTTTGGCTGTGTGTGCGCTGCATATGTAACTGTACACAATTCGTTACATGGATTATTAGCCAATTGCAATTAAACATGATCAAGGTGTCCATACAATACTTGAGATTCAGGCAAGCATATTTCTCACCAAGTTTGGGCACTCGGAAATGACAGAAATATCATTTGGTGTTCTCTGCGAGCTTTGCACAGATTCAAACTGCCATGTTCTACTATGTGCGAACAGGCTAAGAAATACAGTATGGCTGCGCGTATAATATTCACAACTGCTAGTCTTAAAAGGTACTGTATAGGCCATATATTTAGTAAGGCTAATGTTTTTTAAAATCTTGACTTCCGGCAATTTTGTGACTGGTTTAATTCGCGATCGTGGAGAACTGTACTGAATGGAGAAATATATATGTGCTCATCACATTCATGTTGGGATTAGAGTTAATATTTTTGCGTGTTTCTAAAAGCCCGACTAGCATCTGACTCGCAAATTTCACAAAAATAAAAACCCCACATAATATTTGATGTATACAGTAGATGATAAAAGTTGATGTACCATACCATTGTGTATATGCAGTATATGTGATTATTTATTTATTTTTTTTTTTACATAGAAACATTGCGACATTCTGTAACTCAGAATTGATGCACAAATGTGTTGGTTCTTGCTGAAGCCTACAGATGTAGATGAACTTATTGACATGTATTCTAATTTGATACCCTCTCAAAAGATATTTGTAAGTAATTATTATACTGAGAAGTGATAACTCACGAGGAGACGTGAATATTTGCAGGCACCATTCATACTATTTATATGTATGCAGTTGCTAGAAAAGTTTGAAAGAGATGCCCTCTCTGTCTGTATTATTGAAATTGTTTACGGATTTAATATGAATCTACTGCACCGTTTTACTGGAGCTCATAGTACAATTGGTAATACTCTGCTTAAAAAGCCTCAATGTCTAAAAGTCCAATATGTACAAGTATACATGTATGCACTCTATCAACAAGCTAGTTTTATCAAAGATGATAGAAAGCATTATAGTTTCCTGAATTCTCACCAAATCGGTACTGTTCTGTAATTTTTTATTTTGACCTAACAACCTTTCAGAGGCCAAACAAACACACAAAGAAATGTAGTAATTAGAGTAATTGTGATCACATTGGTTTGCAGAAATTTAATATATATTATGAAGATACGATTTATCATATCTTGTCAGGAATATGTATGGTATCACTCCTTTGTAGGACCCATTCTGACATATATTCGTAAGATGTGAACCATTCAACACTTTAACATGATGGGCTGATGTTTAAAGACACCAGAACAAGCTGGTTGCTTCTATTAGATTTTCTCAAACTTGAATGTCATCCCAGTTTGAACCAGGTATGATGATGGGGGAAGATTGTGTTACATATCATACTGCAAGTAAACAGCAAGTTTTGGGTGAAAAGTTTTGGCTTCAGTTTGAACTGAATGCTAATGAATTCCCATCTTCTTTGGATTGACAAGTAATGCCAGAACAAAATTTCAAAATCTTTTTAAAGACTATGGAGAAGTAAAGAGTTTTAACTTAGACATAGCATATCTTAGCATATAATGGATGTTTATTTCATCTGATTTTTTTTTCCCCCTCTGATGGAAAACAAAACCATGAGTTGGGCAAAAGTTAAAGAAGAAGAAGAAGAAGAAGAAAAAAAGAATAATATCCAAGCCAGAAATTTGAATGTTATTGTTGAGATCATTTCTGTTGCTTAGATACATTTTTTTTTAGTCCTTCAATCATCATGAAATTAAAATGATAGAAAATGTGATTTTGCTGAATGGTCTGATATGTGGTGAATAAATGTTTTCTAACAATCCTGTGAAGATTGATGGTAGCTGAGTGACAAGATGTGGAGGCGTAATGAAAATAAAAGAAAATATTGCCGATGATGATCCATCAGAGGTGATAGTGTTTAGAATCATCAATTAGGTAACACTTAGTCGGTGTTTACAAGAGATTAGAATCCCAGGTTCTGATCAGTTGGTCAGTAAACTCGGAATAAGCACTCACTCTGTCTTAGGTTCCCTGTCAGTTCTACTACCTACTGATGGCGACACGTGATAGCACAGCCTGCTATCCTGCCGTCCTCGTAGTGTCCCTTTTCTCTCTATCCCCCTGTTTTTTGGCTCTTTTAATGGCAGCTGCAGATGGAATAATTATCACTTTTTGATGATATCTGGGGAGAAAAGTGTGTGCATGTGCAAGGGGTGCAGTTTGTGGCACTGTCCTCTCTCTCTCATGAGCTGTTTGTGGATAATGTCTGCCACTGAGGAGCTTTGGAAACTCCTTGGTGTAACTCGCGTTCTGTGAGTGCAGCTGGGAGAGCAAAGCAAGTACAGTATGTCCCCCCAAAAAAATTACAATAGGATCTTTGCATTGATAACTCCCAATATGATTAAACTGTCTAAATGCCATTTCAGGGTCTTAAAATGTAACATCTTTGCTCTATTTTGCAGAAAACCCCGTTCAGTTTGGTTAAGCGGTCACAGAGAAATGTGGATTGTTGTAAAGAATGTCGCGAGTCTGATTCTTCCAAGTTAGCTCTTGGATGCTCTTAGAACTGCATATTAATGTGTGAACACAATAGAACTTGGAGGGAAGAGATTCCTGATATGCTCTACAAAATTCCTCATTTCTCTTCGACCACTGAAGCAAATCGAATGGGGTTTTCTGTAAGATGTTGACAATGACTTATAGTTTCATACCTTGAAATTGTATTTGGATTGATTCACTGTTCTTAAAGTTATCATGGGGGAGGGTACCGATGTAATTTTTTTTTTTTTTGGACATATGGTAGATTTACGACATGTTTCATAAAGCTGCTCCCAAACTTTAGAGTCCACTCATCATGGTATTTGTGTCGAGAAAATGTGATGCTTTAATGTGATGGCAAAATTTTGAAAAACTGACAGATTTTCTTTAGGTATTATTCATTGATATGGAATAGTTTTAAGGTGTTTGACATGTTTTCTGTCCTGTGAAGAGGAAACTAAGCACAAGACCAACCCACAAAAGTGTTTCTGATGCGGATCAGATCACACTAAGAATTTTGGAGATGACTTTTTGAAATAAGTGGGGGGGGGGGGTGATCTGAAATTGTCATATAAATTGTAAAATTCAGGCTTTTCTTGTCACATTACTTTAATATCAACACAAGATTTATTCTTCTATTTAGACAAAAGATTTTGAAACAAGAAACAAATTTTCAGTAGACATACACTCAGTAGTCTGTGCTTGACTACACTTGGGACAAATCTATTATTTGATAAATAAAACAAACATAGAGACAACTGCAGACAAGATTTAGTTTCAATGTCTTGTTTTAAAAGCTGAGATCAAGCTTCTGTAATTTCTCTGAACTTTGCACAATATTTTGAAAACACAGATGAATGGATTTTATTTTTTTCAAAATTTTTTTTAAAAAAAATGTGAATCTAAACTAATTGATGATAACTGTGGTCCTGCTGTTCTAGCTGGCTGATAGTCGCTAGACGAAAACCCCCAAAGTTGTGGGAGGAGGGGAAGATTGAGACTTCCAAACGTTAAATGTCTGTAGGATGCTGACGGCATGATGGCTAAAATGTGTGATGTTTCCTCTACGATGTTAGCTATGATGTGGAGATGCGCATAATGTATGAGGATATGCATCCCCTACGATGTACACTAATGAAAGGTGTTAGAGAGGTGTATGTATTTATGACACGTACTCTAGACATAATGCTTAGCATGTGATTTGCATTTTCAAAGGAAGCATAGCTATGTCACCCATGTTGTAAAGATTATCGATTTCAAGGCAATCTCGCTTGTGTGTGTGGTGTTGTTTGACTGTTGACTGTTCATTATTCATCTTAATTTGAACTCAGGAATTAATATTTTTCTATCTGAAATACTAAGTAGACAGGTTATACAAACACACATGCAGGAAGGAAGCAAGCAAACAAACAAGAAAAACAGTGTAATATCAGAGATAAAGCAATGTAGTCTGTGGGTTGTGCCAAGTATGATATCTTTCATTTTTCACCCAGAAAATAAAAGTATTTTACTCTGTTTGTATGAATTTCAAGTTTTTACATAGTTGGCTGTACTTTATTTTGTCTGAATGTCCAAAATACAATCCATTTATTCATATCCTGATATATAGTATTTTCCATCAAAAGCAACAGAGGAAATGACGTAGGTTTACGTATCTACAAGAAGTTGACTCCCTGTGAATGTTGTCATGGCAACTTACATTCTATTCCAATCATCTTATAGTTAATAAAAAATAAAGGCAGAAAGGATTGATCCTGTAGTTGTAACTCTTTCTCATGTGCGAGGAATAACCTCAATCACAGTAACGATTATGATAGTAGATCAATACAAACTTTCTTGTTGTAATTCAGCATATCACATACATTGTGTACATTGCCTTCATTCCGTGTACACAGTTTTGCGGTTTAGAAATTGAAGAAATGTGACCGCGCATCACAAAACAAACAAAAAGTCACACACACTGATTTTGTGTGAGGACTGAAAAAGGGTGAAATGAGCCAACCTAGCGGATCTTGACTTTTTCATATTTTCTGAAAGAGCAAGTCTTCTTCTACATTATGCAAAAATTTGGGATCATAAAACGGGTAGGAAAGTGTGTTTTTGAGCAGTATATTCCGAACATTTTTTTTTTTAGAATAGTGTGATTAGGTGTGTCTTTAGAGTCCCCTTTTCATTTCTTAAAAACCTTGTACACACTCTTCAATTTCAACTCTAATAACTTTTGAAAGGATGATGCTACTGCTTTGAAAGGTTGCATCAATTATGGACAGAATGTGTTAATAAGGCATGCTCAGTTTCAACTTAATCTGATAATCCCTTCATTGTTGTTACTCCAGTGGTTAACATCCTGTTTTTGTCCCATTCATCGCACAGCCGGCACTTGAATAGACACTGTACTTCAGAGCCTCTTTTCTCAGTTCACACTTTTCCTGAATGTGTGCTTTCTTGCCAATATTTATATAGGTTAGGAGAGTCCATTTGATTTGAGTTATACATCATTTTAAAGCTTAAAGTCTGCTCTTTCAGAATATTGTCTTAACTGAAATTTCATGTCTGGAGACTTTCTGTTTATTTTGTGATACAGGGTCACAAATAGAATGAAACCGTCAGCATTCTGTGAGTCAGTGTCACCTATAATGGATGGGACCGCAGCTTACGTGGAGCATGGTTTGGTTAACGCAGAGTGAAAGAAAGATTGAATGAAGTTTGAGCAAAATCCATTAACCTATTGAAGACGAGTCCCGAGTATACTCAGGCAGGTGTCTATGGGAAATGCATGTTGTAGCAAAATCAGCCCATCCTCAATGAGTTAAATGATCAAAAGTGATAATCCCTCTAACCTGTCAATGGAAGTGAATATTTTCATGTTGACCTGAAAAAAAAAACCCCAAACCAAACCAAAACAAAAACAGCTGTCCTGTCTTGTGAGTTCACTGCTCCTAGTGGAAAGCATATTACTTTTTTTTTCTGTAAAGATACAAACCAACATAGATTTCTTTTTCTTTCTTTCTCCTTTTTTTCTTGGGGGGGGGGGGGGGTTGCCGGGTGGAGTGGGGAGGAGGAGGAGGAGGGGGAATGGGAAGGGGTTAGGGTTTCTTCATCAAGCTCTTATTTTCTACAATATGTATTAGAATGTGATGTTTGTGTTCTGCCCTAAATAAATGCGTGATGGATCCTCTCGTAAGATGCACTTCCAAACTATGTTCAAGTTTACTTTTGATTAAGAGTGTGACAGAGGTTCTATCTGATAATGGACTGAAGATAGGGTATGGAATGTCTGCACAAATCAGTAATATCTAGGGAGATTTGTGTTGTTTTGTGTTGTTTTATTTATTTTTTCTGTGTCTGATGCCAACCCCCTCTCCCCTCCCCCCCCCCCCCCCCATAAAAAAGAGAGAAGAAACCCACCACCCATCTTTGTTGTTTGTCACCTGAAGTCATACAATGAAATGAAAATCATTATCATGATGACTGTGTTGGACCAGGAGTGTTAATGTTGAAACAGACATGGAGAAACCAGAAAACATACACAAGGACAATGAAAATTAACTTTTTGAATTACTGAAATGTTTTGGTTCATGTTTGGTTGTTGTAATTGGCCTGCTGGAAACCCTGTTTCTCATCTACCATGGCTTCTGAAAGTCCCTCATAAGGGCTTTTTACACTTGTAAATTTTTGCTTAGCCCCGGACCAACGGTGGGGCTAAGGGGGGGCCTTAGCCCCACCGTTGGTACGGGACTATCCTTAGCCCACTTTCTGTTTACACTCGTTTTTGCCAAAGTGGGCTAGCCCCACCGATAGTACGGTACTATCTGGCCCTGCAAAATAGCAGGGGTTAGCACCGACGGAGACGAAGCGCGACCCTCACTGACCAATCAGAAATGAGGTAATCAAGTGCTGCCGGTGCGTGCGTGTACGTGTACAGTACACAGCGTAATTATGAATATTCATGTGGTTTGGAAAGTCCGGGGCTAAGAAATACGAGTGTAAAAAGGTCAGTTTTCTCCTTAGCCCCGGACAAGAGATAGTACGGGACTAATTGGCGAGTGTAAAAAGCTGAAAAAATTGGTACGGGACTAACGATAGTCCTGGGTCAGAGAAAGTCCGGGGTTAAGAAACACAAGTGTAAAAAGCCCTTTAGACTGTCTTTAAGCTAAGTGATCTAGAAATCTTGTAAGGCTTCTCTGAATGATGTATGTATCGGTGACCTCACAACCAGTAGCGAAAGTGTGTATAATGTCATGAAGGGCGACACGATGTGATATTCTTGATGAAACCTCTCAATGTCCACCGATGAACTTATGCAGTCTGACCTTCTATGCAGGATGATAACTTATGTGTATGATGTAAACTCGTTCCCATGGCGACAAATAACATCCCAAGCTAGTTCTCTATTCTTCTCTGAAATGACCCACGTCAATTAAAGTGCCAAACTTGAGAAACAAGCCTTAGAGGCACTTGTATGATTTCATGCAGAACTTTAAATTTGTTATCTTCATTAAGGAAAGGGTTTCACGCTAAGTACCCTAGGATTTTGTGTTGATTAAGGAACCAAAATTACAAGGACATAATTCGTTAAAAAAACCCAGAAAGGACATGAAGCGCAGAAAAGAAAAAACGGAGTGGAATTAGTTAGGTTTGCAGTGGCAAATAAATTGAAAGCTCACTTGCATGAAAGGCTGGAGTATGGCATAACCACAACTAGTTGTCTTGTGCATCCTGTCATATTCACACACTTAGAAAAATATGTTGCTATTTTGATGGAAACTCAGAGTTTGACCCAACTTCAGTTTGAAGGGCTCATCCATGGTGTAAAATAATCTCAAAATTTTGCAACTCAGGCGTGGCGATATGGTGCAATTAACTCGCCAAAAGCATATGACCTCGAAGCCTCATTTGCATAAAGTAGACAGCTTGGGCCGAATTCACAAAGGTGGTACAAATGAAACCATGGTTTAAACCATGGACAAAAACCATGGAGCGCCAAGTGTCGCATGGAATATTTCGTTACCAAATCAGTCATTTCGTCAATGAAATGATTATTTTGTAACGAATGACAACATTTTGTAACTAAATTCGTCCACGAAATGATGATTTCGTTAACGAAATGGTCATTTTGTCGACGAAATAACCAATTTCGTAACGAAATATTCTGTGTGACATGTGGCGCTCCATGGTTTTTGTCCATGGTTTAAACAATGGTTTCATTTGTACCACCTTTGTGAATTCGGGCCCTTGTGTACGCAAAACTGCTGGGGAAGTGTTGCAGGACAATCACAATATCTCACCTCAGAAGCCACCAAATGATTAAATCTATACAGCAAATTGAAGAAGAAACTATTCTCTAACTTGCGATGTTAGTTATTTTGGGTTCTATTGAGGATAAGCCTGTGAAAATGATGTCGAAACTTAGCTTCCAAAACAGAAAATTTGGTCTCAAAACAAGTGTTATTTTTTCACATTTTCCTTCATTTCCCCAAAATGAAACTTTGGTATATGACTTATGGTTGTATATCCATACTGTGTTCAAAATATTTTCTCTGTATCATTTGGCGCACGGTTATGTCCGGAAAAAATTGAGATCACTGTCACTTGTGACTCACGTAAAAATCCATAGCGTAAGCAGTACGCAGTGCGATATATCGGTTTTCATGCTGCATGAAACAGTTGAAGCACATTTCAGGGTTCCTCTCTTGTCCACTCACTACCCTGTGGACCGAAAACCGAACCCTGTCGCATTGCACCGAACCTGACACCGCTGATTGGCTGAGTGTGCACTGACCAATAGAAAACGCATGCGCAGGAGGATGATCTAGTTGTGCATGTCCAGTATTTTCTCTTAAATTGGGTTGTCTCTTTGCTCAAATTTTCACCTAATTACTAATTGCGCAAACATGAAACTTCGCAGGTAGTGAGTCTGGTGTATACAGACTAGCAATATGTTAATCAAATGAATATTCATGCAGGCGCAGACTTATGTCTGGAAAAAATTATAACCCTTTCCCATGGTCGACTCAAACAGAAAATAACACATATCTCGAAAGATACATCAGCATTTTTGCCCAAAAATCATATGAAGGATGATACATACATCCATATTAGATATATGTGTGTGACGTTTCAAGGGATTTGGTGTTGAAATATTAAAGGGAGATACGACGAGGTGAACTTTCGAGATTTTTCTGCCCTTCCCTCCGTACAGTGCTTCGATGACCGTTACAAATTCAAAAGCTTTGGCCTCTTATCAGTGAGTTAATTGCATCGTATCGCCGGGTATGAACTCGGTAGTATGGGCCCTGATTTAGTATCTAGCTTTAGTGCTTCCCAAAAGTCTTTCTGAGATGTAGAGCTACTTGAATCAAATCTGTGTGATACGAAAGAAGCTGGGTGAATAAAATGAAGATTGTTCCTGGAATAGTCCAAAGATGTCCACGTTTGTCCCTGAGAGGCCTAAGTTTGAGAATGAACACCGCTGAGAAACTGTCATCTTGGTTTCACATGACAAAGCAACAGGGTGATTGTGATCAAACTTGGTTGGATTTGTGGGAGTTTTGCCAGTGATTCTGGTAGCAGGAATACTGAGCAGCAAAATGGCCAGCCAATCTGTTTATGTGGAAAAATATGGTGGTGACACATTCACCTTTTCACTTCATTCGTGAAGTTGCTGCCTCATTGAGGTAACATGATATATTTGCGGCATGAAAATTTTATAGTATGATATAATATGTAATAGATAATATATGATAGATAGTCTATGATATGTAATAGAAGTAATCGTTAATATAATATGTAATATATTATATTGAGTCTAAGTAATCTGCTGTATCATGAAGAAAAAAAAATCTCATTCCTCATAGTAGTGCAACCACATAAAAGTGTTGAACACCAGCCCCACTAGTGTCTTCCATTAGAGTTGATGTGTTGTCAGTACCATAATCATGATTGTTCAGTTCTGGTCTCATTTCGTGGAGGATTTCAGCCAGTTGTCCAGTGTCGCGCATCCTCGCAGTTAGACCTTTTATTCATTAATTCCAATTTCATTACCATCCATCAATCAACACTCATCAGATCTTGGCGCAGAATATCTAGTGATGATCTAGAAAACACGTGAAAAAAAAAAAGTGACAGAAAGTGCGGTCTGAGAGAATAGGTGAGAGCAATTAAAAACCGGAGAGAGCGTGAGATTGATATGACTATGTAGATTAACAGCGCATGAAATATTAGAAGGCTGCATATTTCTGAAAGCCTGAAGACTGGAAATTTGCATCAGAACTGGCAAGCATTTTTTTTTTCTCTCACCATTTCACAATTTGAATAATACCAATTAACTCTGCGGTTTTAATTTCCAGAGTAGTCAAGCTGTCATAAACTAGAAATCCACAGATGCAACACAAATTTTTTTTTTAATGGAACCTTCCGTTATCGTACAGGCCAATACCAAGATGAAAGACTAAATATATGCAGCAGTGCCTTTATAGTCTGTGAGAAAGAAAGAGAGAGAGAGAGAGAGAGAGAGAGAGAGAGAGAGAGACAGACAGACAGACAGACAGACAGAAAAGAGTAGGAGAGAGATGTGGTGTGAAACTTTGAAGGTTTACAATACTCAAAAGCAGGCATAGCGTCGTGTGCCCGGAAGAACGGCGCAAATGCAAGCTATTCAAGGAAGGTGTGCTTGGAAGAATGCCTTATATACTTACGGGCCTTGCCAGCATTTGCATCGTTCTGCCTGGCGCACCTTTCATGAATCGTATGTGCTCTGGTCTTTATTTCTGAGACTTGAAGATATCATGATTAGGATATAATGCCAGAATTTAGACTAGGGTGGTCCACAACTTGAAATTTTAGCATGTTGCAAGCTTAGAATGTAAGAATATTGCAGAACTTGTATGCATGCAGAGCACACATCATGAGCACATAGTACGCTATACTTCGCAGCTCATCTCTCTTTGTGCTGGTTACGTTCAATGTTCTCTCTCATGTTTTGCACACAAATATCTAAGTGCCAGGTAGTGTGATGTTTTGCTAGTTGTGCATGCGTTTTTCACAAGTTTAAATACATTTCATTTTGAGTGTGTTGCAAATTCTTGAGGATGTTGCATAGCATGTTGCTGGCTTTTGAAGATGTTGCACAAGAGTTGAGCATGTTGCACAAGAATTTGAGCATGTTGCAGCGGCATGTTCAAATGCCTCTTGGACTACCCTGATTTAGGCTGTAAGTAGATCAAACAGGGCTGTGAATGATGATATGTAATAGGTATATCACATTCATTTATCAGATAAACATGGTGGTTAATTCATATTTGGCAGTATCTATACAGTGTACTACATATATGGCATTGTTGTAACTGTGACTGTCAAGTGCAAATGACATGTTGCATGTTTCACACCCGGTTCAATTATGAGTACAGTACACATCATATATCTCAGGGAGTTTGTATTCTCACTTAAATTTCGGGAGTCAGGTGCTATTCACAAATTTAACAACATGCAAAAATATTAACTCTGATCCCAGCATAAATGCAACATGCAGGCATGCATTTTTCCCTTTATTACTGTACTCCATATAACCATGAATTCAACCACTTGCGAAATTGTTGGGAAATCCCAATTCACAACAAATTAAACTCGCTAAATGTATACCGTATAGGCCTACAGTAAGTGCTGTACCACATGCACTGTCTAGCGAAATGGGACTTGGGACAGTTTTGGTCGTGTTTAGATTTGAGATCAAGAACCACAGAGGCAGATTGAAAATGAGTTACATTTCTTGTCGGGAGAAAAATTGTCAATATCCCGCCTTTGAGGTGGTATACAATGTACAGCACATTGGTGTTGCGGGAGGCAATATTTTTGTGAGTTGCTTGCTATGCGAATATCAGCTAACTCACAATTTTGTGAAAATAAAATCACTTTGAAGTATTCTGCATGTAATATATACAGTATATGAAGTGATCATTTTTTTTCGGGGGGGGGGGGGGGGTTATAGTGTAGCACTAAAAAGTGAACGATGCCAGCGGCAGTCTGTTGACAGGTATGAATAAATGTATTTTGTAGGGAAAACTTAGAGGATGAAGCATAAGGTGGGGGGGGGGGTGGGGGATGGGAAATTAATCACACACTTTAAAAAATTGTGATTGTGCATTGAAGACTGACTCATTCTGTGCTTTATTGTAGAACATCTTGGTGAGTAATGTGTCAAGGTGTTTGTCTGTTCCAGTCACATTGAAGACTTTGTGTATATCAGTGATACAGGGCAATATCACAAAGGTTCTTCTCCATTTGTTGTCACTGTGACGTGTGTAATCATTTGTGCCGTGACGAGAGAAAACGGACCTTAGGGTATAAAATAATGAAAATGAGTTTTCACTGCCACATTGTTGAATGAACTCTGACGTATTAAAACATGCAAACATTTTTCTGAAATTTCACTTCTTATTGCCCCAATTATAACATTTAGAAAAGCATGTTTTGTCCAAATCCTGCTAATTTTTTATGCGTCTATGCATGTCATGCCGCTAGCTAGCTGATCTTATTTTGCGCGTATTGCTTTGTCAAACTTCTGTGCTGTTTTCTGACGTTTGTGCGCGAAAGCGCTTAGGGCCCTTTTCTCACGTCACGGCCCATTTGTAATGCAGTGGCTGTAATCATGTATTATAGAATGGTGTGCAATACTAATATTTTCCATGGCAAAGATTATGAAATAAGATAATTAATTTCATTGAAGTCAAGTCACATTCAATGTATGTGCTAATTTCATCTAGAATTTTTATGATTGTATACTTGAAATGGAACTCTGTAGCATTGCGAGATTTGATTGTCAAATATTTCAAAGTAAATGTAATGCAATAAGTGAAGAAAAAAAAAACTACCAAAGGAAAGAAATTGATATCCGAGAATTAATGTCATATTGATTGGTAGAATGTAATATTCTTTATTTGATAGGCATCATTGAAAATATTGGTCTCATGTTTTGATTGCCATCTTAAAAAAGCTAAATCATCACACATTGCTTCAATAACTAGTGTTCTTTGAAGACGTTTTCATATTACAGCTGCTGTAAGATTGGTTTACAGTGAAACTGTTCATGAGTGGGCTGTAATGGTTTTAAATGAAGGCTAGCAGGCTCTTTTATATCAACTTTCTGATTTTTTTGTTACTCTCTTTCCCCTCAAATCCACCACTCGTTAAGAGAAATGATTTTGTTTGAAATTGTCTTACTCTGTAATTTCCTGTCCTCCACTCTGGGGAGAGTGCCTTAAGAAAAGAAGCAAAGTGGTTTGCCTGCAATTAAGCAGAAAATTTCCCAATTCCGTAATAATTAGCAATCAAAATCTCATTTATCGCGCCATGTTTGGGCGCGACAAGCCAGGAGACAATCGAGGGGCCGGGTAACGACGATGCCGCGGTGATCGCAGAAGGAAATGACGGCAGAAACCGCCATCTTTCTGTATACAATTGGTCTTAATCAATCGACGAGATTTGAATGGAAATGAAACGGAATCGCCCCTTAAGGCCAATCAAGGCTGCAACATGGCCGAGGAGCCTATTCTAACTTGGGATTAGTCTCTCTGCTCCAGACCCTCTCCTGACATTTAAATGTCCCAGGTACCTACCGTCGGCTGCTAATGAGAGTCTATAAACGATGCGCCTGACTGCTTGATACCTCGACTCTTAGTTGCTATTCAACAGGTCGTACTGTTGACCAGAACGTATTTTGTGTGCAGAAAATTGTCTCGATGACAGTAACTCATAGGCTTGGTATTTACACCATGACCATCTTGGAAGGAGACCATTTTCCAGAGGAAGAAAGTACAAAAAAGAGAGAGAAAGGGGAGTGGGAGATTGGAGAGACAAGAATTGGAGAAGATGAGTAGAGATGAACAGTTTGACCAACTCTCCTCTCCTCTTTGGGAAGTAGGCCTTACTAATGGCCTGGTAATCCACTGCACTTTTGGAGGGGTTCATATATAGCTGCTATAATGAAATCGGCTTGGAAATGAATTAAATGATGCAAGAGAACCTGACGATCAATCAATTTACATTTTATGCAGATTTTTTTTCTCCCCTCTGCTGCGCACTCTCTTCCTTCCCCCTTGTTCTGGCCTTGGAATTGACTGGCTTGTTAAAATGGAGGCCAGAGAAAAAAACAAAGCGCTTTCCATTACTAGATGTAATTTACAAGAGCTGCTTATCCCAGCGAGAGTTGAGCTCATCGACTGATGGGTGGAATGAATATTTATAATGTTTCCCCTGCATGCATAATCATGGGTTTACCCATTAGGAAATGCTGTTAAATGAATTGATTTTCAAATCACTTCTCACAAGTCTTCCTTTCGGAGAGTGCTGTTGATGGTGAAAAAGCATGGGAGTGATTTAAACTGGACAGTGACTTAAAGCTGACTTGACGTCTTGGCAAAAAACAAAGACAAGACAAAACAAAACAAAACAAGAAGATGATTTCAAATTCTCTGCCTATACCGTTCCAACCACCCACCCCCAGAAAAGAAAAAATGATAAAAACTGAGAAATTTTGATACACAAGAGATTTCTTGATGGTGCCAACATCTGAGTAAGACTCAACAACATTTACGTGATGATGTGTGACCTGTTGCTTTTTGCACTGGCTAGACTTAACCCCCTAGATGTCAAGGCAGATGTGTCTTGCAGTATGTACTATGATGGCATTTAGCTGGCATCGTATGAGTTAAGGTAAGGGAAAAAAAAATGAGTGTCAGTCTTGGATGTGTTTAGTCACAAGCATCCTAGCGAGTTCTCTCTCATCCCTCCCCGCCATGGAAACTAATTAGCACCGTGACTAGATAGCTGAGATGCTAGCAATGTGCCATCACTCCATTCTATTTTGGGGGGACGGGTAAATCTTGGGGTAAGCCCCTCCATATCTGGGTTCATTCATCTCCCCCCCCCCCCTCCATGTCACAAAGGCAAGCTTGATTATGGAGCTGCCAAACAGATAAACTCTGTTATAATTCCATGTTGAATGAAGTGTGATATTTCGTTGCAGATGATTTATTTTCCAGAAAGGGCAGGGGTGAGAAGAAAAAATGGAAGGAGTTGAAGATGAGCAGGAAGGGATTAGTCTCTGGTTGATAAGAAGATTTTAAGTGGTGCTGATATCTTTCCTCTACTCATCGTAATGAACATGGATGACTTTGTTCTGAATTCAACACGAGATTCGCATGACACAAACACACTGATGAATTTGATTTACTCTTGTGATATGATATGACCAGTGAATGCTCACCTGTGGCGTTTTGTGAGGAAGAAGAGAAATAGTAAGTGATATCAGAAATGCAGGAAAAGGAGCAAAAGAAGACAAGTATGACAGAACAAAAAAAAAAAAATCCCCAGGGTAGCAGACATGACAGGACATAATTTGCCTATGCCTGTGATACAACAGTTAGTGTGCTTTGCAAGGTAAGAGCCAAGACTTGGCAGGAAGAACACCATGTCCTGATATTATACTCAAACGGCTTCTGTCCGTTCATTTGTTGCAGCATTTTTCCATGAAGGATGCACAACGCGATTCATGAGTCTGATTAATCTGAACTTTTCACCAGCATGTATTCCGTCTCCTGCGATTGTGGCGTCAATCAATATGTGCGCTTTAATTGAGCCAGGCACTTCAGTTATTTTATACTGCCAACCTCAGCTCATTTAATGCAGGTGAAAGTTTCGAATATTGCGGTAGGTAAATTGGCGATCAATGCCCAACTTTGGCTTTTGTTGACGCTGGGATGAAAAGACGTTCAAGCTCTTCCGTCATCCACGCTACTTCCCATTGTTTCGGTCGACTGTGGGCCCCCCGTGTCTTGGAGCTAGGGTGTGATGAGGTCAGGGAAGGCGAAGTATGCTGGATTAATACAGGAAATGAAGCAGTTTGATAGTGAAGTGAGAGACAAAAGAAATCAATGCAACATTTCTTCCTTTTCAAACCATGTTGGAGTTATGTGGGAAGGTGCCTCTTTTCTCTCGCATGTTTGCTAGATCTGAGTCTCCCACGACCCCTCCCCCTCCCTTAACGTGTCTGCTCTGCTTTTGAGAAGTTGAATCAGCAGTAATTATCGTATTCGATGTGGAGAAGGAGCATGTAGTGGAGGTAATAAGCTGTCAGCCGATGGAGGTGAAGGTGAACCATCCACCTGTCACCGTATCCTCTGTCAAGCCTGATTCTCAGGAAATTAATGAGACAGAAAAATGGAGAGACATGTGGTGATGCCAGGAACAAAAACACAGTAGTCACCATGAGAGCTAGCTTCACATTGCCCCCAGAAGAATGGTTTGGGATGGGTGGGTGGGGGGGGGGGGGGGGATTTTGAGCATTAATTTTGTTAGTGTTTGTGTGTAGGGTTGCCTTGCTCTTGTGCTCTCTCATCGTCATCGTAGCTAGGTTTCATCATTTCCTGGATTGAATATCACCGATGTGTCATATTTTTTTCCGTCTGCCACTGTGGTTCCTCTCACCCAGGAATGCCCTAGCACACTTTCTGGGCAGTGCCTAAGTGTTGTCGTTAATTCTTTTGGATAGGTAGCTCCTGCTTCAAGTTGCGCTCGTACGGGAATGAGAATGTGCTCCCATGCTTGGGATAAGCCCAATTACTTAGCTCTGAAATCCTGCTCACTTTAATGCAAGGAAATTAGTATGTTGGCATGTTTCCCTGGTCACTTTTAGCAATAAACAAGGGGGCTTGTGTTTTATGGTGTCAAAGTTGACTGGCGGAGGATAACCAAATTTTTCCTGCTTCCTGCCGATCTAGACCTACACTATTACAATTAACAAATCAGCCGACTTCATCTTAGGCAAATGCCAGCAGACATAGTACACTTTAAGCTATAGATCTCTAATTTGCGAACAAATGTGTGATTGCTAAGGTGAATCTGATCATGTAGAGCCAGAGCATACTTGTCTGAAAATACATTTTTTTTTTCAAATTGAAGAACAATCCCTGTAAAGTGAAAATGTTTATATGAGTATGAAACATGAAAACGAAGGGAAAAGAGAGAAAACAGATGAGGAAGGCTGTGCAGTTGTCTGTGAGGAGAATTGTGTTAGCTAAAATAATCAAGATGGTGGCTGTGTCCTGGTATCCTGGCCAAGGTGAGGCCACTTTAGGAGTGAGCTGGCAGAAGCAGCTGTGAAAATTTGACAGAAGACGGAGGTAGATCCAACCCACCCCCTGCAAATCTAGATGACTTGAACTAGAGAAGATTGTGTTCATTAGGCAGAGGATGTGCTAGGGATAAGGAAATGTAAGTGCTAGTAATGCCTTATAGTATGGGTAATCTACGAGGGGTAGCAAGTTGCAAACATCCCCCTGCCCCCCCCCCCCCCATTACCTCTGCTGTCTCCCTTGCTGCCCCTCCTTAATATCTGGATCTTGTTTAGTTCTCATTAAGTAAAATAACACAGCTCTGAAATAAAAGTAAGATCAGCTAAGACCTGCAGATTTGTCCTGTCAATAAGCTGTATTTGTTGAATCTGTGCAGTCAAGTTATTTCTCTCCCCTACGTGTGTCTTGCTACTTGTCACTCTTCCTCTGGTTGTATTTCTCTCCTCCAAAATTCACTGATCTCTTAGCATTTGACGTAGTTTTGTTAGCTCAGCTACCCTTTTTACTATCTCTCTTTTACCATATATCATCCTTTTTCTCCTCTTGGATACCATATTTTGTTCATATTCCCCTGTGTACTCCCCCCCCCCCCCATCTTTGATCTGTGCAATCTTCATTTACATTCTTCGTCTCCACCCCTTTTTTATATCTCTTCTCAGGAATATATAAACGTTCATTTCATTATCAAGTGAAAGCATAGTCGATAGTTGTCGTCAATGGAAATGTAGAATTTTAATAAACCTTACAGCGCCGTGCCCACTGCCTTGCCAACTGCTTGAAAACTGAGGTTGTTAGGAGGGAGTAACTTGATCATCACTTAAGTGCAGCTTACACGCAACAGTGCGAGAAGTGTACGGTGACTCATTACAGGGTAAAAATTAACGGGCTTTGGGGTCAGTACGAGAACAGGGTTTAGGAGGTGGAGATTTCACTGAAGCCCCTGCATCATCTTCTTAGCAAAGTAGGCTACAGCTTGAGGACTGAGAGAAAGATTTGAGATGGTGAAGCTTAATAAAAGGAAAGACTAACCGTTTGAGCAAGATTTTGTTATTAGGTCAGGGTGCATTGTGTGATAGGCAAGATGTTTGACCTCTGTAATCAGAGAGCAGCCTTATGTGTGCAATATGGAAGCCATGTTCAAAGGCAGGAAGAAGAAATATGAGTAATACGCTTGTTCTAAGAAGGGGGCCTTGCATACTAGCATGCCGAGAGTAATTAGTCGGCCAAAGCTCTGCCCTGAAAAACTCATTAAATCAGAGTAAACAAGATATATGAGGTGCGTTATTGGACCAACAGGTTTTGTTATCGCTAGAAAGAGAGAAGATGATTGAGTGTGCATGTAGTGTGCCGTTAATGCAGCAGATATCAGCGTCAAGCGTTTTTCGCCCTTCCTGGGTCCTCCCCATCGGCCCACAATGAGTACTGATGAGGATAATGTAACTTAATGTGTATGAGGAGCGCCGTGCGCCGAGAATGTAGGTGAAGCAATCTAAATTGGTAGATTGATTAAGTTGTTTGTGGACTGCTCCCCCAATCGGAGGCGGCCCGACATGCCTCTGCGCAGCTCGGCTCTGCCGCGATTGTCATGGAGGGGGTTGGACGCTTGGCTTTCTCATCTAGCCTTATTCTAAAGCGTGATGGTTTGATCATCAAGTCTTCTGGAGGTTCGGTCTTCTCTCCCCCCCCCCCCCCCCCCTCGAGAGTAGTCTTATCTCTACGTACATTATGTGTAAAAAAGTTCTGTTTTGTGGTTTTTCTCATATCAAAGCACAGAAGGATAGCACAATTCTCATATTCATAGAAGCATATTGCGATGATTTAAGTAGCGTATTGTAACATGGACAGTCTTTTCTGACAAATGTGCCATTTATGTTTGACATTTTTCCATCATCCAGGCCATGTGGTGTATGGCTGTAAATTTGTGTAGTCTTAATACAGAACAGTTTAAATAGAAAATACAGGCTGAATTACTACAGTGTGTACTGATATTTGATTCAAGTGAATGAAGATCGTGCTTTTTGTTTCCTGTATGGGAATTTTGAGGGTGCGGATGATCAGATTTTGAGAGAATTGTGTCTGACTGGGCAGACTACAAGATATGCATGTTGTGTTTGGTGTGAGTGAGAGGAGAGTATGAGGCAGGGATTTCTGTGAGGGATGGATGGATGTCTTGATCTGCTGGTAGTGAGAGAGAGAGAAGAGAGCATGGTAAAGTCATGGATGCGGTGATGTGGTTAAAAGTGGGCCTGGTGATGTCCTTATTAAACACTCTGTGGTAGTAGGTAAACCTGACACACATTGCAGGTCTCCTCTTCCCCTTTCCTTTCCTGTCTTGTCGCTCAAAAACGAAAAGAAAAGAAAAGAAAACAAAATCTGTCCTGTGGTGATGTTGCACTGCTGTCTACATACACCACTTTCACCTGTCTGTGATACCTTGTGGGGTAAACTGATTAATTGGAAATGAGGGTAAAAAAAAGATTATTCAGTAATCAACTGACAGTTTTATCATGTTTAATAAAACATAGTTATGAATGATTTGAATTTTCTAGATATTATAGCAATTGTAGGTAAGAGTGCAGTTAATTTCTCTTCAAATTAAGCAATTAAGAAATTCATTTGCATTGGTGTCAGGGGTGTAGAAGGTTTTCTTTTCTATAGGAAATACAGAGGTAGATAAGAAAACTAATGGACTAGTCTAAATTGGTATGTACATCCTAAATCTAACAACATCTTTCATATCTTTTTTTTTTGTGAGGAGTTGAATAAAATGATACATACTCTTAGCTTTGGTTACATTCAGCTCTTCATTTGTTTTTTCCAAGAAATCTTCAAGAAGTAATTTCTTCCTTATTTCTGTTCCCTTGTAGAACAGTGCAGCCATGTAATTTGAGTAGTAAAAAGGATTGATTTTACCCAAGTATCCCATATTATGTTTGGATATTTAACAGAAAATTGGATATTTATATCATGATTGGCATTTTCTAACCTGTGAAATGTCATATTGCCACAATTGTGGGATAAGTTAACAACAATAACAAGAGCTGAACTAAAACCATCATGTTTTCTTCCCTTGTATATTTGTGAGCTCTTTATCTTATTCTACTTGCCATACATGCACGAGTGAGCACAACTTTCTTATTCTCTTTCTCTCTCTCTACACACACACATACACACATCCACGTTCATCTTTATTCATTCTTATATTTGTGTAAATTAAAGACTAGATGTAGGTGGACATAATAAAACATGCATTTATTCACTAATGCTGAACAGAGATACTTGGCCAGCATTTTGCACCTTTTCTAGGATGTGTCCACCAAGTAGTGATAGTAGCAGTTGTAGTTAACGTCTAGGTATATATGTATGTTGGTATACACACAAACACACACACACACATACACATATATACATACACATACACACACATACACGCATACATATATCTACATATATTTGTAATGGCAAATGATAAGATGGGGTGTTAAGTAGAGGAAACCCCTTGAAGATGGTCGGTGACCTGCCTCCATGTTGGATGTCCTCCTCCCCCATGTCCCTACCCCGAGCATGGATAAAGACGCGGGGCAGGCGACGTCTTGAAGATGCATCTTTATCTTGCATCTTCCTCGTTCTCGACGTCTTGCCTGCCGCTATTCTCATCTGTCACACCTTCTTGAGCATCCCCCGTCTTGCCTTGCCCTCCCGCCCGATTTATCCCGTCAACCCGAATTTGTCAGCACCCAAAGCGGCCCGTGAAAAAGTCACCCCTCAAAAAACCTGCCAAAATATTGCACTATGTTGAGGCAGTCATCTGGAAAATGTTCTCTTTGGTGTGTCTTGAAAGAGCCCCAAATCAACTCTGACTGCTCTTTACATCATTCCCATTTGTTCATTAATATCATTTGGACTGAAAACCTTTCTACTCGCTTCTCCATCTTCCTGAAGTTTCTAAGCTTTAATTGCTGCCTACTACTGAACCTTGTCTTAAAATTTGGACGTCTGATGACTTTAGACATTTGTGATTTGATGAAAATGACAATGATGTGTATTGCTGTATTATGAAATGCATAATTTTAGTTAGGGATAGAATAATATGCATATTTTTCACATTGGCTCTGATTTAGACATCACTACTCAATCCCAGGGGTAAAGATTCCTTGATGAACTTGTCCTTTGGCAGTGAATTTGCAGTCTGCAAATGTTGACAAGCAAACTGATTTCCCTGCTGTAGCGGTTAATGTCATGGTAAAGGTACAGTGTACGACTGCATGACAGGTCAAAAACAACATTATGATTTTACATCACTGTAAATTAGGTCTTCTAAGAACTAGAATTTGGATAGCACAATGTGGACTGAGTTGTCAAAAGAAATAACAGTATTTTGAATTCTAAAAGGATTGCAAGGTTGGTGGAAGTCCTTGTAGAAAGATGTCACTTTCTGTCTTTGGTTTATAATATTTTATAGTATATTTAGATATCAGCTAGACAGACCTTATTTCTACCATTTTAGCTTTGACATGATTTACCTATGTTGGTTGGTCTAGAATGCTTTGTTCCTTCAGTAAGAATACTGGTTTTAGCTCCTATACACACACACAACACCTGTAGATATTGAAGTGATAGAGTGTTTGATGCATTGTGGGTAAGACATATCTTACTCCGATGTCGACATGCTAGAGAAGATTAATGCAAACTTTACTGGAATATTTATCATATCAAGTTTTATTTGTTATTCTCCAGATTTGACAGTCTGCAGTCTCTAATTTTGGCTGTGAATATTGCCAGAAGTATTTGGCTGTTAAACTTAACATGAGCTTATTCAGGGTTCATTTCTTTTGATGCGCAAGACATGGGGTTCCATGTTTTATTTGATTTCTTGTAGCGTATAGAACTACAACATATTTTGTAGTAAACAAGGTAAAGGCACTTACGTGATGCAAGCTTTGTTTGTAGTATTTATCTAACTATTTCAATTAACTATAAGCCTCTGAAAGTATTTTTCCTTGATGTGCAAACATTTTTATTTTCTGAATGTGTAGACAATCTGTGGAAGGGTATATGCGATCTACAAACTCAACACCTGAATGTAAATAACAGGAGTCAAATGAAGGCTGCAAGCTTTAACTATGTCATCACCATCTGCATCCTCTCTGCATGCTGTGCTAGTGGCATTTTGAAGGGGGAGTTGCAGGAGGATTTAAGTCCAATTTTCCCGGCAGGGGGGCATTGATGAGTTTGCAGAAGGAAACATTAACATTCTTGGACATACAGGAGTCCAAGGACACTCTCACCCTGGCTGTCAAGTTGAAATGTGAAAGCCATTTTGGAGATCAAGACTGCACATGACAGGAGATTCTGTGGGAATATGTCATTCTATATCTTCCGACTTACAGATGATTGGCTGATGGTTTGGTGAAACAGGTGTACAGTATATTAATTAACCCCTCTCAGGAACAGCTTTTGAAAATGCCATTGACATTGTATATACCAAGGTTTCTAGTAGGAGTGAGAGTGTTAATGGAGGACTACAATGATGGGTCTGTTCTGGGTGCCTGGTTGGTGGTTGTATGAGATTTTGTGATATTCTCCGGTCTCCAGTCTTGGGCAGTTCTTCTGTTTTATGGTTGTGTTTCTATGTGGAAAAGGGGTGGAAATGCACCTTAGCAAACAGCAAAACAATTTTGAGATGTCTGTGATGGAAATTATGCTGACATAATAAAAGCCAAAGTTTTTTTTTCTTCATTTATATACAACACCTCTCAACCATGCTATGGCTACCAAAGTAGATTTTAATTCAGTATATGGTTATCATAAAGCAGTATTTAGTTCTTGGGTGTGATATGACAGGTATATAAGATATGGTATCATTCAGTATTTTTCTTTGTATCACTTTGCAGTAAGAATTAGGTAAATGTTCATCATACTAGATTTATTGTCCAGTAGCATTAGAACTTTTCCAGTTTATGATAGCTCAAGTAGAAGATGTCAACAATTTTGGTGCTGAGTAACATACCGTATGTAGCACATACATTTTGGTTCTATTTCCCAAAGTGGGGTACCCATGGGTAATTAATTGGCTATGGCAACCTGGTATTGAATGGAATAACTTCGATGCGTGCCATTTGAAACCCCAGCTATCCACAGATGAGCACCCAACATTGAAGAATAAAGTGTACTACTTGAAGGTACTGGTATAATGTTTGTGGCATAATATATCATCTCCATATGATCAGTAGTGTACGTGGTGTTGAAAATGTTTGAAAGACGCAGAAGATGAAAATGATTTTGAATGGTAGAAGGCTGTAAGAAGTTATTTGTATTCATGTCCTTGGTCTCAGACATCACTACCACCCTGTTACCACCACCATCTTGTTGCCATGGCGAACAACAACTGCAGCAATGAGATTATCACTGTCATCATCACCATCTTGGTAGATTCTAACATATTTACTTTAAGTCTTTAGATTGTCAATACACGCTGCAAAGTTAATGTTCAATGGAATGATTGAATGGATTTTTCGTTGCCAAGGTAACCGATTGTTGAGCAGGAAGATACCAACCTATGATGAGAACCAACCGTGATCACAGTTTGCTATACGTTGGGTTATCATGAATGACTTACAGACCTCATATATCTTGTAAGCTGTGTGCATAACTTCTAAGATTATGTGCCAAACTTAATAGCCAAAGAAGAGCCATTTTATACCATTGCTAGAAACATACAGCAGCATCATGAATTCATCTGATGTGAGAGGGTTTGTTGTTGGCTTATAATTTTCTGTAAAGTTCACATTTATTTTGTGAAAACAGGGCATTGAATGATATCATGGTTGATATAGAAAAAAAATGTTGAAAAAATGTTGAAATCCTAGAATATCATCTCCATAATATAATAAATAGTGCTATTCATTTTGTATATGAAATATATGAAGCTAACTTCCATTTGTGCACATGTCCTTTTGGTGCTACTGGCTGATAGTTTATTTTAGATTCATACAAAGTTGTAGCTTGTGCTATTTATGTTCATGATGTGTGGGCATGAGTATGCAATGATGATGTTTGTAGTTTGTATATAAATACTATGGTGATTCTGATACTAGTTATGATTACAAAAACCGTCATCATCATCACCATCACCATTATCAAATCAACTATGTCAATAATGAATTCAATCGATGGAAAGAGTGGTATTTTTTTTTTTTTGGGGGGGGGGGTGGGGGGTGGAAGGGCACGAGTATGTCATCTGTACAGCCAACTCACAGGTAGGACTTTGTAAGGTCAACCAGATGTCATGCCACCATTTTTTTTCCCACTGTGATTTCCAAAGTTTCAGTCTCACCATGGAGCTAAAATGGTCTCACAGATGTGTCATTCCAGGTAGTCAACACTGTCTGATCTTTTCCAAATTAATTTAACTATTTTTAGCTGCAGGAATGATTTGATCAAACTGGTCATCATTGACTTTGCAGATTGGAAATAATGACTGGGTTTGGGGAGAATCTTTGCCTTTTTTCATCCTTGTTATACAACCATGTAAGGAATGTGTGAGACAGACTAATAAGCTGGAGTTTGTGTGTTTGTGTCTGCAAACATTTTTTTTCTTGTTTCCCTTTGCATGCATGTTTTCCATGGATAATCTTTACATTTATGTCAAGCACATCAATATCAAGTGTCATGCATTCATCTCATTGAACAGCTTTACTTATTTGGACTTTCATGTGAATAGTCAGTACATTTAAATTTCCTATGATATGTTATATATATATGGCTGTAAATTATTAGAGTGGCTAGAGTTAAAGGACAAGTTCACCTTCATAAACATGTGGGTGGAGTGAATGCAGCAATATTAGTAGAACACATCAGTGAGAGTTTGAGAAAAATCGGACATTCGATTTAAAGTTATGAATTTTAAAGTTTCTGCTCAGTCAAGGCTGGATGAGAAGACTACTTATAGCTTGTGACGTCACATATGTACAACGATATAAAGAAAGAATAAAGAAAATTCAACATATTTTCACTTTTCTAGCATAACAAAAGAATGTTTGGCTTCTCTCTTTCAGAAGGCGGGGAATAATATTACCCCTTAACATAAGTCAGTAGCAAGTCGAAGAAATGTGTACTTTATTCAAAAAGTGAAGTTTGTGAAATTCTCTTTTTATTTTCTTTATATCGTTGTATGCATATGACATCATACACTGTAGTAGTCTTCTCATCCAGCAGTGACTGCGTAGTTACTTTAAAAATTCGTAACTTTTGAACGGATTGTCTGATTTTCCCCAAACTTTCACTGATGTGTTCTACTAATATAGTTGCCTTCACTCAATCCACATGTATATGAAGGTGGACTTGTCCTTTAAGTGATAGTTTCATGCACCCACTGCGTAAAATGGAACTGAAACCTTCCTTTCCAGTTATTATAATCTCTGAAAGGCTGATCACATATTATGCTTTGCTTTTCCTTGAAAACATAAAAACATGTTAATTACCAGAGACTGGTATGAGTATGCACAACTTAAACTTCACCGTGACATTGCATTTTAATCTAAGTTTTTCTACTTTCTAATCCTTACATTTATGACTGTCGATAATGTTCTGTTTCCAGATTTAGTTCATTCTCATACAGTCGTATGATACACCTCAGTCTCTGCTATCAGCGTGATCCCAACTAGTCCAAGGAACGCACACTCTTAACTCATAGAATGTTGGCAGATTATGCCTCTCATACAACCTCCATGTCGTACTTATTCCTTTTTGCATCTCAAGTGAAATTATTGTTGTCCTGTGATTAGGTGTACTGTAGCTAAGAGCCAGTAGAAACATTCCTTGCTATTATTCATGTGGAATAGCATGGCAGATGGTGTTATGATTTATGTGGAAATCAATACAAAGCTACCTAACGATTGTTTATTATACAGAAAAGTACAGATATTTTGGTTTAGCGCAGAATGTCACATAATGGTTTTCTTCTTGTTTCTGTTTGTTCTTTCACAGATGAACACATCTCAGGCACATCCTTTTTCTTTTTAAAGGTGAGTTGTCAGCTTAGCCCTCCCAAGGTGGGTAATATTGTGAAAACACTTGCTTATCGAAATTGGGGTGGTTGTAAATACTGGTAATCAATATTACGACATCACAAAAGGAATTAACAATGCCTCCCAATAGTTTCCCTGTAAACTGTTTCCCTTTAACTAGGCTGTGAATTTGAGCATTCTCTCCCTGTAAAGAGGGGCCTGCCTGATCTGACAATGAGCCTTTTGTCGCTGCGGTCTCACCCAAGACTGAGAGATACCCGAACCACAAGCTTACCCTCAAACCTCTGTGGTTCACCAAGTGACATATTACACCTCACATTCAGCACGCCCCATCCCCACATGTGATGCAATGTTATCTATGTGCATGTGTGTATATACCGGTATACATATATATATATATATTTGTATACATATATGTGCTTTGATGTACACAGATGACATATCACTTGAGATAGTGAGGTGTGCTGAAAGTGAGCTGTAATATTAAAAAAAAAAAATGTGTATATTAGAGTATACCGAGGCTTGACACTAACTTTTTCTTTTGGTGGCCCGACAATGAAATTGGGCCACCAAAACATATTTTTTCTCAAAAAATAGTTTCCCGATGTCTATTTCTGGTGGCATTGGGCCACTGGGCCACTTCTAATGATGATCCTTGTATATACACACACGTACACCCACACAAGGCTCTTTGGTGTTGGTGTACGTACACACATGTACACCCAAACAAGGCTCTTTGGTGTTGGTGTACATGCACACACACCCGCACAGGGCTCTTTGGTGTTGGTGTACATACACACATGTACACCCACACAAGGCTCTTTGGTGTTGGTGTACATACACACACATACGTATACCCACACAAGGCTCTCTGGTGTTGGACTAGGACATGTCAAAGTTGAGATGAAATCGTCCCCAGGTTTAGCAGTGGCTGTTGAAGCTGTGAGCCTGCTTCTGTTCCAGCTGCCTCCAGAGCTGCCTAAGTTGAGAGCCAGACTCCTCCAAACATTGACAAATGATTCATTATGCACTCATCGAGGTTTGAGTCCTTGGAAAACTAAAAGTCCTACAGAGAGAAGACCAAGGGAGATCTCAAGGGAAGAATGGAATCAGGAGCTGAGGAGATGGCTGAAAATCACATCCTCTTCATCAATGATTAACCCCTTGCTGTCCTCATCGCCAATCTTCTCCGCTCACCAATCCTCACTCCAATCGTTTGGAGAACTTGAACGTGTCCAGAGAATCATGGGATAATGTTGGCTATTATTGTGTAGTTGGACTGTGTGGTTAGCTCTGGATCTTGTCATCTTTGGTTAATTCAACACATTTTAACATCTTGGCAAATGCTTTCACACTGATAGAAGAATATGGTTAGAGAGTGCGCTCCAAAATAATAGAGGGGATGTAATGAATTGATGGTAATCAAGTGTGCATGAAATGGGTATTAGAGACAGAACATAATAGATGGAGTGGTGATAAAGAATGATTTGAAGCTACAGAGCTTGATATTAAAATGGTGAAAGAAATCTTCTGCTTAGAGATATGACCAAAGATAAGTCAGGTCTGTGCTGGACATTGGAAGAAAAAGAATAAAAACGTTTACATGTGTTCAAGTTTGGCAATTCCATGTATAGCAATACATTGTATGAGAAAGGGCATTAGAAATGTATACATTTTGGATAAGTGAGGGGAGAGAGAGAAGAGTGCAGGATGGAGGGATGAAAGATAGAGAAGGAGAGAGAGAAGGGGAAGAAGGAGGAGGAGGAGGGAGAAGAAGAGGGGGAGGAGAGGAGAGGGAGGTTGAGTGTAGAGGCTGTAAAATCCAGCAGTGAGTTTCACTGTCCTACGCACTCTGTGACCCGATGAGGACAAGCTGGCTGCAGCCAACCCGTGTCCTCAACTCCCTGCTAAACGCTTACCAGCCAGTCACACGTCCTTTACACAGGGAATGCGCATTTCCGAGGCGCTGCGACTAATTAGGAGGGGAAATGGAGTATTTGGACAAGAGGTGGGGGGGGGGGATGGGGAGGGGGGGGGGACGAAGGAGAGGAAACTGCCCGATGCAGAATGAGGAGGGAAGTCCGATGCATCATCAATTAATACCCATGTCTGATGTCTAATTGTTATCTGACATGTGTAGTAATGATTGAGTGAGAAGAGTTTGATTGGAGTGGTTGTTGAGCGGCTCCGCCGACCTGTTTGGGGGGGGGGGGGGGTGGAGAGCCGAGGCAGGATGCTTGGTGTTAGGACTGAATATTCGGTTGCTGGAGCATTCAAGCATTTATGTTGGAAAGTGCATGGCTATGTGGTTGAGCTGTGGAAATGTTAATTAAGGCACGGTGACGCAAGACTGCCCCTTCGATGCCGTGTTAGGAGAAATCTGGTGTTTGTTCTTAGACTGGATTAACTCATCTCCAGTCAAGTGTAGCGAGGTGGACTGTAGTAGCAGATGAAAATCTCTCCTGCCTTAAGAAGGAGGAGGAGGAGTATTAGATCGAGGTACAGGTTGGGAGAGATGATGTGGAGAGATCCCCTGAATTGTAATGGCTCTTATCAGACAGACAAAATACTTTACCTGTCACTCGCAGTAGTTGTATCAGCGCCACGTAGCAGAAGATTTTGCTCAAGTTCGTTAGCGAAATTATCGTCGCTTGGCCTCAGTCGGGGGCATTACGATGACGAGTCCCGAGAGGGGGGGGGGGAAAGATTTGATGGGGGGAAAAAATTATGGGGGGGGGGAAGAAAACAGAAAGAAAATACTGGAGTGGCAGCACACTGCAAATTGGTCATATACGTGATGCTATTGATTTTTCAGTTTTACTGAAAGTTATTGATTTTCCAGTTAATTAGAGGAACGTGGAAATGAAATTCTGCCCTGGCCATTCCTTTCAATGGCCAGGCCATCCTGGAGTGACATTCTCCCCTCTCTGAGACCGGTCCACATTCCTCTCTCCCCCTTCTCCCTCTCCTCCTCCTCCTCCTTCCTCTGCACTCCTTGAGTGAGCTCACTTCCTGTTCCTAACAGCTCATACATTCTCCCCAGTGTGACATCAAGACTTTAGCTGTTTACACCGGCCACCGTGCCTGCCTCTTATTGAAAATAAAAATCCACATGCCGAGAAGAATGAGCCACGGAGAGGTGAGGAAGAGTGCGGGAGAGTGAGGGAGTTAATGAGTGTAGCTAGGTCCAAGGGAGATAGCATGTGGAGTAGCTTGCAGACAAATAGTCCAGGCAAGTAGATTATTGACAGATACCCAGTTTCTTGCCTTTTGCTAGGGAAAATCTTTATTTTTCCCCCCAACTTCTCTACAGCGCTCAGCCCCGTTGCCTTTTCTTAACATAATTCTAAGAGTTGTGGGGAAAACAAGCACAAGCTGACTGGTGGTAGGAAAGCGACCATGAAGCTGTCTCTTTGTTCGTTTGCTGGGGGAGTTATTAGCAGCCAATCAATACTTGGCTCTGCCCACAAGATGAGTTTCACCTGTCCTGATTTTCCTTCTCCCCCTCCTCCCGTCTCCTATCTTCCTTCGGCTTCTCCAGGTCTTACTCTCACAGTCCCTTCCTCTCCCTGACATCTTCTTCAAACTAATTAGTCGGAAGGGTAAGTTGGGGTAGACGGAGAAAGATGGAGAAATGAAGAGAGAGATGGAGAGAGTAGGGGCAGGGAGGGGGGAGAGGGGCAGACAGATTCACGCACAGAGATAGAAGTAGACATGAACTTGGAGATATGGAGATGGATTCAGAGAGATGGGGAGGGGTGGGGGGAGGGTAAGAGAGAGAGAGGAGGAATGAAGATGAGGCAGAGGAGAGAAAACTGTATCCACAGACCTAGTTAGATTCACCTGTTCTCTCTCTTTTTACCCGCCTCTCATGGCATCCCCTCCTCTGTTGTCCACCCTTGGCTGAACTGAACAGCAACCTTCAGATAGGCTTTCTTGCTTTCTTCATCAACCTCCTTTCCTGGTAATGCTGATTAGCCTTTTCATCCCTGTGTTTGTATTCAGCACTTTGTCGAGGCTTTTCCCTTACATTTTTCTGCGCCTAATCACCTTGAGAATTGTGCTTTTAGATTTATAAATGTATTTATTTGGGTGCTGTGATGCGGTAATGCAATTCTTATTCTGTTGTTGCTCTCTCAGTTTGCAATATTTCTTTAATAAACAGGAATGCATGCAAGTTACACTAAATCACTGTCCATATTTCTTTTGCAAATCCACTTGTGTTTTCAAAGCCGTAGATCAAGGAGCTGCTATATATTGTACAGACATTGTTTGATCTTCCTCTGCAAAATTATCATGCTGTCAAAATTCTCAGAGCATTCATTCATCATAACCTCCAGTCTACATGACCTGCTTTTTGTTTAGTACTTGTACATCTTAATGGGAGGAAGGAGCTCATTTATGAAGATTCATGGTCATGCTTGAATTTGTTCTTTGTTGATGGTTGTAGGATTGAACAATGGAGTAAGAAATAGTTTAGTGCTTACTGTCAAACATCAATTACCAAACAGTGTCTAGAAAAAACTCTGAAATGATGCATTTGTTGCTTCTTTCAAGGTGATTACTTATCAGTTAGTGATTACACTGATGTGTGAAGGAATGCTTATTAATTTTGTAACAACTCTTTGGAGTAAAGATGCATGAGGCTTTAAACTTCTCACTTGAAAATGTCATTTTAGAGTGCTGCTTATTCCACACAAAATTATTTAATACCTCTGATTTTACGCGTTTAAAATCAACTGGCATTACTGCCATAGATAGCATAAGACAAGAATTCAAAAACTATCTTACCCCTTGTGCTTTCACAGAATAAGTCTCTCTCTCCATTTAATTCATCTCCTTCCCAAAACTATTGAAATATAGATTAATGAACGGGGGATGACAGAGAAGAAGTATAGAGTCGGAAGGAAAAAATCAAAATGAGAGAGATGAGAATGGGAAGGAAAGTGAAAAAAAAAAAAGAATTAAACAGAAGGTGACTTAAGTGTGAAAGAAATAGAGGGAAAGATTGAAAAGAAATAAAAACTGGGAGATGAAATTTGAAAATGAAGAGTAATCAGAAGATGGCAAAACGACCGAAAATATAAATCAGTCAACCCGTTGAGGACAAGTCCCGAGTATACTTGGGCACGTGTCTATGGGAAATGCGTGTTGTAGCAAAATCAGCCCATCCCTAATGGGTTATGAGAGGAAAAATATCAAAAGAAGAGAGATGGAGGGGAAGAATCAGAAAAAGAGAGAAACAAGGAAAAAATGGAGAAACTATGAGAAGAGAGGAATTTGAACAAATCAAGAAGAGAGATGGAGAGAGGGGAGTGACCAAGAACAGAATAGAAGAATGAAAAGAGGAAGGAGAGGCGTGAAGAGATGGGAATATGTGAGAAGATTGTAGGAAGACTAAAGGAGATAGTAAGAGAAGAAGAGGATGGAAAGAAGGATTGGAGAGAGAGAATGAAGGGACTGATGAAAGGAGAAAAAGGCAGAATGAAGTGAGAGAAGATCTTGATGGTGGATTTACATAACCATCAGGCCGCTAGGCGTAATGATGCTGCTCAGTTCCTCTCTAGCTCCCTGTATGACAAGTAGCTGAGGAAAGGGGGGGGGGGGGGTCGTCTTAGGCTCCCCCAGCTATGGGGGTACTCTGTCTGAAAAACGATATGTTTGCCTTCACCTTGCCTATCTCCCAGCATCCATATTGCATGGGGTGAACCATTGTTTTACTCTAGCCGGAGGTTTGCCGAGGAGAAATCTCTGGCCGGGGGTCGTGAATTACGTCCTCTCCCTGGGATCTCTTGCCCTACTCATCGTACGTTCATCACCTCGCATCCTCATTACCAATATGAAACTAATACTGCTGCAATCTTAAGATCCCCCCCCCCTCCGCATCAGGAAACTATATGACGCAATGAAACCTTCTTTTTTTTCTAACTGTTGCAAGGTTTGCTCTCCATTGCCTCACAAAAAAAAAAGAAAACCTGAGCGAGCTGCTCCAAGAGAAAGTAATTCATTGATTTATTCATAATAATGCAATTTTCTCGCATCTGCGTTGGAGCAGCTAATTCCTCGGGAGAGGGTAATATGAGATAGAGTGTCAATGTGATATGATGAATGCGCTGCTTCACATAATGTGATTAATCCCAGTTTTCCCCCATGCACACTGAGATAAAATAGATTATTCTTCTTTTTTTCCCTTTCCTCTACCTTTCCTGTCTTTCTCTATTCTCTGTTTCTCCCGAGTACACAATTGACAAAAATCTTTTCAGCATTCCCCCATGAAACAAGCTCATCTTCACACTTGAGTACATTCATATTAGGACTTCTTTCATAGCAGATTCATGCATCTTGTCTTTGGTTCAGGATTCTAGTAACTTCTGGCTAAGACAGCATATAATTATGCTTTGATATGTGCATTTAAGTATTTAAGGAGCTTTCTAGCAAGCTAAATAAATGAATGATTTCAGAATAAAGATAATGAAAATCTCTATTATCTATCTCTATATCTATATATTAATATAGCATGTATGTGTACATATTATGCACAAAATGCACATTTATACACAAATATTACTGGAAATATGTGAGCCTTTGTGAGATTTACGGATACTTCTACTTGGATATTTGCTAAAGACATGCTCCTGATCAATTGTTAGTAGATATTGAATATTATTATGTTGATAAGCTGATGTCCAGCATTACAAACTGCTGTCAACCATTTTAAGGGGCACAATATCACTTCTGTTTGTGAGCTATGTTGTTTGTTTGTTTCTTTTTTTTTTGGGGGGGGTGGGGATTCAAGATGACCATTCAAATGGACATGATCATGTTA
Source organism: Diadema antillarum (assembly GCF_040938485.1). Classification (NCBI taxonomy): domain Eukaryota; kingdom Metazoa; phylum Echinodermata; class Echinoidea; order Diadematoida; family Diadematidae; genus Diadema; species Diadema antillarum. The sequence goes on from NW_027271226.1 coordinate 78,393, forward strand.
CAAAGTTGTGCAAAGCTGTCATTTTTACAGTTACGTGGTAATTTTAGTGTTTGTAGATATAGTGATGAGGACTTGTACTATTTAGTCAGATCTTGACTTGATAATAAATGAGTTGATAGCCTTGTAAACAGAACACCAAACCATCTGCTGAAGCACCCTTTATGTAACACCATGCACTTGCACCCAAATCAAAATGGCACCCAGTCAAACATAAACATAAATACCCTTGTCAACAATGATTTTCGCTAGCTTAAATCTGGCTATTAACAGGCTCACTGTGAATATATTGTAGAATACATTTTAGTATTTTAACACCCAAGGTCCAAGTCAATTGTCCAGTTCTTTTTACCATATATTCTATTGTTTGTTAGACACAATATTATTCATCACAGCTGCATCTGTAGATCTCAATGCACGGTGACTTGATCTTCCTTCAATTTCAGTCTTTGTCAGTCTTTTGAAGAAATTTATGGAAAGATTTGATATATAATATCAAATATTGACTTTCCACTTGGATTTTTCTCACTCCTTGTAAATTTCTACCTGTGTGGCGATCATTGAATAAGATGTGTGAGTGGAAATTTTCTCTCAGACTAGATTTCAATGAACTAAAGTTATTTTAAAACCAATGATGTGTATGTCGTAGAAATCATAAAAGTCTACCAACTCTTTTTCCACAGATTTCCTTGGGCATATGCCACAAATTTCATTTTGCCACATGATTTACAACACTTCAGATGAGATGGGTGATTCCGAACGTGTTAATATTTGATATGTTTTGTAGCTTAATGCAAAGGCGTGAGTAGGCTTGTAGTAGAAAGAAAGAAGAAATTAACGGAAAGTGAAAGTTGTGAAGTATTCATGCAGAAAAGGCAAATTTGAGCAAAATGTGCATGTAAATGAAACAAGCAAGTCAAAGTCTATACTAGTACTCTTCGAAGAAGAAGTTTGCTGCATTCTTGTAATGGGCAGTAGTTGAGAAGTCTAGGTGTAAAGTCAGATGATGCGTGTGCGTCACAGACACAGTCATCCTATAAGGGAATCAGAATGTTAATCTATCAAATGTGATTAGATAAAGAAGTCACCTAGAAATTAGGGAGATAACAGACAGAGATGCCAACACTTCCACCGAGGGCTCTTGTTTAAAAAAATCACTTCCAATGCATCAAGCTGAACTCTTTTCCCATTATTAATTAGGATTGCATTGCATCCACTGAATTTCCTTCTCTCTCTTTCTTCATTTTCTTTTGCCTCTTGATCAGGGAGAAAGTGCCACGGTGCAGCCTGGTGGATTATTAATAGGGCCCCACTTTTTGATGAGAAAATAGAAAATTAAGGGCCAACAATTGAATCAACCCCCTGTTATCACCCTTGCAATATTATATGCCTTTCAAACAATATACCACTCTAACACAGTGAGAAGTTTATGCATGGAAAAGGGAAAGAGGAAGACAGTGTGAGAAAGAAGGAGAGAGAAAGAGAGGGAGAGAGAAATATACTTCAACAAACAAACAGAACGATGCTCTGTTCATTTAGTTTTCTTTGGTGCTATTGATTTTTGGTGAAGTGTCTGGCGGGAATGTGAAATGTTCGTCCTCCAATTAACAAGTTTTGAAGCCATCTTCCTTGAAAGCGGGCCGGATGATTACAGGTCTGACTGTTATCTATTTATCTCCACAGCACATCGACCCCAATCAATACCCCAGAACTGGCCCCGGCTAATTGTTCCGCCCAAGATTCGATGGGAAAGTTTGGCATTGTTTCGGAGCCAAGGAGCTACGCCCCATTGTTGCACCCCTTTTGTTTTCCTTGCCCCCATCTCCATCTCTCAGGGCCCATTGTCTCTCCAGAAAAACCCTCCAAATTACTTTTTAAGGCTCTGCAGTCATACATAATGGATGAGTGCCTCTTAGGCAGGCTGTAATTCAGTGCATGCATGTCCACTCATCATTCTTTTCTCTGATAATATCTCCTCATTGTGGGATGCCTTTCCGTCTTTGTTTTTGCACAGCCATCCCTCCTGCGCAAAGACTTAGGTAAGGCTTCAGTGGTCTTAAGTTTGTGAAAAGCTGTCTTTTTAAGCTAACCTGATACGGCTTGGAGTGACAGGCTTTCTGCTTCATCGGATCTTTTCTGTTTTCCGATCGTCTGCTTGGCACCAGCAAAACTCAGGTAGAATTAGTTTCTGTTTCTGTGAGTGTTTCCTCGGAAGGACATGGATGAATCATGCCGTCTACATGGATGATTGTAATGAGACTTTGTCTCTGTAGTTTGTAATGTATTTACATTTCATTGTTTTTCTTTCAGTCATTTGTTGTTTCAAAAGTAACATTTTGTGTGAATCAAATGTAGCAAAATGTTCAGTTACTGGTAGTCAGAAAAAGGGGTGTAGATTTCTGTGAAAATGCAAACATCAGTATGAGATATTGTCTGTTTATATGCCTTAAGTTGTGCCAGATTATGAGATATACTTGAACCTGGATGGGTTTTGATTGTTTCCCTTTGTTTTCTATTTCCAATTGACATGAGCAAGAAATGGTTTTGTGGCAGGGAAGTTGAAGTGATATCTCATTGTAATATAAGACTCAAATATGTTTTACTATATGAAGCGCTGATGATATTGTAAGAGAATGATATGTGGCTGTAGGATGCGCTGTGGGATGCCTGCTGACTATGTGTACGGTGATGACTTCTGTTCCTACTAACCCATTCTGTTCGTGACAGCACAGGGAGGATTGCCCACCCCCATACTTTGGCAACTATTCTGTTGCTAGGCAACGGGGGTGGCATGCCACTGAGAGGTGGCATCTTCCAGGACAGGACCTGGTGGTGATGCTATCTTTTGGACCTCCGATAAATCCTGGGAATGCCTGACTTCCAATTGAATTATTTGTGATGAGAACTACGCATCTGTTTATTCTCCTTTTGCTGGGGCCAATTACTCCCGAAAATAGCTGCTCCAAACAATTAACGGACCTTGTTTCTTTCACCGGTTGCAGTGGGGGGCACCGGCGCCCTCCTGAGGGGAAAATGTAACCGAGTTAGTGGTTCCCGTCCAACTCCTTGTTTGCCAAGAGATAGGTAAAAAAATAGCTGGCCCGGGATTACAGAAATTCCGCTAAATTGCATTAACTCTCAAAGATGAGGTATAAATGAAGAAGTGATGAGAAGAAGCTTGGTCTTACATCGGCCGTCTGCTGATTGGATGATTCGAACCCAAACAACCTGCTTTGATTTTGCTTTCAGTTTATTTGCAGCAAGAGGAGTAGAAGGAAATGGAAAGAGAGAGAGAGAGAGTAGGTCAGAGTAGGAGGAAACAGTGCAATGACAAAAAAATTGGTAATCATTTTGCCCTGTTCAGTTACTTCTTTTGACTTAGGGTGAGAAATTCAGGGTGGTCAAATTTCACTTTTTCACGTTTTTTCCCTTTCTTTTCTCGCTGACACAAATGGGAAAATGAGGTGCTTGATGGGAATGAAATCAACACCGATGGAGTTAGGAAATGAAACGGGGTGCTCACTGAGGTTCACCATATTAAAGAGGCATTAATGAAAAATCCATCTCGCGAGTGAGGAACGCAATAAACTCGGGCTGGTGGAGTCCTGTTTGATCAAGTACATTCCATTACAAACAACGCTGTCCTTGTTAAAAGTCGGGGTCTGTTCAGGGAACGCATACCGCAGAAGATTAGGAACATGCACTTGGAAGAAGGATGCTGATGAAATTACGTATTCGGTGCTATGATCAAAACATCACCTCTCACATAACTTTGATTTCATATCTAACCTCACAGAAGTGTAATAACACTAACCGATTATGAGTTATCTGTAACCAGCATAGCAACTAGTGTTCACGCAGGCCAGGCCTGTTTATGCACGCATGTATCATGTTCTTTTGAATGCATTGGATATGTCTTGTGTGAAATGATCAATGCCTTTGATTGTTTTAAGTTTTCATGCCTGAAGGCATGCAAGGAAGAAAAACATTATGGATGAAAAAGTACATCTGTTCTCATGAATTCTTTAACTGGTGCTGTGGCAAAAGGTTAATTAGCTTACTGTCAGAGCTGGGTTGTGGGGAAGCCGTGTTCGTGACGATTGTCTAATTCAGGAAACGGCGACATGATGGCTTTCCTCCTTTTCCTCCACTTTTTCTTCCCACTTTTTTTTCTTCTTTCTGCCCAGATTTTGACTTTTCTTTTTCGGATCACACTCCTCCCTCGAAGGCCTTTTAATATCATCATCGTCACAAGCTGAGGAGATAGCCGTGGTGATGCCAACCCAGTCGGGGTAATAATACAGGATGCCCAGAGGCCTTGTTTGTGAAATAGTTTGCACGGGGTGCGTGAATGACAGATTTCTCCGCACTTGGCACTGTCACTCGTACCGTAGCCCCCAGTAACTAATTAATATTGAATTTGGATATCGGGGCGGATAGCAGTGGGTGTACTTTGCGGCAAGTTCAACCCAGGTGCTTAGCACCGGTCGCCCTGTACTTTTGTCTTTGCTGGGGCTATGCTGTTACTGATGTGATTATCACAACATCTTATCAAATTGCCTGTGCCCAGACAAGCCCACGAGTCGTCAGACTTCATTCTGGTCGCTTGCTGGCTCGCTGCAGTCCACTCACAAGCAGAGTACACAATGTTTCTTAGCCAAAATGGATCGCCCCATTTCTCCTCTTTTTCCCCCCTCCCTCTCTCCCTTCTTGCCTTGCACACGCAATCACAAATGCTACATTATGACGACTGTTATTTACTTAAGCGGCATAGCCCCAGTCTATTCAAATCTCTGGGCTTCCCGGCCCATGGGTTCCGGGGACCTTTCCCGAGCCCATCATCTCCTTGTCTAGTTCAAACACTCTCTCGCTTCGCTGCTCACTTGTCTTGTTATCAGCACAAGAGACCTCATCCCAACTTTCTGCCAGGAGAGCTGAGTGCAAAATGAGATAATTGGGTCATCTCGGAGTGAGGGAGATAAAGTCAGCGCTGAACTTTTAATTGAACTTTTCGGCGAAATGATCGCTTGTTGCAAAGACGGGAGATACAGCGGCGGTCAGTGCCAAGTATTATTGGACTGAATTAGACAACTCTTGTATCATAGAGGGCATCTCTGGTTTCTGGATCTTCAATGGAGTTAATCAACAATTCACTGTTGACATTTTAAGAATTTTGCATTAGGGACACGGGCGTGCCTACGTGTGCGCAAAGTGTGCGTATTTTTGTAGATACACAAGCAGGCTTTCTCTTCCCCCATATTATATCTCTGTGTTCGTCTCCTGCTCGTCCCCGATTGCACACACATTGCTCCCAAGACTTTCACACCAAAATCTGATTAATGAAGTGTTTGGGAGCCGATGCAGCCAGGAGAATGAAACGGGATAGTCAGAGTAATTTATTAACCCTGAAATCAATTTAATGAGTTTCCCCCTTGGCTTTGGCTCTGCCTTTATTCTCACTCTCAGTACCATTTGCTTAATTGCTTCGTTCTTGTCGGCTTTTTGTTTTACCTCCTGCAAGTCTTACCTGATTGCTCTCCCTTCAGATGCTGTCTCTCTTCTTCATCCTCTCTCGAGTTGAATGTTTGGCCGCGCTCAAGGAAATACCTCGGTTGCAGAATATTCACTCTTTTTACTAATTACCGAAGTTGGCGCAAGGTGGAAGCCAAATAATCATGGCTGCAGAAGATTGCTTGAAGTCCATCTGACCCATCCTTTGATGATGCAAGCCATGCTTGGAGAGAAATGTCCGTAGATGAGAGAAAATTTAGGAAACTCTATTTGATTACTCCAGATAATGAAGACGATGAATGCCACAGTTATCCGAACAGACTCAAGTGCTCTAGGGCCCCCTGGCCATTTCTTATCAGAGGTATTACGGAGTGAGGTTGGACCGCTGTAAAAATACATTGGTTTTATTGGGCCATGATGGTTGCAAACTGGCTGTAAAAAGTAGAGATTGGACACAGAATCATGACATATAATTTTGTGAGGATCTATCACACTGATACGAGTACAATATTGTTTACAGGGAAGGAAAGCAGTCCTCCGTTTTAGTTATAGTGTCCACACAGCTCTCATGTCTTATTGTCTTGTGTTGTCAAGTAATGCATTTATTTCTTTTAAATATCAAAATAAAATGAATCGCTATTCTTTGTTGTAAAAACCTTAGTTAATTTTGTCAAGGGAATCTTGAAAAAAATGTATTTGATGAGATTGTAAAGCACAATCTCAATCAGTTTGTAACAAATGTTTATTCAAGTGCATGATCATAGAAAGGAAACATATGTGATAAAATATGATTTATCTCAGTCACTTAGTCTCCATCCCGGCTTTGTCTAACATGCAATTTATGAGTGCTCCAGACCCACTAATCACCATCAGTCAACTATTGTAGAAATGATGTTTGCAGTGACAAATGTCTATTTCATAGTGATTACTATTATTTTTTTTTTTTTTGGTGATGGTGAGAGAGCTGCAAGGAAAGAATTTAGGAAGTAATGGACATTAGTAATGAATATCTATTGTTGGGTAAAGTGTCTTTGCTATGTCACTGAAAGTCACTGACTGAAACCAACACTCATATCAATTTTTGTGATAATTAAGCAAATATTAGTCTTAAGTTCTTTAGTGAATGCAGATATTCAAACTCTTTGCAACTTTTCATGTAATGCTTACCCCTACTTCATTTCATTTCATTTATTTTCACTTACTAAAACATGCATACATCAAAATGTGACAATGGTATGACAAGTATAACATGACAATGTGACAAACAAACAAACAAAGCAAACAACCAAAGATATCAAGTGAAGGGGTTTGTGAGAAGGCAATGGGCCTTATTTAAAACTAACCCCCGAAAAGTAAATACAGCGTCAGGTCTCTTCTTTCTATAATACATACACTCACACATACACACGCATGCATACACTGACAAAAAACATACACCAGCACATTAACAATACACAAGATGCCATTTTCACAAGCACACCCCTAACATGCTAATCTCTTAAAAATTCTGAAAATGATATTGGTAACTTCCAGCATACCTTTCAAGTAAAATACGCTTGAAAGCTTTCTTAAAACTTGTCACGGTTTTCTTACATTTCACATCAGAGTGGATAGAATTCCAGATTTGAGGGCCTTGAAAAAATATTGACTTTTTGTAGGAGGATGTTCGAATCTGAGGTAAGTAAAAATTTCTACAATTTCTTGTGCCATAATTATGATTATCTTTGTTTAGTTTTGAAATAACCAAGTAATGATACAGGTAAAATACCATTATAACATAAGAACATATATACTGCACTCTGTAATAAATATATATCATACACAGTTGAAATAGACAGAGTAGAAAATATTGGCAACTTCTTCAGTTATTACTACTGTTACCATTACTTCTGCCTCGACTTCTGCCTCGACTACTACTACTACTACTGCTGCTGCTACTACTGCTGCTGCTACTACTACTACTGCTTCTGCTACTACTACTACTACTACTGCTGCTGCTACTACTACTATTACTGCTACTACGTTTAATCAGTTACTATTGCTGATAATTTGCTGCTACAAACTTGTGTAATCATAACATCTTACCCCTTCAACTTTTGCTTGACTATGACCACACTATTATCACTTCCGTAATTCAACTTTTCTACATCGAGTTTAAATTCTCCAAGCGAACTGGTCCAAGCCTATTAGTCATAGGTGTGGGTCATTTTGGCCAGTCCCATCGAGCATGTGAAGATTATATGAGGTATATGATTGGCATTTCTATTACACAAAACCTGCAGTACATTTGTCGCATTGTGAATAGTAGTGCCAAATCTACAATGGGCATAGCCAAGTGCAAAATTGTTGTTTTAACAGATCTAGAAAGGATTTCATTTCTTCCCCCTTTTTTTTTTTGTGGTCATACTTGACACATGCACTCATACATACCAAGATTTAAGAGTTTTGATTTAACAATAGATCTGATATGTCATCAGCCAGACATGTAGGAACACCTGTTCCTTCTTTCTCTTGGTGGAATACCATGGTGTCTAAAGTCATCAGCACTAACCAGGATACTTTGTCTGACTCACTGCTCTCTACCAATCTCTCATCTTATAAGTTTGTTAAAGGGGAAATCCAGTCCAAATGTAAGTTAGTCTGATAAAAAGAGTAAAATCATACAAGTTCAAGTAAAAACAAACAATTACTGAAATTGGATGAAAAATAAGGAAGTTATGACATTTTGAAGTTTTGCTAATTTCTGCAAAATAGTTCTTGTACAGTGGATATGAATATGCAAATGAGTGAGCTAACCATGTCATAACCTCACAATTTTCCATTGATCGTGTACAAAAAATGATGAAAATTCAATGTTTTTCTCATTGAAGTCTGAAACATGATGTTTTTCCTGGTTGAATAACTTCAGAATAGTGATCAGTTTGATATATCAGGATTTGAGCCTGAGCATAATCGGGTTTGAATGAAAAACTGGAAATTTCAAAATGTTATATTCAAACTATATTGCAAGTTGTGAGGGGATGACATGCTCACTTTGCCATTTGCATATTCACATTGACCGTTCAAGAACTGTTTCCTGGAAAATTAGCGAAACTTCAAAATGTCATAAATTCCTTATATTTCACCTGATTTCAATCAAATTTTTACTGTTGAACTCATAATATTTTACTCTTTCTTATCAGACTAACTTATATTTGGACTGGATTTCCCCTTTAACTCTATGTGTGTCACTTGTGTGCCACATTATTCCAAGACCACAATGCATAAGTATTATTGGAAAACATTTTTTTTTCTTTTTTTTAGCCATGTAACTTCTTATAGAGATGTTCATGCTAGACATGCAAGAAGCAAAGTTAGAGAGAAAGTTCCAAGCTTTGTTGTGTTGTAAATTTAAGCCATGGTTAGTTTTGTTTTGTTTTGTGTTGTTTTGTGTAGTTTAGTTTTGTTTTGGTAGTTTTTTGATTTGTTTGTTTGTTTGTTTGTTTGTTTTGCAAATGGCCAGTAGCTATGATATTGTCTTTAGGTTTGGGTGGCATGGCTGTTGCAGACAAAACCGCGACAGAAAATAAGAAATTATTAAAGAGACCTCCAATGGAACTGCACTATTTAATCACGAGGCATCACAAGTTTACATGTGTGAGGAATAGAATCTTGAATGAAGCTTTCAGTTTTACTGTGGCATTTGGTGATTTATCGATTGGTTTTGGCGGTATTGTGTGTTTGAGCAAAATATGCGAACTTGGCACACCGTCGAGCGAATCGGGCATGCGAACGTGGCACATAAGGGGTTAATCTGAATCTGGAGCTAACACTAGAGAGAGTAATGACTACCTGTTTTACTTTTGACGCCAAAGATCTGTTTTTCAGCATTTCTATGGATATAAAATAAAATTAGAGCCATAGTCACTTCCAAGAAATACTCTGACAAACTTACTGCGAAGACAACTCTGAAATTGGGTACAGTTCATTTGTGGTTTGATGCTCAGTGTCTGACCTGAACTTGTGAGCATTTTTATCAAGTAGAAAGTTTTAAACTTCATATAATTCCTCGAAATGTTTATGCTCTTGCTCAAAATAGGATATTAAGAATTAAAGAATTTCAATTTTCAAAATTATCATGTTTCCACAAATTATGTTATGGCTTGCATTTATTAGCTCACCTGAGCCAAAGGCTCAAGTGAGCTATTGCGATCGCCCTTCGTCCGGCGTCCGTCGTGCGTCGTGCGTCGTGCGTCGTGCGTCGTGCGTCGTCCGTCGTGCGTCGTCCGTCGTGCGTCGTGCGTAAACTTTTTACATTTTCATCTTCTTCTTGAAAACCCCAAGACCGATTTTCATCAAACTTGGCAGGTAGCATCCCTAGGGGGTTAGGAACTCAATTTGTTAAAATGGGCACCATGACCCACCCAGGGGGCCCCCAGGGGGGCCCAAACCCCCCAAAATTATGGAATCTTTAAAAATCTTCTTCTCTAGAACCAGAAGTGATAGAGCTAAGTTAATACTATGAGTTAGTTCATTGATGACTGTAGTTTCAAGTTTGTTCATGGCAGAATCAGGGATGCCCCCCTTGGGACCCAGGGGAGGGGGGTGGGGAGGGGTTCTAATGGGGCCTAAATTGTACATTTTCGTCTTCTTCTTGAGAACCCCATGACCCATTTTCACCAAACTTGGCAGGTAGCATCCCTAGGGGGTTAGGAACTCAATTTGTTAAAATGGGCACCATGCCCAACCCAGGGGGCCCCCAGGGGACCCCCAGGGGGCCCAAATCCCCCAAAATTAAGGAATCTTTAAAAATCTTCTTCTCTAGAACCAGAAGTGATGGAGCTAATTTAATACTATGAGTTAGTACATTGATGACTGCAGTTTCAAGTTTGTTCATGGCAGAATCAGGGGTGCCCCCCTTGGGACCCAGGGGAGGGAGGTGAGGAGGGGTCCTAATGGGGCCTAAATTGTACATTTTTATCTTCTTTTTTAGAACCCCATGACCCATTTTCACCAAACTTGGCAGGTAGCATCCCTAAGGGGTTAGGATCTCAATTTGTTAAAATGGGCACCATGTCCCACCCAGGGGGCCCCCAGGGGGGCCCAAACCCCCCAAATGAAGGAATTGTTAAAAATTTTCTCTAGAATCAGAAGTTATACAGTTAAGATAATACTATGAGTGAGTACATTAATGACTGTAGTTTCGAGTTTGTTCATAGGAGATCCAGGGGTGCCCCTCTTGGGGGCAGGGGTGGGGGGGGGGGGGGGTTGGTTAGGAAGGTCCAAATGGGGGCCTGAATCGTACATTGTCATCTTCTTCCTGAAAACCTCATGATAGATTTTCGTCAAACTTGGCAGGTAGCATCCTTAGGGGGTCAGGATCTCAATTTATCAAAATGGGCACCATGCCCCACCCAGAGGGCCCCAGGGGGCCCCCAATTCCCCAAATTAAGGAATCTTTAAAAATTTGGGCCCTTATTGTACATTTTCATCTTCTACTTCAGAATGCCTGGTCAAATTTTGGTAGAGCTGTGAATAATTTAGATTAGTGACTGCGTGAAAGGTGAACTTGCGATACTCAGGTGAGCGCTAGACCCGCGGGTCTCTTGTTATCTTCAGAGTTGGCATTTAACTGGGCAGTGTCCTCTAATCAAAGCCATGGCAAGCAAACTTTGCATGCAAGTTTTGAATTTGTTTTACTAGCTTCTGTTATTAATGGTATAACAATGCATTGTGTATTACAGTGATGACGATATGTTTTAACATTGGGGGAAGGGTTAGGGGGAATTGATGGGTTGTCTCTTCGAGAAAGGGGTGTGTTGTAGCCCGAAAAGATATCCCTTGAGGGAGGATATCCGGATTCTTCTCAGGAGTCAATAATGATGTAGGCCCACATAATTGTTTAGTACCTTTTGATCTGCTCTGACCAGAAAACATCTGCACCATTCAGTGAATATACAGGATATTCAAAGAGTACGAATGTTCTGAAATTTGAGCAGAAGTTTGACATTATTTTGCCCATTTCACAGAATGTCGTAATCTTTGATGGGGGAGTTTGTCCAGCTTGCCAAAGAGGCTGACTTCCAACCTTACTGCCAAACATCAGTCAAACTGCATTTCCAGAACCAGTTTGTTTTAATATGGTATTGATTTTAATACCTCAGTACTGTACTTCATAGCTCTATATAATTTTATTATCTTGTTATGTATGTTATTTTTTTAGTTGTTTAGGGTATAAATATCTGCGTGTGCTGTGGTATAGAAGGACCAGTGACTCTTATGCTACATTTACACCAAGTTCCTGCCGACCACTGCAATCACATTTCAAGCCACGATAGACAAAATGGGCTGGATGTGAGACACCACGGGGGATGGAATGGGCACACGTGACAGTCGTTGCTGTGAATGATGTGTCACATTTTTAAACCATCCAAAAAAAATTGCCATGGCAGTCAAAGTGCTGATGAGAAACCTAGTAGGAGTAATAAAATGGGATGATCACAACAAAACGTGACAGCATGTAATACTGTATTTACAGTCCAATTTTTCATGAACTGGGACTTCCCGACAATTTCGTATGTGGTTAAAGGACAAGTTTACCTTCATGGACATGTGGGTTGAGTGAATGCAGCAATGTTAGTAGAACACATCAGTGAGAGTTTGAGGAAAATCGGACAATCCGTTCAAAAGTTATGAGTTTTTGAAGTTTCTGCTCACTCAAGGCTGGATGAGAAGACTACTATAGCTTGAGATGTCACATGTGTACAACAATATAAAGAAAGAATAAAGAAAATTCAACATATTTTCACTTTTCTCACATAACAAGAGAACACTTGACTTCTCCCTTTTAGAAGGCAGGGGGAATAATATTACCCTCAACATAATATGTCAGTAACAAGTCGAAGAAATGTGCACTTTATTAAAAAGTGAAGTTTTGTGAAATTCTCTTTTTATTTTCTTTATATTGTTGTACGCATACGACATCATACACTGAAGTAGTCTTCTCATTCAGCAGTGACTGCGCAGATACTTTAAAAATTCATAACTTTTGAACGGATTGTCCGATTTTCCCCAAACTTTCACTGATGTGTTCTACTAATATTGTTGCATTCACTCAATCCACATGTATATGAAAGTGGACTTGTCCTTTAAATTCGCAATTGTGGAGTACAGTCCTGAATGGATAAGTGTAGGCGGGCACGCACCCATTCATGTCGAGATCAGAGTTAATAGTTTTGCTTGTTTTTAAATTTGCGAATAGCTCCTGACTCATGAAATTTGCATAAATAAAAGCCATGTTAAATATTTGGCGTATACAGTAGGCTGTAACAAAACTTGGAGGTGGTCCACAATGGGACGCAGTGGGAAATAGGTGTAGAGTAGACTGACCTGATGCTGTGAGAACTTCATCTGATAGCTACAGGCTGGAGTGAGGACTGGAGTGGAAAAGACTAGAATAGGGAGGGGGAAAAAGGAGAATATCCCACATACCTATGGTGCACTGCACATTTCGGGCATATGGGGGCTGCTGGGAGTATGGTGTAAACCTAGCATTATACATCTAATCATTCAGTAAATTGGAATATCTGGAATAGATGTATGCCTAGTCATTGGAAGATATCTCCTAAAAAAAAATAAAAATAAAAATAAAAATACTTTTAATCAATCAGTAAATTGGAATATCTGGAATAGATGTATGCCTAGTCATTGGAAGATATCTCCTAAAAAAAATAAAAATAAAAATAAAAATAAAAATAAAAATAAAAATAAAAATAAATCACCATTGTCCTGTGAGAGTAAGTGGCAAGTTTCAGATAATAATAGAAACACATGAGAAGGCTGTCATTACACCAACAATCATAGAACATAAGCTACAACACCTGTGGCCTCATATTCATACCCTTATCATTTGCATTAGGTAAAATTTGATTTTGATATCAGTGACTTTTTCTTTCAAACTGAAAAAGCTCTGTAGTGTTAGAAAATGTGAAGTGTAAGTACATTATCAACAATCTACTGTCTGCAGCTAGTTACAAATTGCTTATGTATTGGCCAGTGGCTGTAGTAATTTCATTAACAGCAGTTGTATAAACACTTTATTGTTTGAAAGTTGTGTCAAAGAACCATCAGAAAATTCAAATGCTTAGAAAGGAGGACTATTGAATTACCAACACTGTAGGAAATGTATTTGTAGTGGATGAAACGATAACTGTTGACCAAAGGTGTCAAGAGGCCGAATACTGGACAGAAAAATGCAAAACCGCTCGAAAATTAAGATTTTGGTCGCCACTGACCCCCTGTTCAGACGTAAGTCAGTTTATACCAAAACTCAATAAAGAAACGACGTATAAAGAATAATCGTATGGCCGACAGACTGTTCAGACGCTAATCTTGACTCTTCTGGAAAACGTCATATAGATGTGCAATTTCCCACTGCGCATGCTGTTATGGTCATGTGTGACAGCTGTGGGGTCACCTTTTGTGCGCGCTCCCATTAAGCCCCGCCCAGTTATACTGTTCTATGGTCACCATACATTCAGACACACAATGGACACGATGGAATGCTGATTCGTTATCGAGTTCTAGTTCGAAATGATGCTCTGACCATCGTTTTGTTATACGTCGTTTTGTTATACGTCGTTTCGTTATGCGTCGTTTCATTAGTCAGTGTTCAGATGTATAAATTCATCGTATAGCTATACCGTTTTGGTATAGATATACCGTTTTGGTATAGCTATACCGTTCTAGTATAAATTTTTTGCGTCTGAACACCCTGTTGAGTGTCATTATTTGGATTTACCGTGAAGCAGTGTTGTGATGAACTCATTCCCTGATCATAGGTATTGACCAAATGCCCAACATGAGGCTGAGTGCATGTTGAATTCAGAAAGTATTCTATCTGAATTGTTTTCACAAACATCCATCCTTCACTTAGAAAATTTTGCAAGAAGTGTGTGTGAATGATTGAGAGAAAACGATTTACAAGAGAGGGAGTTAGATTCTGGAAATATTTGTAAATAAAGCAGGAGATCATCGAGTAATTTTTGTCAGGGTTAAAATTCAGTGAAAAAAAGTGTAGCAAGGCAATGTGGAAGATAAGTTGTAAAAATTGAAAAGTATTGTTACAAAGAATAGATTGAGAAATAGAGAACAAAGCTTGTGAGATATTATCATGTGAGTCAATGTGGGGGGGGGGGGGGAAACCTGTCTGCCTCTAAGTAATCATTTTGACAAGAAATCTTCATGTGACGTTAGGATAGGAAAAGGGTGAAAAAAGAAATATCAGTGGTACAGGAAAAACAGGAAACGTGATGGAGACTGAAAGAACGCACATCTGTAGAGGTGGAAACACAGAGACAGATGGAGAAATGTGGGGAAAACAAGAAGAAATGGATATATGTGTAAGAGACTGTTGAAGATAAAACTAGTAGATAAGGTTTTTGAAAAGGAAGGGGGTGGTCAGATCTGAAGGGGAGAAAAGAGAGAGAGAAAAGAAAAAGGAGAAGTAATGCTGTGCATGAGAATGATTTTGTAACTGTGCTGTAAATAGTGAGATTGCCAGAATAGATTTATACTGTGAGTACCCACCCATTCCATAGCATTGTGTCAACTGCTGGATGAGCCTTTACCACAGAGAAATGTCTTTTTCTACAATATATGGGATAATTAACATAGGATGTAATAGCATATAATGAAGGATACTGAAAGCTTTTTTTTCTTTTGTTTATGTATTCTTTTTTTAATGAGGAATTCTTGCCTGTTTTCTTTCAGGCTGCACAAACAGTCCACACATTCATTAATTTGTGTGAACATGTACCTTTTTACACATCAGCCTTTCTGTGAATATTTTAAAAAGAATAGCAAAAAACAGATGAATTATTCATAGGGAAACAAAAGTGATATTTTACAGGAATCAGCCAAATTGTATATGCATGATATATTCGTTTTGTGTTCTTGTAATGCATTCTTGATATATTCACCAATTAAAGGATGCCAAAGTGGAAAGTCTTAGACGATGGTGCCAATACACTGTCAACATCAGCATTTTGTTTATAAGAAATGTTTACCCTTTGATATCACAACACACTTGAAGTAGAGTCAAGTTTGTT
This sequence comes from Diadema antillarum, assembly GCF_040938485.1. NCBI lineage: Eukaryota > Metazoa > Echinodermata > Echinoidea > Diadematoida > Diadematidae > Diadema > Diadema antillarum. Next base: position 93,989 of record NW_027271226.1, read on the forward strand.
TGTTTGTTTGTTTGTTTGTTTTTGTCTAAGTGAATATTTCAATGGAAGCTGAATAACAAATGTCATATATTTGTACATTCACCTTATTAAGAATTGGCCGTCACTCCTTAAAGGAGTCCATTAAAGCAATCGTTTTGCTAGCACCACACTGTTTTACTATGTTGAGCTTGAAGGAACTGTAAAATTGACCAACTGACGAGTTAGTTCTTAGAGTATGGCTTTCTTAACCCATTGAGGACAAGCTGATTTTGCTATAAATACATTTTTCATAGACACCTGCCCTAGTATCTTCGGGACTAGTCTTTAACAGGTTAAAACTAAATAATTTGAGTTATGATTTAAACACCATCAAGGAGAGTCAACCCACTCCACTATAAGATTTCATGAAACAAATTCAAAATTTAAAGAAATTTGCAAACATCGTCAGGTAATCTTAAAGTATAATTATCAATGCACGGTGGTGTGAGTGTGCTATTCTTGAGAAGTCGGCCTAGGTAGAGTTAGGGGCTTGTTGTCTAAGAACCTAATATTTGTGAAGAGTCATGCAATAAGAATCCTAGAAGAGCTTTAATTTTACAGAAGCAAGAAATATTGTCTTTGAAATTGCTGCCTATTTTGGCATACCAGGTAAGATAATTTTTATGCAGATGTATCATTCTGGAGACCGGTAATGTGCTGACTCACACACTTGTCCTGTTTACACATTACACCAATATCCACCAGAAATGTACAAGTGTCTTGAGAAACTATGACGGTGTCCTTTTGAGGGGTCATGTCTACATTGCTGCCATGGCATGAGGATATGTCAAAGAAGTGGGCAGTATGACATGTCGGGAGGTAGATTTTACCTGAACAAACCCCGATGCTGCTCTTATCATGGCTGACAGATTGAGAGGTGGGGCTGGTCCCTCCATGTCGGGAGATCCAACTCCAGAAGTTCACCTCTTTGTAGGGCTCTAGAAATCACAACAGTCACCTTAAATGAGAAGTAAATGCATGACTGCCTTGCCTGTATCGGAAGTTAATGAAATTTGATGAACGATAAAGATAAGTGTAGATAGCAAGGCCAAGGAATGGGATGACTTGTGATGCCAACATCAATATGAATTCATTAAAAAATTTTCATGGAATAACAATGCACCTATGAGGTCAGTCGGGCATGAGAAGCAATATAGCCAAGAAACAATAAAATTGCCCTGTACAAACGCGGTAATGTTTTTCGATAAGCAAACTTAACAAATCTCAGATGCGTCTATCTATCTGTAATTATAAACGATATGCCTCAGAGTTGGGCCTTAATAATGTCGGCATGCCGATCCTATCAAGCCCCCACAATAAAGATACCTCAGTCGGGCTTATGAACAGAAATGAAATTAGAAGAAACTCGGAGGGGAGAGTCCAAGTTGGAAGATAATTGGCCAGCACGCGGGTCTCGTCGCTTTCAGGTTACATGGAGAAAACAATTTTGCAGCGATCTTGGGACATAATCAAAAGAAACCTCTTAAGTTGGGTCCCAAAGTGCAAGATGATGTAAGTAGGAGAGAGAAAGATTTGGCGGTGCAAACCAAATAATGTGCTCGAGATACATATCGGGCTAAGCCTGCCTATAACTTACTTCTGAAGGAGAGCAAAGAAGAAAAACACATCGCGCAGGGGGAAAAAACAATAACCTGATGTATTTCAGCTCATAAAAAGTGCAGCTGAATATAACTCCCAATCAGAATTTAATTTTGAGATAGAAATTTCATTACGAGCAAGATGGAAGCACCTGGTTCGATGGCGGGACTTAATGAAATGAAAAAAAAAAGGGTTTCCAATATCTTACCCCCTTGTACGATCATCTTTTCTCAGCCTGGGTTTGACACAGTTCCCCCTCTGATGAATTGGATAATTTGACAAATGAATTCTGAATGTTTTGGAAGTGTTTGCTGCCTGGATATCTATCTCGGCTAGAGAAGAGTCGCTAGCACCCCCTCTCATGCCATTTCTTCTCCACGATTCAAACCGTAATTTTTGTTTGACAAGATTTCCGCATCTCAATTCGGATCTGACTTGGACGGCGTTGATGAGATTTCCGTGCCGTTGTATCTCATACCAGAAAAGAATCTCCCCCCCCCCCACCATGGTACTATCTCTCCCATTTCATCATTAATGACGCTGAGATGCAACAATTCTTAGTATTGTTCAATCAAGGGACTGCAGCCAGAATGTAACATAGGGCTCCGATTGGCACCCCTTCATCCTTCCCTCCCCGGACTGCTGGTAAACTCTGCGTCATCTATTAAGCTGGCCTAAGAATCTGAGTTTAATGCACTCTGGGTTTGACATCACAGATCTGACACTCCAATTTAAGCTCTCGCTCCACTGTTGCTCAATCTCTGCCCAAAGTAATGTGTCTCTCGCTATTCCTCGGACATTCCATCGCTGTTAGCTCCAGAGCCACACAAAACAATTTGCTCATCAGGCGATGGATGGTTTATATGCCAGCGATCTTAAAAACGGCATTCCGAAACAATCTAATCTCCAGGCCGATGTGCCGTTGGGAGGGGTCACCACTGGAGAGTGGAGACACCACGAGACAAAATGGTTTTTCATTAACCCTATTGCATCAGAGCTGGCAATGCCAGGTTTTCCTCGCTGGAAACATGAACGATGGCTGAATATCATTTTGACATTGACTTTGGTTCTCGCTAAGTGTTAGGCCCCGTACATTTCTCTGTCTTTCTTGTAAACAAAATATGGGTGATGGTAAATTCTGTCAATAGGGTATTTGTGAGAAAAGAATGAATATTAGTTTGATAGCATGGTTCCTGTCCGTGCCCTCTACGAGGCTATCAAATGACAAGGTGTTATATCGGCTCAAATCAATGTCTTGAGAAGTCAACAGGCAGTCTGTAAACACATCACAGCCTACCTGAATCCTCTTCTTGCTTTGCCTACTTATGTCTTGCCACCTCAAAAGTGACCATTAAACTATAAACTGTCACAAAAAGTCCTCACGACAAATATCCACAGTAAACACTTTGGGCATTGCATGTAGCAGGTGATAAGTAAGATTCTTGCAGGGTATTGAGTATGCGATCAACTGCATATTGGGCAATTTTTACTTTAAAAAAAATCATTGCTCCATCGCTGGAAGTGTCTATAAAGTGGTGTTGAGGTGAACTGATTCAGGACATGTCTTTGAGGTTGGTGGAGGTGCTGATTTTTTTGGTGATCGACCCCATTGTGCCGCGAGGGCCAGGCCTCTCGTTTGACAGACTGGGCATCATCTTTGTCAAATAGCAATTTTCATCCATTTAACGACGGTCCAAATGTGAATCACATGAGCGAGGCAAACTTATTCTTGCATCGGTTCATGTGGATTTGTTTCTCTTTTGATGACCACCAGAAATGACATTGTTTGGGCAATGAGTCTGATATTACACTTTCTTCTTATTGATACTGGCCTGTGTTCACTTTCGCCTCGATGTAATATCCACACTTTTCTTCTTTTCCTTTCTTTGGCTGCAGGATATTGCAAGTTCTGGACTGAAATCTGCAGCTCGTAAAACCTGGATTACGTGCCGGTAGGTTGATGTAGTGGTGAAAGTGTTTCTGTGTCCATCACTGCTCGATAGTGGATGATGTTATGCTGTTGATGCTGAAACCGTATTGACCAATTTGCAGCTGTAAAATGTACAACACTCTTTCAGACTAGAGAAACAAAGATCAAAACCAAAACAAAACAATGAATACCTTTCAACAAAAGAGGAAAAAAAAAAAGAACCAAAGGCGTATTTAGTGAATTCAAAGATTGGAGAAAACCTCCATAAGGAAATAAAGACAAGCGAAAAGATCAAAGTGCTATCCATGTATGTTGAAAGCAAGTGATTTGGAAATAGTGCAAGATACTTATATATTGCTCCATCAAAAAGGCCTAATATCGAGTCTCAGAGAGAGCTAGCAATTGTTGATGCCATTATGCGACTGTTTGAATTGAGGAGTTTTGCTTGGAAACTTGCAATTTCCGCCAAATTTCATCCACAAGTGTAAATTGCTATCAGATTCAGAACATTGTGTTTCCAATGTTAGATCATACTGCCATTTTGGGTCACTGTCTCTGTGTGTTAAATCTGGTGTTTCTCCGTTCACCACCTGTGTTCCTCTATATCAAATCACTTGTATTTATTTATGGACTTTTCTGAGTCCTTTACATGATTATCTGATCCTTGAACCCATTTTAATGTCTGATACATTGTGTTTAAGCAATGTACACAAACAAAATGAAGTGCGGTGAATGCACAACAAAGAAGAAATGAAAGAGAAGGTAATCATTTTTGCCCATTGCTATGAACATTGAAATTCTTAAGAAAAATCCAGTATCTTTTGTGTGAGTGCCTGAGATGACATTTCAAATTACAAGGAGCTTCTTCCTGCTTGATTTCAAGAGAGCTTTGTAAACATCGACTGCACCAGTTTAGTAAGGTATCGGGACTCTTCCTTAGAATTCACCTGTGTCTTTGTGTGAGGCTCAACATCATTTTAGTGTTTAGTTTTAAACTGACTGATGCAATGCCAGCACAGGGGTTCATGTGAAAGTGAGCTGAAGATATTGCTTTGAACAAATAGAGTGAAGAGGTTTATGTTTGTTTTTATTTTTGTTGTCATTAGATAGGTTGAATGATCAGCTCATCACGCCATCGTGCCGTGATGGAATATCCACGGTTGTGATGAATTTCAAGGCATGGTGTATATCAGCTCCCTGACAGAGACCTGCTTGCCTTATTGAATTGGGGAACCCATTGGAGATAGCCCATCACCACACTTGTAACATTTGCATGTTTTGATTAAAACCTGCGTCTCCATAAAATTATTTGAATCGATTTCCCCCATTTCTCCCCCGGATAGTGCCTGTAGCGGTGGCAGTAACTTTTCTCCGTGGCATTCATCAACGGGAGCATTTTTTCTGCGATCTGGCTCCAATTGGCCATAAATTGGTCAAATTTGATTACTCCTGCACGAGAGCAGTAGAAGAGTGAACTGTGGCTAATTACTGGCTATGTCTTGACATAGACCACTCAGGGTGTCTCTGAAAGTTAAGAGTGTGGTCACATGATTGGTGTGTGGGAGGGAACTGACCTCGGGCATTCTCTTCAGAAAAAAAAAATGAGAGCATGAACACCGAACAACTCTCTCCATTGGCTAATTACTGTCACATGACTTAAAAAGCCAGGTTTTTACCCAACTCCCCAGTCCATTATCAGTATTTCTTTTTCCTCAGAAGGAGGAGGAGAAAGATTATTTTGCTTGGCTCAGAGAGAATCGCTTGTGAGAAGGACAAAGAGCTTAATTGGGGTCGGGAGTGTCTGAGTACAGATGAAAAAAAGAAAAGAAAAAAAATATCATGGAATTGTTCAAACAAGAAATCACTCAAGCAGTTGGGCCAGGACTGCTGCAGTCTTGATTTGTGATCCCAGTTTTATTTCATTAAAAACCGCAGAAGTGCATTTTATAGAGTGGGATATTGTTGGCAGACACAATGTGGAGAAACTGGAAGCATTCGGCCGAGTTGTGTCCACGCAGTCATTCCTAATTGACTTTTTCCCTCCCCCCCCCCCCCCCCCCCCCAGCGAATAAGCTAGGCCTTGCTATCAGAAGGGAATCGTTACTGTATGATAGATGACACTGTATTTAGTGCTAATCCACTGCCAATACATTGTGTTTTTGTTCATTTCCGCAACAACTAACCATCGCAAAAAGTGCCTTTGACTCGTCCGCGATCGCCACGCCACTTTGGCGAGCTGCGTCTAATGAGCCTGATGCCAGGACGGGGGGGTAAATTGGCCGCTTCGCCGCGACTTGACGATGGAGTCTTAAGAACTATAAGGCACACTGGGGGTCTAGAATTAACCACCCCTGCGCATTAGGAGTAAGAGTGGCGTAAGCCCCAAATTTGGAGAAGCGTTACTCCTCCCACTAGCCCCTCTTTGGCCGAGAAGAGTTAGGACCCCAGTATCTTGTGAACAGGAATCCGCTTTTGTGGCGATGGAGGCATCACCGATTTGGCCCATCCATCTTGCTAATAATCGGTGCTTTGTTTTGTGTGCGGCATAACCTAGGGATTAGGAAATGAAGGGTGACAGGAATTACTCGCGCTTATTTCCCCATCTCGTAGGCTGGAAGAAGAAAAATGTAAATCATAGGGAAGGGGAATCCTCCGCCTCCCCCCAACACCAAAGAGACAATTAAGAGGGGAATTAACTGGATGTTTCATGGGCTCAGCTCAAGCCAGTAGCAGGAATTTGAAATATGTATTACATTAACCGGCCTGGCGTCTTAATTGTTTGTTTGCTTGTTCCTTACATGTCAATAAAGCTCATTACATTGTAATGAAGGTAAATTTGCGGTCTTTTCTCCACAAAGTGCAGTTGCCAAGTCGATTCGACCGATCCGTCGTACTTTGCTGCAGTCGTTCATCGCTGCATTTGTTTCGTCCCTGCACATGGATTTCTGATTGTCCTGTCTTTTGCATAACATGTCTACTTTTATCCCCCTCCATTCAATTATTATGAATAGTCCATCCTTCCCCCAAGTGCCATATATCTCATATTCATGTAAGGTCAGGTAAGACTCGAAGTGCAATGTCATATTTTCAAATAAAAATCATAAGCCTTAAGAAATATATGGCATGGCAATTATGAAACCTCCCGGAATTAGTGTTGCAATAAATCTTATCTTTGTGATATTGCGCTTAATTTGTGTTTGCTTTCGCCATAAATATCAGTAGATATGAGCATAATAAATCTGAACTGTAAACAGTAAAGAAATACCAAGGAATGGTTTCATGCCTGTACATTAGTTAGACAAGCAAAGCCTGTAGACATATAGACGCAGTCCTTGAACTCTTTGTTTTATCACATCTGTTCCACTACTTCCTTTCAAATTAATATGTTTTCATATATGTATGTATTGATGTTTGTTTTTGTGTGTTGATGTGTCTGTGTGTGTGTCTGTTTCATAGAGATTTTTATTTTTGTTCGGTTTTTGAAACATTCTTTATTCCTGTTTCTCTTGACCCCAAGTTTCATCAAAATGCTATCTTTAAGTGGCTTTTTGGCAGTGTGGATAGGAAATGGAGAATTGGAAACATTGGAAAATGGCACACAACATTTTAAGATGTAGGCAATCTCCCATGAGACACAGATGAAATTATGATTATGTAATAATACCCACTTATGTGTTGCAAGTATGGAATCTTCTGGAAAAACACAGGATTGTTCCTGCTGTATTTGAGACATAAATATATCGCCTTTGCATATATACTGCCATGTAAGTTAGTGTTTTAATGGTAGACTAATAAAGTACCATGGTCACATGAGCATAATTACACAGGTATGATCATTCTGCTTTTATTACGGGACAAAACTTCACCTCACAATTCCACTGTTAATTTAGATTTTTGCAATTAGTGGGTACAAAGGTTGTGATAAGAGCCATAAACAAGCACTTATCATGGTGGCATCATACACAGGGGTATTAAAAATTTTTAATTTCCTATCGGGCTAAAAATCAAGATAATAAAATCTGAAGCTGTAGCTCCAACTTCATTGCATAGCTTACTATTGATGCTGGGGAGGAGGTTAATGAGTCTGCACCTAAAGCCCCTGTGCTGTTACTGGCTCTCTTTAATTCCATCACACAGTCATTAACTTTGCATTGTTTGGCATATCAGTGCTATCTCATCTTTCTTTGTGAGAACGGGAGACCAGATAGAAAGACGTGTGACAACCAATTTCTGTGCTACGGGATTCCATGGAAGATATTTGGGTATGGTGTCTGGTAATTGTCTGAACATTTTGATTGGTCACTAAATGACACTGGTTAAGAACTATCCCATTGCCATGGAAACTGCAGATTCATTTTTTCTTAACTATTTGTATATATAGTATAACATTCTTTGTTGAACAGGCATCTTTGATTCTTGTGGTTATTTTTGCATCTTTAATCATTGTGGTTTATTTTGCATTGCCTTGTGATGTTTGGTATTGTGAGAAATGTCTACTTCTGATCAAAAGCAATTTTTGAATTGACATTGCTTGTGATTTGTGGCACACAGTGTACCATTACTGGAAGTCGTAGTTGACCGTGCCCTTATAGAAATGTGCAAAGAAAAGATATGAAGCTTGCTGTGCTATTTGTTTTGGTTTCCTTTTGTTGCAGTCTGCTGAAAATCAAGAAACACTCCTGAAAAAACGGTGAATCTGATCATATTATTTAAAAAGTGTTTCTCACTTTTTCTTTTTATAGACAGACGGATGACCACAAGTATACAATCACGACTGCTTTACTAAATGTTTAGCCTCCTGTCTTAAAATGCTACAAAAATTTCCAAATTAAAATCACATCTGATGATATATGTGATGCTAATTTTAAGTTATGTAAACCCATAGTTTTCCCTTGAAAGGGAGTTTAAAAGAATGATTTGCATTTAGGTGTAGCTAAAACATGTTTATGAAGGTAAAGCAGAATGTACTGTGTTTTTCAGGTAACCAGGGAATGAAGCTCATCGTAACAATGAGATGGTGTTCATACGATGTTGTTCTAATGGATATACATATGATATTTTATTTCTCACATATCATTGTAGGTGATTTAAAGTAGAGATATCCTAGATTAGATACTAATTTCTGCAGGTGTAGAAAATCTGTTGATTATTGCAGGCATAATGCTGAATTTGTAAATCATTCAATCATAATCAGCATCCAGCTTTGTAGCTTTGTTCATGAGACTTTGGGACCTCAGCAATGGGCTAGAGACAGGTGTAAGCTAGTCTTGTTCCTGGCCCAACCCAGGAACTTTGAGCCTGATGGTATCAGCAGGGTTAGGTCCCGTGTAGGACCCTCCCAAAATCCATCCAAGATGTTGAATATACAGCCCTTGGCTGAAAAAACTTTGTGGGTGCCTCATACACCATCCTTCCTTCCCCCTTCTCCCCTTACTTAAACCCCTCTTTGAGGTTACTTCTTAACTCTGTCTTTGTGCGCGCGCGTGTGTATATATGTGTGTGTGTGTGTGTGTGTGTGTTAGTGTATGAACCCCTGCTTGCTGAATGGCACCATTACACTGTCAAATTCTCTGAATGAATGCATTTCTGAAATTGGAATGAATGATTTGACATTGATGAACATTTTATTCACTCATTGCAGTTTCAGAAATTCCTGACATAAAATTTGACAATTACCCTATCAAGTATAATTTTTTTTTTCTTCTTCTTGAAGCAACACTATTTTGTGCGGTCAGTTAGCTTTCATATTGATATCTGTGATTATTTTCTCTCTTTTTTTTTTTTTTTTTTTTGGGGGGGGGGGGGGGAATGAATCCTCTTAAAAATTTCCAGGAGGTGATTCAGCGTATGTCTGCCTGCATATATTTGTGGAGAAGATATGACTATTAGATATGTGCAGGACACTAGCTGATATGCCATCCTCTGTGAAGCATGTGCTGAAATTCTAATTAGCAGAGGCAATAAGCCACTGATGACAGATCACAACGGTATCATGGATGAATCAAACAGATATATATAGCTTCAAGCGCGCTTTAATTGCCACAGCCAGCAGGCGCAGCTCGCCGGCTAATTAGTGATGGAGATCATGTTCAGAATTCTGCGGCGTTCTTCTCTTTCCTTATTTCTCCATCCGACCGACATTCTGTGTATCATGAACCTTAAGATGGCTGCACAGCAAAGCTCCTCCGACCGTCTATTTATTTCCTCATCACAGAAATAAACTTGACAATTTTTGAAGAATTATTTAGGAATATCTCGAGTGGAAGTAATCAGAAATGTCCAAAAAAAAAAAAAAGAATGACTACAAACATCACCATTTCAGAGAGGAGAGGAGAGGATATGGAAATGGCAGTGAATGCGAAAGTAAATAACTGAGAGAAAATAAAAGGCAGTAGAGCCACATAACTATTGAGAAGGGAAGAGAGAAGTGTAGGTTTGTGTATTTGAGGAGGAAGTTCCATGACAGTTGTTTTGTGTGACAGGTACTATCGGGGGACTGGGAGTGATATCTGCCTGGTTTGGATTCAAAGGTTTGCAACACTGTGTATTGGTTGTTCGCGGACAAAATATCGTGTTATTCAGAGCTTGTGAGTCAATCAGCATTATGCACCCACACCATGGACTGTTTTCATTTAACGTGTATCAACTGATAAGATGTTTCGTGTGTGCGATTTTCTTTCATTTCAAAAGGTTTTTGTGAGCCTCGCATCACAAAGCCCCTTGCAGAAAAAAAAAAAAAAGTCCTAGGCCCCAGTATTGGTGAATACAACAATAGTTCACATCCCTTCAAATGTCACAATCTGTTTTTTATTGCTGAACAAAAAGTTGCTGATAAAAAGAAAAAAAAATGTTAGGACAATAAAATCTGCAGGGAAAAAAAGATGAAAACTATTTATGAAGAAGAAGAAAATTTGTGTTGTTAGCAGTGGGAGAAGCAAAGGAAACTGTGAGCCAGAGTCATTAGTATCAAGATAAATTATTGCCAGAGGCCAAAGCCTTGGACCTTGATCCAAATCCAATGACTTCCATATTTCCAGAAGTAGTCAGCCTTCTATTGTTTGTGTGGCAGAATCTGCTCTCATTTCCCTGTCTGTTTTACCCTCCTGTTGCTCTTTCTTTTCATTTCCTCTTTCTTCTGTCTTCTCAGAGATGAATGGTAATGTTCGACAGTAATCTGCTTCCCTCAGAATATTGTCAATTATACCACACAGTAGGCACCCACGTTATGTCTGATGTTTGCAGCACTGCCACGTTCTGAAGGGTTCTGAAGAAACCAGATGCAGAGACTCCAACTCTCCCGTTTTCGACGGGAGATCTCCCGCCGAAAGCCCATTTTTGCAAAATCTCCCATTCTCCCGTTTGAGATTTGATTTCTCCCGCCCTGGCTCTGTGTCTCCCGGTGGAAAGGATTTCTTACTTATTGTTATCGTATGTTGAAAAAAATAAGCCTTAGATAGCACCAGAGAACATCTAGAACCCTTGGAACTTCATGCTTCGCACACATCAACTTGGAGTCTCCCGTTTGCTAGGGGTTTCGGGCGGGAGAATCTCCAGATCGGAAGGTGCTTGGGGTTGGAGTCTCTGCAGATGTACCTCCAGCTCACCATTCTTCTGCCCCTTCTGAAACTCATTCCAGTCATAGGCAATAGGCCCACACACACACACAGACACACCAAGAAATACTGTATACACCATATCTTTTACAAATTGGGACAATTTTGTGAGTAGTTGAATTTGCAATCAAGAACTGCACTGAGAAAGAAATGGCGTGTGAATGAAAGAACTGACTTTTTTCTATCCCATAATTCAACTGAACAAACTAAGCAAAGGGTGAGATGCATAGCATGTGCTCTGGTCACTATTCAGGCATGGAGCTACTTAGTAGCTCCATGGTTCAGGCATACCTCCTTTGGCATGCATAGTTCAGAGATGTACTGTAAAACACAATATTTTCGCGGCATGAAATTTTCGTAAATTGTGGCCGACGGCCTTTTTCGCAGCATAAAATTTTCACGAGTTGCTGTAACATTCAATGCGTATAGTGTAGACAAGAACATTCACTTGCATTTTAATTTCGCAAATCTTGGCTCTCGCAAAATTTGCGTGCCTGCGAACATTCCTCGTTTTACAGTAACATACTTTGCTTATAGAAAGTAGTGAGCTTTAGTTTTTCTGCGTCAGCTTGTGAGATTGATTTTTGCATCCTTACCCAAAACCTGAGGATTCTTGTGTGTGACCTAATACCTCTAGAGTTTTTGTGATGGTTTGTCACCGTGATACCTGGTAGGTCCATAAAAAAAGCCTCTTATTCTAGAAGTTCATGAAGGGTTTAGGTGATTTTTTTTTTAATGGGGGCTTGTAGACCCAGGCTGAATGGCATAGTCTGTCAGCCTGGAAGCCATGTTTGTGATAAATTTAATTACTTCCATCGTGCTAGCGAGCAAAAATTTTGGGAATTGCCCCCAAAGTTCCGGGTTAAGGTTTTGATTTGACCCATTTTCCCCTCACCTCCCAATACTGACACTATCTATGTCACTTATCACACAACAAAATATTTGTCAGAACTTTGAGAAGGGCCTACAGTGCAAAAGAAACAAATCCTAACAAACAACTTTTGACAATGGTTTTTCTAGAAGATTTTACCTTAAGGGTTGCAGCTATCTTTGGTAATTTATTGTGAAACAATTGATAGTAGAATGGTAAAAGTTACATTGAAATTGAACTTTACATGAGCAAGTCACAGAATCTTAAAACTTCACATGTTCTTGCAAACCCTTGACAGAACAATGAAGGGAGAGTTCATTAGATATTGTCAAAGTCAGAAAGATGAGACTCCTAGCTTTAAATGATATCTAATATCTCAACATTGGACATTCCTAACCCACTAAAATAAATGATTGAAATCAAGGAGGTAGAAATGCTACTTTTGAGAAAAAGGTTTTGAAGTTAAAGCATTGTCCAGCATACTGAATCAGCCTTAGGGTAGATGGAACAAAAAGGGGATTTTATATTCCATGGTAACCGCTGTGTGGGGATTATAGAGATCTACCTGAAACTTAGCATATTCACTAATAACATTATGTTCATGATTATACCACAGTATGACAGCACCTGTGCCTAAGGTTTCTGTACTATTTTCACCTACACTGTCACACACTGAGTGAAAAATGGAGAAAACCAACAGATAAGAAAAGTATCTACATAAAAAAACCAACAACAACCCCAAAACAATGACAACTAAAATATTCTTAACACTTTGCTTTGTTTGGGGTTTATGCTTCTAATATTGGAAGTTTGAATTTGAATTTAGAAAATATTGAAGTACCTACACATGCCAAGTCAATTGAACGTGTATTTTTGTAGCCCTACTGGATATTCAACCTGTGTGACTTTTGGTAGGTTTTGTGCTGTGCCATCATACGTGTTGACGAACATGTGTGCTACAAAAAATTATCTTTTGCTTTAACATCAAAGTATGGGAAAGGGGTCACAGATGACACGGTAACCGTAAAGCGATCAGTCAATAAATGGAGTCATCCTTCTAGAAAGAAAAACAAAGCAAAACTGAAAATGGGTGTTGAGCAACTTTGATGACACATCGTAATTAGAAACCTTGGTTTCCCTTTTGTAAAAAGAACACCCAAATGAATGGATAATGTATGTGTCAAGCCAATGAAACAAACACTTTTATGACCTGTAGCATAAAGCTGATGATAAGATCTTTTACCATGAATCAAAGACAGAGTCATTCTTGGAATTGCCCATTTTTTTCCTCACTTTGCCTACTGGATGGAAGATGATGACTGTTTTTATGCTTTCCAAGAAACCAGTGTATGGGAAGACGTGAAATGGTTGTATATCTGGCTATAGATTGCTTGTTGGAAACCCAAAGTGTTTGTATTTGTTAGTTTTGCTCGTTATAATCACTGAATTTCTTGGTTATTCTTGTTAGAAGCCATGGGGTATACACAGCCAAGACACCTGTTCTGAATGCACAGGAGTGAGTAGAAACAATTTTTGGATTGTGGAACATTATATTCCTTTAGCATTTTAGCATTCTGATGTGATCAAAGTTATATGCATATTTCTCCAGTCTCCATCATCTCTACTATAAGTTTGAAAAGAAATCATAGATTTGTTATCAATTTTCATTTAGTTTTACTCTCAGTTTCTCCTTGACTGATTAGTTTTTACATTATAGTGTGTCGGTTTCATTTTTCGTCAGTGTTTTCACAATCTTACTGCTATGGGCTGTCTTACTCTTATGTTTAGGGAGTGGTTAAGAAGAGAAATAGTTGAGTGTTTGTATGTTTTTGGTGGTGTATTTCTGTGTTTGGGCATCTAAATGCATAAGAGATTAATGTAAGGAGATTGTACAGAAATTGATTTGCAATATGCCATCAAGTTGTCTATGAAAACAATTAACACAACTTATACAGTGTCAAATCAACAGCAGGAGAATAATGACGCATTGGAGAAACATGATGGAGGAGTGTAAATTATTAATGAAATTGATAATGTAGGAACATATCGGGAATATATAGACACAGGAGACAGGAAGAGAATGTGAGAGAAGGGGGGGGGGGGGAGATGGAGAAATAAGCAGAATAATAGTTGTGTGATTAGATAAACCCAGGATTTAGTGCATTAGTCTTATTTCATTGCTTTCTATTTTCCATCAAAATAATAAACTCCATTGCAGTTTGTTTTGCAAAGAGTGTGAAGAAAAAGAGGGATTGCTTATTAGGCATAAGCTTTGAATAGAGGCATTGCTTAAAGGTAAAACATAGTTTCCATTTGATTGCAGAAAGTGTTGAGTTTTACTGTAAAATGGAGCTATATGCGAGCATTGTGTGAAAAAGAAACCACTGTGGCAACATGATTTCAGTTTGGAAACAACAAAGCTGCAAAATATTACCCAGAAAGGTACGCCAGAAGTGTATTGCAATCTTACAGTATTCCCCACTGTGGTTTGCTATGAGATGTTTATTAATCTATGACATTAATTACGATATTGGCCTATTGAGCCACGGCAGAATCTATCAGGCAAGAGTGAATCGTATGAGTGACTTGTTACTTGCATGTGATTCAATACTACTGCTCGGGAACATTTTGATCATGACATACTAGTAATGTTCAACCTACCCACTACTGAATAGGGAAGGTGCTTCTGGATCTAAAAGTCAGGTACACCAGCTTTTATTATTTTACACTTTTATCTTAAAATACTCCACAACAACTCAGTATCCTGGCAAATCGAGTTAGCCAGACAACTTTCCTGGTAGAGCCTTTGAATATATTGCAAGCAAATTCCAAATGGTGGAAGATGAATTTTGAGCCCTTCTGAGAACTATGTTTGAACTTTAACAGCGTTTCCAGTATCAAAGATCTGAGCTGAGCTGCGTGATCCTATAACATGGTACCGGTGTCTTTGATGTTTCTGAAGTAATTAAGCTGTGAAAGTATTTCAATGGGATATGAATGTGACATACTTCAAGACGTGAATATTCGAGAGTGACTGGATTTATCACACTACCCCCCTTACGTTTCCCTTTAGACAGCAGTGTTAGGATAGTGACCACTGATAGGCTAACATTGATAAAGAGCATATCTTTCGAGTTTATATTTCAGATGTAAAGTAAATTGAGTTATGATAATGTTTAATAATGTCTGTTAAACAAACAAACAGACATAATCAAGGTATTGCCTATCAAACAAACTTGCTCATTGATGGGAGGGGGGGGGGGATGGGAGGAGACAGAGAGAGAGAGAGAGAGAGAGAGAGAGAGAGAGAGAGAGGGGCAGGCAAAGTGATTGTGTCAAGACACACAGGACCACACTTATTGAGGAAAAAGAGAGAAATAGGAGAGGAAATAAGGGGTGGATGTTGGAGAAGGAGCAAGGAGAGGGATGGGGTTAAGATGGCAGAGATGTAAACCAGGAATAAGAGGAGGGGAGCCATCCAATATCCATGTTCATTCCCTCTTACATCTGCTGGTGTCTGGTATCAACCTATTTTTGTCAAAATATTCTCTGGATTTGTTGTCCCCTAGAACAAGGGGAGGTCGCCATTTTTAGTTCTCTCATTATGTCTCTTCCTCGCACTTGTTCCTCATTTCGTCGTCTTTTGCCCGCCCTGTTTCCCTAGACTCACTGATGATGTCATGAGGTTCATCATCCCTGATTGGCTGATAGGGAGAGACATGACATTGTTGTACTGAGTCTCAGGGAAGGAACCACACCAGCCCTTCCAAAGTGTTTAGCAATTCTGCATGCTCCGCTGATGAGGTCATGTGACCTTAATTCAGCCGAGGGGGATCAAAGGTCACTGTAAATTTTCCCTCGTCTGCCTATGAAAACTGTTGACTGTACCACGTCATTTAATTTGCATGGTGAAAGTGAGAGTAAAGTCCCCCCACCAGCCAAGAGGGAGGAGGGACCGATGGTGGGGAAACAAAAGCCACCAATTTACCGCTTTATCACAATTAGCGAACTTTCCACTTGTCCTCCGCAATATGAAAAGAGCCAAATGGCATTTTGAGCAGGTGTCTAAATCCTACCAGCCCTGGGCGAGTGTCTTGTGGAACATCGGCCTTGGCTGACTCAAGTCTTGCTAGACTGGCTTGTCTTTGCCATGGCAGGAAGAAGAAGAAGAAAAAAACTGCCTACTTGGCTGTTTGCTCATCAGTTTCCTAATTTTAAGGCATTTCATCCTGGACTTTCATAATGTGGGTCGTGTGAGGTCAAGTCTACTTGGGGAGAGAAGAAAAAAGAACCCTCTCCCCTTTCCTTGTTTGTACTCCAGAGATGATGTATGAGCAGTGTTGATTGAAATTCCATGGGCCATTTACATGGCCGAACGAAAACAAGTGTGACTTCGGGAGTTGTTTGGGCACTGCTGTAATGGGTTTTCTTTCTTTTGATCGAAATTGTTCCTCTACCAGTGATGAGGAAAGGTTTAAGTTTTTGAGGGTTGGTGATAAGATTAAATGAAATATTTGCTGGCCCTCTTACTCTTCACTTTCTTTCAGACAAGCTCCTCCTTCCCCTCTCCTTGTGGGAGAGCTTTGTCCCCGAGAGTCATTAAGACAGAAGGGCAATCTGATAGGATTTATTCATAATTTTTACAGGGGGTGGGGTTAATATGACCCTTTTCAAAGAACATAGCAGTTTGAGTTGTTAGAAGCTTGGAATGTTTAATGCTTGATAAGGACAGTGGCTATGTAGTCTTTGTCTGCGGGTTGTTTGGTGGGGGTGCTTACGGAGTTAATGCATATTTCCTTGAGGCAAGGATCTTACTGCAGTACATATTTGGTTTGGTT
The DNA here is from genome assembly GCF_040938485.1 of Diadema antillarum. Taxonomy (NCBI): domain Eukaryota; kingdom Metazoa; phylum Echinodermata; class Echinoidea; order Diadematoida; family Diadematidae; genus Diadema; species Diadema antillarum. The sequence continues at coordinate 110,858 of NW_027271226.1, forward strand.
GACATCTTGCCTAGAAAAAAAATCTTAGTAAAGTATTCTATACAGATGTGCGTAATTCAGGGATTTGTGTTTTCCATATTTATAATGAAAAGAGAAAAAGATGATGATGTGATGATGACCGTGGTGGTATTGATGTCTGTGATTATGTTAACTATTTCATTTCATTTCATTTTATTTCACTTCCAACAACACAAAATGTTTACATACATATAGGCCCTATTCACACAAAATCAATGCAATTTTGTAACCAAAACAAAACAAAAACCAAAAACACGATGAACTGACAATAAATACTGTGGCCTTTCTGATTATACTGAATTAGAATCACAATTATTAGAAATGGAGGAGACATACTGAAAAGCAGAGCTTACATTTTGCAGTCTCATTGTGGACAATAACTAATTATTGAATGGAACTAATAAAACTATTAAACAAAGGCAAATTGCCTTAAAAGAAGCTAAAGAGAAACATGTGGGCCTACACACACATACAAACACACACACACACATACAGAAACATGCAAACAAACATGAGGCATCCTTTTTATAAAGAGAGAGAGAAAGAAAGAAAGGAAGAAAAAAAGAGGAATTAGTATGGAGGGAGTAACAGAAAGAGACTAACCATTCTTCATTTCAAAATCATCTTCCCCATGTAAAAATTGTATTGTTTAACCATATACTACAGGACATCCAAGCTTCTTGTTGCTCAGAGCAACTAGGTGATCCTGGACCCGTGTCTTTATCAGGTCCATTGGTATAATAAAACCTGTAATAAGACAGCAATCTGAATGGGAATATGCTTCTTGTATTATGTGGTGCTTAAAAGTCATTATTGATCATCAGTCAATCAAAATTTACCATTTAAGATATCACAAAATTGATCGTGGAACTGAAATAATTATTTATTTTCTTCAGAGTACTTTTCTTTTTGTTAGGACATATGTTGGAATCGTCAAAAAGAATAAGCACATGCTTTGCATCAATGTAATTTTGAGTCATACTGTACAGCAAGATATCTTTGCAGCATAACATTTTTGCGAATTGCCACTTGCATTCAAATACATATAGTGTAAACAAGAACTTTTGCATGTATTCTAATTTTGCAAATTTTGGCTCTTAAGAAATTTGTGAAATTAAAATGCACATGAACATGTCTGGTTTTACAGTACTTAGTACATTTACACCACCTTTCTCTTCATTTGATACTGATGAACTTTGGCTCACTATGAGGGCTTTACATTAATTACAAGAAGTAGCACATTGGTATACCAAATCTTACCATCACCTTCAATGGCATGTAATGACAATGAAGAGCTTACATTCAGCTCCGGTTACTCTATTTACATTACTTGAACTCAGTATGTGCTCTCTTGGTCACTGAGAAAGATGAACCTTTTCATCATTTTTTCACATCATAGCATCCATGATCCTGGCTTGGAAGATTTTTTTTTCTTTTTTTTTGCGAGCTCCATTATTGTGGAAGCCTTATTTTTATTTTCTTAGGTTATAGCAAACATTTCAGTGGACTTACCAATAACTAAAGAATGCATAAAGCCTGGAGCCATGATACATTTGTGTTGAAAATCTAGTGTCATGGAATTGTTCTCAATGGGCTAGTTGCACCCTCTGATGGTTTAATTGTTCCTAAGAACCAAACGCTATCTCTTTGATGAGCCTTTGTTCGCGGGAAGAAGAGTCCGACATGAAGATACAGCGGTAACGGGCAATTTCTAAGCCCGCAAATGCATTAACATTTGCGTTTATGCAAACGATTCTTGTAATTGCCTGAGAAGTGAGCCGTTGGAGGGCATGCGAGAGGGTCTGCAGCGCAGCGCTCCTGAAACGGGATATGATGTGAAATTGGAACGTGGAGAACATTTGGATTTGGTCGGCAGCAAATTCAATTGCTCGTTTGCATACACTTTACAGAACTCCGTACTCTCATCTTCTTCTTCCTGCTGTGTTCTGCAGAATGTAGATAGAGGGCTTTCCTTTGGTGGGAGTGCTAAGGGGGAGAAGAAGGGAAGGGTAGGGTAGGTATTGAGAAGTGTGTGGTTTCTCTTTTCACTGTCATCTGCTTTATCATTACCTCCCTAGCTTATTCATTCCTTTACTATTCTGACAGTGATATGACATGGAAAAGTGGTTCACTAAAAAAAAGATCATTTTGTTTTCTTTGTGTGTTAGTTACATTAGGTATATTTTGTTGGAAGTATTAAAATTCATTTGAGAGAATGTTTAGATTCTAATCTGAAACAGAGATGAAATAATCATAGATACAACTCTCATGAAATTCAATGAAAAAGAAACGAATCATCTTGATGGATGACTTGTGTAAGTATCGTAGTCATGTTTTTATCACTTTGGTACTATGAGGTAACTTTCTTTGCCAGTCTGTTACTATTTAATGGAGTCATGCTGATTATTCCTTCTACTCAGGTGTATATTAACCCTGAGGCTTCAAACAACACTAGCATCATCTCAAGAGAAAATAGAATGGTGAACATGGCATCACTGAAAAAAAGAAAAGAAAAGAAAAGAGAGGCTACTAACCACACAAGATTTACTACCTAGAGCAATCAGAACATGATCAAAATCTGGCAGAATGTTATGAAAGTTGTCAATCTATATGGAATATATGTACTCGTGCTACTTTCATGTAATGTTTTGAATTATGTCATCGTCAAAATGAAGGGAAGCAAGAGATCAGTTGATGAATACATGAACTTGATGAAGGCTTCTGTATAAGGAGTGTACATACTGTATTATGTGTAAATTGTGTGTTTGTTTGTCTGCTAGGGCATGGAAATTAGAAACCCTTGCAAATAGTTCTGCCGAAATGACGCACGGATTTCAAATCAGGTGAATCATATCCTCCCCTGTCTCCGTATTGTCAGCCGAACGCTCCTCAGTGACCGGCTTCTCGATTTCTCACGTTAAACAAGGGAAACGTGGAGGGGAAAAACCAGATAGGAAAGAGCAAGATCAAGGCAAAAGAACAGTGGATGAAGGAAAGTGTGGAACGATGGGACCAATTTGTGTTTGTCTTTTGAGGTGTCAAAGTTAGGGACTTCTTGTAAAGTTGATGGACAGCTGGCGTGAGGCGATGAGTGAGTGGTTGAGTCGAGTCCATCTTAAGTCTCCCATGACTGCTGCTCTGATATACCACTATCAGCCAATGCCGAATGGAAGCTGGTAGTATTGAGAGAGTTAAGACAGGGAAAGAAGTGGCCGTCTTCCTATGACAAGGCTCTCTCTAATATCCCTGGTTGTCTTGTTGGAGAGGGCGCTTATTGCGGTGTTCATGGCTCAGTAATGGCAGAGCACCCACGCTGTGTATCAAGCTATGATGTGTCCTGATTGTGAGACGCTGTTTTGTTTTGTTTTGTTTTTTGTTTTTGTTTTTTCTCTCTTAGATGGACAGATTTTTAGGATTGCTTCATTGTACTGTAGGATATGGTTTTGCATCTGGCTATAACAATGGAAGGGCAATGCCAACATAGTTCAGAATCTGGACTAGTCCTAGTAAGGCTAGCTATTGCTTTGAATGTGTGTGTGCGCGTTTGTGTATCTGATGTGCATGTCAAGCTATCGTCAATCATGATAAGAGGCAAAAAGTATTAGCTGAGATTATAAGGCTATAGTTGAGTTGTTCAAGGTATTTTTTTTCTTTATTTGTTTCTTGAAGGAAGATAACACCATGTTTTTTTAAGTCTAGAGAGTTGAACATCTATGATGTGTAAATATACTCTTTTTATTCTTTTGTGTAAGTGATAGTTTGTTATTCGTTTGTCATTCATGTGTGTTTACTCAAATACTATACATAGAAGTCAGTAAACTTACATACTTTGGGAATATAGCAACATGTAAAACACAGAAGAAATGATGAAAAATTGAAAGAGTTATTGTAGACATATAGTAACTGAGATGATTGGTCATAGAGTATTCCCATTTGTCTGACTAACCTGATCTGCTTTAACCCGTTGAGGACAGACTGATTTTGCTGTAACATGCATTTCCCATAGGCACCTGCCCGAGTATTCTAGGGACTCGTCTTCAACGGGTTAAATATGGAGAGTCTTGCAATGATTTCACCAGTTGAAGGACAAGTTCACCTTCTTAAGCCCTTTTTACACTTGTGTTTCTTAACCCCGGACTTTCTCTGACCCAGGACTATCGTTAGTCCCGTACCAATATTTTCAGCTTTTTACACTGGCCAATTAGTCCCGTACTATCTCTTGTCCGGGGCTAAGGAGAAAACTGACCTTTTTACACTCGTATTTCTTAGCCCCGGACTTTCCAAACCACATGAATATTCATGATTACGCTGTGCACTGTACACGTACACGCACGCACCGGCAGCACTTGATTACCTCGTTTCTGATTGGTCAGTGGGGGTCGGACTTGGTCTCCGTCGCTTAGCCCCGGATTATTTTTTCGTTCTGTTTACACTCACTTGCTTGGCACCGCAATTGCGGTGCTAACCCTGCTATTTTGCAGGGCCAGATAGTACCGGATTATCGGTGGGGCTAGCCCACTTTGGCAAAAACGAGTGTAAACAGAAAGTGGGCTAAGGAGAGTCCCGTACCAACGGTGGGGCTAAGGCCCCCCCTTAGCCCCACCGTTGGTACGGGACTAAGCAAAAATATACAAGTGTAAAAAGCCCTATAGACATGTGGGTTGAGTGAATGCAGCAATATTAGTAGAACACATCAGTGAAAGTTTGGGGAAAATCCAACAATGTGTTCAAAGGTTATTAATTTTTAAAGTGTCTGCGCAATCACTGCTGGATGAGAAGACTACCACAGCGTATGATGTCAGATGCGTACAACGAAATAAGGAAAATAAAAAGAGAATTTCACAAAACTTTACTTTTTGAAGAAAGTGCACATTTCTTCAACTTGTTGCTGACGTATATTAAGGGTAATATTATTACCCCTGCCTTCTAAAAGAGAGAAGTAGAGTGACCTTTTGTTATGCGAGAAAAGTGAAAATATGTTGAATTTTCTTTATACTTTCTTTATATCATTGTACACATGTGACATCACAAGCTATGGTAGTCTTCTCATCCAGCCGTGACTGAGCAAAACTTTAAAAAATCGTAACATTTGAACGGATTGTCCGATTTTCCTCAAACTCTCACTGATGTGTTCTACTAATATTGCTGCATTCACTCAACCCTCATGTCTATGAAGGTGAATTTGTCCTTTAATGTTCAAAGAGATCGCTTTGTCGTAATTCCTGGAAAATAAAGTAATGTACCCATTGAATGGGGACTATAGGGAGGGCAACATACCTCATCAAGAAAAATTATGTGGCCACAAGTTTTAGTCTCATTTGTGCAGGTAGTCACATAAACTTGTATAACTTTTTTTTTTTTCCATTTTTGACTTTACATAATACCAGCATTTCGATTCCAATTTTAGATTTTTTTTAATTACTCTCTTCTCCTAAAGAAAACAGAGAAAGGATGCGAATTATGTCTATGTACACTCATATCTTATATAGGCCTACAGCTTCTTGCATGTGCCTTTAGTGGGAAAACAATATAATTTCATTAATTATGAGGAGTAAAGGAAAAGCATATAGAAAAGATATTTTGGCAAAAAGTTGTGACGGAAAAGACAACCAGCACTGAGAATTACCCCCTGTTCAGACGCAAGTCAGTTTATACCAATACTTGATAAAGAAATGACGTATAAAGAATTTGTATAGCCGACAGACCGTTCAGATGCTAATTTCAATCATTCTGGAAAAACGTATAGATGTGCAGTTTCTCACTGCGCATGTTGTTATGGTCATGAGTGACAGGTACAAGGTTACCTTTCGTGTTCGCTCCCATTAAGCCCCGCCCAGTTATACCGTTCTATGGTCGCCATACGTTCAGATACACAATGGACACGATGGAATGCTGATTCGTTATCGAGTTGTAATTCGAAACGATGCTCTGACCGTCGTTTCGCTATATGTTGTTTCGTTATATGTCGTTTCGTTAGCATTCAGACATACAAATTCATCGTATAGCTATACCGTTTTGGTATAGCTATATCGTTCTAGTATTAATTTTTCGCGTCTGAACACCCTGCATTTTGGAGGAGGCAGATAGAGAGTAAGAACTATGTCACGATGTCCTACAGGAAGTTGAATACACAAGTCTTGGTCATGTGACGTTGAGGTCATAATGGTGAGCTCCTCATCCGTTTGATGGATAAAATGACCCCATTGTCAGATTTTCTTCATGTGTGATTTTTTTTTTCTCATGACTTTGCAAAAATATGGCCAAGAACTTTGTATGTTCTCACGTATCTCTCTTGTGGTTGAAGAAAGTCAATTCTTGCAACAAAGTTTGCACAATCAGTTTTCGTCTATTTCATCTTATAGCTTTATTTCCACAGATTTTCCATTTGTGTACTTACTCTGAGAGTGAGCAGAAAGTGTTCATATGATTATTATTTCTATTATTTCTATTGATATAACTCTTTGATTGCTCACCACCTTGTATTTTAGTCATTATAAATGTTAATATAGAAATGATGCAGCACCCATCACATATGTGGCCAAGGCAACTTCATGCTATAATTTTTGGCCGTTTTTTAAGACAACATTAGATGTGATATGATGGGTGATGTCTGTTATTCCAAAGGTTCACAATTCCAAAAATGAAATAAGATTCACTATTCCAAATGTTTGCTAATCCAAAAATAGAATAAAGTTTGTTAATCCAAAGGTTTGTTAATATGAATATTCGTTAGTATTAAGGTTCATTACTCTGAAACACTCAAATTCTGTGTACCTAGAGGTTTGTTATTTTGAAAATGAATAAGGGTTTGTTAATCCAAACATTTGTGCCATTATTCCTAAGGTTTATTATTCCGAAGGTTACTGATTCTGAGAATGAAATGTAATTCATTATTCTGATGGTTTTGTCAATCCGAAAATAGAATAAGGTTCATTATTCCCAAGGTTCATCAATCCAAAAATGAAATAAGATTGTTATTCTGAAGGTTTGTTTATCTGAAAATATGAAGACAGTGTGTATTAACCAACCTTTGGAATTATGACCCTCATTTCTTTTTGGATGAACAAACTTCTTGAATAATGCACCATATTTCATTTTCTTATTAACGAACCTTTGCAGAAACAAAAGCTTATTTCATCTTTGGATTAACAAACCTTTGGAATAGTGGAGCTTTGGAATAACAGACCTTTGGAAATAATGAATATTCAGAATAACTAACTATTACCGATATGATACCAGTCACATACTAGTATACCAAATTGTTAACATAGTATGTGATATGGGGTGCATTTATACTCAAATTATGAAGGCAGAATCAGTGAACTATGAAATGCAGATCCAAAATGCGCTCATGGTGGTACTGTGTAAGCTCAATTTTTTTTTATAAGCTTGAGAAAGTGCCAATTTTGCTGACATACATTGTACATTGTTGAAAAACTAGGAAAGCCTATTGTAGCAAGCTGTTCAATGTATGTGTTTTTGTGTTTATGCTTCCCTAATAAAAAATTATTAGAGAAAAATTGTTCTTCATAAACACACTTCCTTGTGCATTTTGATTCAGTATTTTGGAATGGAGTTAATATCAAAATTAGTCTGGATGCAACCATGTTGTAAACTAATAACACTTCAAAATGCGGATTATAACCAAAAGAAGTTAAGCATGAATGCACCACAACATACAACTGTATGCCATCCAGAACATCTTCTACAATGTAAATGAAATTTGTTACAGTCCTCCTGTTTGTTTGTAAAGGGGCGGAATAGAACAACATTCACTCTTACCGCTAAATAAACTCACTGGAAAACAAATTGGATAAAAAACAAGAAATGGCCATTGCAAGCTATGTAATGACTTGTGTGTCTAGACAGGAGTCTAGGGCAGTAATCTATGCAGTGATTAGTTAATTATTTGCCAGGGACACTCGCTGCAATTTTTATTTGCCTGTTTTGATTGCGAATAATAGTTCCCATAAAAAGCCCAAATTCTGCCCAGAAATGTCCCTGAGTTGAGCCATCCCAGTGCTCGCAGCTAGACTCTGTGTCCATGTGTTAACAGCTCCCCATTGTGAACATCAGCTTGTAACTTTGTGGAAATATTTGTAAAACACCTGGGATTGAAAGTCTGTTGCCATGCCATAAATGTAGTTCTAGGATAGGAGGTAGTGACAGTTATCTCAGGATTAGCCTCGTTGTCAGACCCCCATCATCTGTCGCAGTCATCAAAAGCATATTCTTCTCACCTGTGAATATACATAATGTTAGGTGGTAATCGTTTTGGTCACATTGTCAGTGTAAGTTGTATAATACCTGAAATTTTTGCGGTGTTCAAATTTTTGCGCATTTCGCGCACCCAGAAACTGGCGCGAAAATAAAAGCACGCGAATACTTTTGCTTGCCATATGTGCCTGTGCGTGATGTCTTGATTCCGCGGAATTAAAAACACGCGAAACTCTTCCGACCCGGCCAAGCGCGAAAAATTAGTCACTCGAAAATATCCACTTTTACAGTACACACATTATGAATATCATATACATCGTTTGGTTTTTGTTTTTGTTTTTGTTCGGGGCTGCATCTCTATTGCTCAATAAAGTTAACCACTTTGTCTTCTATAATTATCATAAAATACAAACACTTTGCATTGATTGTGACAGTTCTCTCATTGAAAGGAAAATTATGAGCCAGAAATTGATAAATTGTTATTTCAAATTGAAAATGATAATATCAATATCAGTACTGATATTGTCATACATAAGAGGTGTTGTACTGTGTTTATAAATATCAAACACGTAAGAACTAAGCCTACATTGATTGCTTCATATCCTACTGCAGCACCTAATGAGACAAGCAACTTTAAAGATAGCTGTAGTTGCACTATGGTGTTGTAGTAGACAAATGCTAACCTCTACTTTTGAGTAAAGCCTTTGATAGTTATAATGAGAGGATCCAAAAGAGGCTTTGTATGGCTTGACCCAATAGTTCTATTGATGCTATGCAAACTGTAGATTAGCCAGACTCCACGTAGAAGCCGCTGTGCCCTTCCCACAGTGGCCGCTGATCCCTTCATCAAAAGATTTGATAGAAAACCTGTGAAGGTGTTATTATTTGTCCCTTTTCATTCTTCCTTTCATGCCGATGCATCCTTAGACATCCCGATCCATGCCAGACAAACATGACATGAGGTAGAGGATGGTGCAACCATATGAAACATGAGATCAGATATTGGCAACTGAGCAAGAATGAGAGAAATCATGTGACATAGACTAATCATTAGTCCTACTTTGGGGTGATGTAACCAGATACCGCTACTGCCAAACATTCCAGCACTTTGAGGGCCTTTCAAGAACTGGGCATTCATGTACAGGCCTCGCTTGACCACTGAAGCCTGTAATGGTCTGGGGCCGCCCACAAGACAATAGCCCTTCCTTCACAAGAGTCCAGCCATTAGAAGGCTCTCCATGCCCTCTGATTATCAGACTGACCACTGGATTGGTCCATTTTCCCTCCCTCCCTGATGAGATGATTAAAACAGAGGAGAGAAAAGCGGCTTTCTTTTCTTTCCTTTCTTTTGAAGCTGGTGGGGGGGGGGGGGGGGGTGGGGGGCTGGGATAGGTAGAATGGGGTGGATAGTAAGGGGGAGAAGTAGGAGTGTCAATTAATCAACTGTCCCTTATGATGAGGGTGAGCTTTGGGCGGTCAGAGGTCTTTGATCTGACCATTGAAGGACAAGCAGTGAAAGGAGGCTGGTCTTTAGCACACAGAAGACCACACTGGTCAGCTCATTCAGTAAGGAGCACACACTCTGTACTGATGTAGGCGAGGTGGACAGATGTGATCTGTTTTTTGAAGTCTGCTCCTAGCTTCATTGGATCTCATGGTTGTTTGTCGAGGAATGTCTGCCTCTCATTCTGTGTGGAGATAATACGGAATACTTTTGAAATTGGCTGTATGATTGAAAAGTGTTTTGTAAGTATTTGACATGTTGAAATGTGTGCTCACCTGTTAACATGGCCCTCATTAACCTGTTAGTGTTATCTTGCCAACTGTTTTAACTATGGTAGTCCTACCGTGGATTCAGCATTTGTGTTTAGTGTGTCATGTGGGTTTCCAATAAGTCCAGTTCTACAGATTTTCAGAAGTATTTGATTTTGAAGCATCCAGTCATGCATTGAGGTAGTTGTAAAACATCTTGGCAATAAAATGGCATGGACACTTTCAAACTGTGCAGAGGTCTTTGCAAATCAACGGAAGCTCAACACTTGGAGAATGAACAACATTTTAGTGTTGTGATCAAAATGTGTTCTCTTGTTGATGTAAGTCTGTTACTGTGTGCAAAGTTTTGATAGAAGCCATGTGGTGTTCAATGCAAACATTGTTTTGAGTGGATTAGTGGATAAACACAGTAATCAGTTGAAAACACCTTACAAAATGCACCGTCATCTGAAAACCAGAAAGCCGTTATCACAATTTTGGGGGTATTGAGTAATTGGTATCACATTGTAGAACGCAGTCTGCTGTACATTTAATATGATGTCAGTTTTAAATAATTTTTAATTTCAGTAAAATGTTCAAAATCAAAACCACAAGGGCACTATTTTACCAGATATTTGGAACATTGCTTATCCCTACATCTACCCACTTTTGATTAAATGAATTTTTTTTTCTTGAAAACTGATTGTTTAATTTTTATTTATCTCAAATCTTCAAACACATTAGCGCCCTTCTGGTTCTCGGCTGACATCTATCTGAACAGTGAGTGGTTGATGAGTGAGTCCATTGAATGAAATGTGTGTGATTCCATCTTGTCTGTATGACAAGTGAATAAAAACTTGTCCGAAAGTGTACCTGTAGTTTAACTTCATGTCATTGTGACGTGCATTATCACCACAAGCATTATGGAATGTCTGTCTTCTAATTCTATCTATTTCCTCTCCCTCCCCCTCCTCCTCCTCCTCCTCCTCCCCCTCCCCCTCTCCTACTCCCCTTCCCCTTTCTCCTCCCCTCCCACTCCCTATGGTGGGGTCAGAAGAGGGAGGGGTCCGGTAGTGGTTGGGGATGGAGCCCCAGTCTGGTTATCAGGGACTTGTTCCAAACCCAGGGGGTTGACACCTGTAATGCTTGGTAACCCAATCCTTCCGAACTTGTTGAAGTAGAGTGAGGCAAGCCAGGCTGACCATGTCTGTAGACTTTGTGGCACAGACTTTTTCTTTGAACTTGGAATGGCAAGTTGTTATCAGCATGATGTTTTTAGGCAATGTAGCAGGGACTGGAACAACCCAACAGAAGTGGTATAGCCTATCTTATACTACAAGATGATGACAGTGTAGACATAGTCTTGGTAAGGCTTTTTGTGGTAATATCATGCATCCTTCCTTATCACAGGTAAACAGGTGATTCTTTGTAAATCCTATAAAGAGTCTGGTGAGTGGAGGCTAAGGCTGTGTGGCAGATGACGTGATTTCTCAGCACGTGTTTGTGGTTTTGGGAACCCAGGCTGGAGTCTTATGAATCATCTCATTGGCCTAATTCCTCATCTATGTTCTCTATTAAAAATGTATCTAGTCCCACAACCAACCTCAATCTCCCCCCCCCCCCCCCCCCCCATCCCGGTTTTAGTCTGGTCTTATTTTCTTCTCCTCATCTCATATTTCGGGAAAACTGCAGGACAGCTGTGCCCCAAGGAATGTGTTTCTTGATGTATTCCATCTTTCGATCTCTCTATATTGATCTGTTGAAAGTGGATATGAGAGAAGATTTCTTTCATCTTTTGGTTTCTCCATCATTTTATATTCCATTTTGGTGACAGCATGATACCTGAAAGCCACCAGTCCTGGAACTTTCTCACCAGAATTTAGCCTCTCTTATAAATATAATAAAAAGTGTGATTGGCTATTTTGTAGAGTGTAATACACTTTATGCTAGGACAGAAATTAAGACAGTGATTCACTCTTCATAAATACTTCACAGTGGCAGTCTGTACTTTATATTACACCCAGCGAGGGCACTTTCCTTTGCACAAACAAGATTGCATCTCCATCCTGACAGACTGAGGTTCAAATCTGACGAAGATGAAAAAAAAAAGACATCTTTTGCTTTAAGAGTTCCTGATCATAGAATAGATGGGGATTTCACAATAGTGTCTCTCTAGGGTATATGAGATTAGAATTGAAATGAACATGCACAGAGCACATCATATACCCTCAGCATTATTCCACAATCACCCTTTGTGCTGTGTAGACCACTATCATGTGCTAATAGCAGACTCTTACACCAAATACTATGGGTGGGATCAAGGAATGAGACCTTTCACTCATGTAAGAGAGCAAATCATTTTTGTGTCACATGTTAGTATTAGACTTGTTGTACCAATATTTGTAAAGCTGTCTGTGTCTGTGCATAGTGCAGCTTGAGTGCATGTGTTTTAGAGTAGTCTATAAACATTGGTGCGAACATTAAGCAGTGGTGGAAAGTGATATTTTTGTATTTCTTATCCTGAAATAGAATACTGGGAGGGAGGGATTGTAATTCTCCAGACTCATTTATAGCTTATCAACTGTTGCTTCAAGCAGTGCCTTTTGAAAATTTGCAAGAAAAAACTGCATGTACACACTGAAATTATAAGTTTTTTACATTGTGATGCAACAAGTGATTTCATATGCCACTGTTCACACAGGTTTTGCACGATAAATTATCATGATATATATTCAACAAAAAAAAATTCAACAGTGACCAGAATGTGACCCCAGGTATCAGAGTGTATGAATGAAAACCTACTGTGGGGAGTGGCATTATGGGATTTTAAAAATCGATAGAAAGTTTCTGCTTGCCATTCACACACACTGTGTGTAGGGCAAAGTATTGTGATGTTCGGAAAAAAAATTGAGCAATACTGATTTTTACATTACAATTATCGTCACAATCGTGATAATTGATGCTTTCAATTTTTTTTTTCTCCACACACACATATTACCAATTTTGCATCACATTGCAAAACTCAAGTGTTGATGCTGTAAATTTAAAGATAATAAAAAGTTTTGGTACCTCAAAAGCTTCCCTGAATTTCCTTGTCTTGGTTTGTGTTTCAGGTTAAAGTACGTTGTCTGTGAGAATTACTCGCCTCAAAGTGCTCTCATGTCTTAGTAATCATGCAATAATGGTTTCGTACCAGAGCCGACGCTGTACAGCGTCGATAAATATTGTGCGAAACCACTGACTGCGACCAGCAGCGTGCAGCCCATTGTACGCATAGCTAACTGCGACCAGCAGCCCCATACGCATAGCGTAATGGGGCTTCGCATTGTAGCATTCAGGATCATGATAGAATTAGTATCGCGGGTAAATGTCAACTTAAAATCCAAAAATTTCTTCGATTTGAAGACTTACCGATTAAGTTGAAGTATTGAAAACAGGCTTCGAACAACGTTTGGTTCTGCCAATAGTCCCTTTCTGTTCGAATTGATGACTGAATGTGACTCGGTCGAGAGGACCTTGGGAGAGCTACATACACTGGCTACCATGGCCAGCGCATGCGCACACATACATCTTATCCGTTCATGGATTTGAAATTTGTGTGCATGTGATGTGTTCGCATGCACTGGCTGTAGTATTCAGTGTACTGTATGTAGCTCTCCTAAGGTCCTGTCGACCGAGTCACATTCAGTCATCAATTCGAACAGAAAGGGACTATAGGCAGAACCAAACGTTGCCCGAAGCCTGTTTTCAATACTTCAACTTAATTGGTAACTCTTCAAATTGAAGAATTTATGGGATTTTAAGTTGACATTTACCCTGCGATACTAAATCTGTCATGATCCTGAATGCTACAATGCGAAGCCCGATTACGCTATGCGTACATGTATATGGGACTGCTGGTCGCTATGCGTATGGGGCTGCTGGTCGCAGTGAATTGCATGATTACTAAGACATCAGAGCACTTTGGGGCGAGTAAGTCTCACAGTGTTAGTTATATGAAAGGTACTTTAACCTGAAACACAAACTAAGACAAGGAAATTCAATGACACTTTTGAGGTACCAAAACTTTTTATTATCTTTAAGGTGTGTTTGTGAGTGGGGCTGGAGACACTAGGATCTTGCCTATCCCCCCCCCCCCCCCCCCGCTTTTCCCCGGGGTGGGGGGTGGGGGGGGGGGAGGACGCTTGAGTTGTGTCAGGCTACAGCAGTATCACAGATGGTGTTGAGTGCGGCAGTGGTCCAGTGCACACCAGTTGGTTTCCGCATGAGCCTAGTCTACACAATCAGACCATCCAAGAATCAACACACTGGTAGAAAAAGGCAGCTTTCTCTGTTCATGTGATAGTAGACTGATGCAGTCGGATCTGATCCGGTCAGAAACCTTGAGGCACCCACCTGACCCCGCCCCCTACCCTGAACCCCATACCCCTTCCTACCCCTGGCCGCGAGAGAAAGGATAAAACCCCACATACATGACAGAACATTTTCACAATGATTATCAGAGGAGACATGCTGTTTCATGCCTTTCTGCGGCATATACCTGAGCAGAAATTAGAGAAACGGAAAGCTTGGCAAGTGCTGGGGATTGTTTACTCAGAATGTAAGACCAACATTTGCTCTCTCACTCACTGATAATCAGAACATACAAATTACCAACTAAGATGGCCGCCTAAAACTGAGAGACCAGCTGTTTGAATCGGTGCCAGTTTATGCATCTGTTGATCACCGATGCATGTGAGACAACCGAATAAAGTGGAAATAAAGATCAACGGTCATTATCCGACATTGCCAAGGTGATCCCCCCCCCCCCCCGATTATTAGACCATAGGGGCATAGAGAAATTTTCCATTGACATGTATGTTGAAATAAATCTAGATGTGAAGGGTCATCAGCAATTGTACATGAAATGTTCGAGGATCGATAATCTGTTGTAAGCGCAGTTCTTGCATGTACCACGGCGTGATACACAGGTATGCATCCCTCCAAAGAAAGAACAGCAATAAACAATTTTCCTTCTTATTGGTGATGCCTGAAATGAGCTCCATAGCTTGTAGAGCTACTCCCCCCCCCCCCCCAGTCTAGCCACGAAAATATCTTGCAGGGGAGATTTACCTTGTGAAGAGGTCTCCCAAGCTTGATCAGTGTAGAATAACCATTTTTTTTTCTTGATTTGTTGTAAGAGGGATTTCAGCATTCACTATTTTTATTTTTATTTTTTGAGGGGGGGGGGGTAACGTTTGGATAATGACTGGGAGCGGAGTAAATGCAGGAATGATCACTGACTTGGATGCTACTTCTTGAGAGTCTGCAAGTCAAAAAGATGATGAAGCATTGGTAATTAAGCAGGAATTTTGAGCGCGTCTGCAATGCTGGTGATTTGCAGCCGAGGGCCAATCAGAGACCTGCTGTCCAATTGCCCTGGTTGAGAGCCATCGTAATGATGAAGGCATGGAATTAAGAGAAGCAAAAGTGGAAATTAAGAAGTAAGCCCAAGATCTTCATCAGAGGCAAGTGGTAATTATCTTCTTTTCAGCATCTTCCTCACGTGGTCAGACCATCCTCCCTTCAGCGGTGAGGCTCAGATTTAATTGCAAGATGCGGTGGCCTAATCTCCGGCAGTCATTTGTTGCCATGACGATGTCCTTAAACTTTTCCCCCTTTCCGGGGGCCCCCAAGTCTTGGGCAGGTTGCGTAAATTAATGAGTGATGGCTCGAGTTACGAGGCACATCCTTTTGTACATTGTTGCATGGCGCAAGCTGTCCCGCTAATGGCTGCGTTAATCTCAGGCCATCCGATCCCGGGGAAAGGCTTGCTGGTAATTACGTTCCGAAGATGTGTCCCTGGTCGGAGCACGTCTTCTTGATTGCGACACTTCCTCTACAACACCACTCCCAGTATTTGTCTTGTCGCGCAAAAAAACACTGCTCCGTCAGGTCCGGGGCTTCGGTTAATGCACACTGCCTTGACAGCACAAATGGTGAAACTAGTGTCATTACTGAAAGAAGCTTTTCTTTACGTGACGGCAGGATGGAGGAAGAAATCTCAAGATGGTCATATACCGTCCACCGATAAAATGAACTTCATTCCCATTGAGCCCTCCTAAGTGTTCCCCTCCCCCTTCCCCTCTCTCCACACACTCACACTGCTATTCTTTCACCTCTGTATAGCAATGCCATTCAAATTTTGAAGCAATAAAAAACCACTGTTCCTTATTCTCACAGATCGTTAACTTATCAGGTAATACATAGAATAATAAAAAGATTTAGAGAATATTCTAAGCAATGAAGCTGAATTCCAAGGGAGCAAGCATGAAGGTGAAACTAATCAGCATTTGTGAAGATAATGAAGATAACTGAAGAGAGAGTGGCTTTTTGCAAATTCAGAAGAGATCGTAAATAGGAAAATGAGTATTTTTGTGGATTGATGCTCTATTGTGAAGAGAAGAGGTTTGTAAACACCAAATGAAGTTGGAAAGTAATGTCAAAATGTCAATGATACAAAGGTGTATAGGATGGATTGTAGATTACATGTATGTTGCATAAATTCCCTGTGTATTTTTTCTTAGTATCATCCTTTCATGCACATCGAGATTGACAGCTTGTACCGTGAAAGAAGAGAGGGGAAAAAGCGTCAGTCATGTGGTTTTCTTGTCTTCATAGTGCAGTCAGCTGTAGGATCTGTGATGCTGGAATCAGAGGAGGGTGTTGTGTTGAGGAAATCACTGCCAAGAGTTGCGGGGAGTGCGGTGTCACGGCTGCTTGGCAGGCCCTGGCACTCCACGGGTCGGCCGCGACGCGAAAGTGCGAGATGTGACAGCGACGCAGCCAGCTATCATTCCATCCCATTATAGTCTCGGTCTCCTGTATACTCCAAATGAGTCACATGTTCTTGAGATGAAGGGCCCCCTGCGAGGGGGTGGCAGGAGAAACTCAATCTGTCCCAGGATCCTCACACCTTAACAAATGAAAAGTAACTGTCCGAACCCCCTACCCTCATATGGAGCAAAGAAAGGCATGTGCAAAAACAATCCTAGAAGCTCTATCTTATTTAATGTTTTGAGTGTTTATGCATATCAAATGACATGACTGTATTTAATATTCTGTGATGTAAGCATTCAATTATTTGTGAGGGCTGAACACAGAATTATAGTATATGAAGAGAGCAATATTTTATTTCCATTCCCAGTTCAATATTTATTCATTCCAAGAAGTAGTTAGATTAAAGCAGCAAATGGCCTAAACTGTCACAAAGGAGACAAACTTTCAGAAAATTACATCCGTCGCATTGTTTTCATTATATCATCAATAATGATAGCCAATATGAATCTTCAAGCAATTGTTTGAGCAGATGTGACCTCATGAAAAAAAAAATCCCCTTCTGCATTTTGCATTGAAATGAGAAAAAAAAATATATTCTTTCTGCTATCAACTTTTTCTTTTCCTTAAGGATGTGTAAAAAGATAGAGATGTGATGCAAGATGAAACTTAACCCAGGTTGAAATTAAAAAAAGGTAAAGAAGGAAAGTGTGGAAAGTATTTCTGGCTAGTGCGAGGAAAGTACGGAATGCTGACTTTAAGGAAGGGGTAATAGAGTCCAACCCCAGGGCGGAGTCTAACAGGTGGTTTATAACACTTTATTCCAAATGATAACTGCAGGCCTCATCCCCATCACTTCCTGCCTAGATGGCCGTACTCCTGTCAGTCCGCTATACCAGTGGTGTCATGTCACGCACCCAGAATACCAAGACTGGCCCTGTCTGTCTCCCCCTCTCATCACTGTAGTTTATATGAGGGGGTCTGATACCAAACATGAGGAGGGACAGCTTTAGACCCCTCCTCCCCCCCCCCCCCCCCACACCTTCATCGGTGGTGTCTGGGTTGTTGTTTCGGCTGAGGTCATAATGGCTGCCATAATTGAATCGCATAATATCGGCGGCTTGAATAAGCAATGCAAGTTTGCTTTGAATTTGCCAGCCAGCCAAGCGGAAAATTTTTCAGGTCATCTCCTGAACGCGTGTTCAAACAAGAATTGTCTTCACAGTTGGCTTGTCATTTCTTGTCCCTTGCTGCTGCACACTCGCCTAGGCCAGCCGACTTCATCCTCCTCTTATTCTCTCTCTCTTTCTCTTTCTCTCTCAGCCATTATCCTCGTCATTACACCATCTACCTTCCTTTTTTTTCCCCCTCTTTTTTGTCGTCGTAATCATACAATTTGCATAATCATGTGTTTTCTGGCGAAGGTTTGTATGCCTCAGAGACTTAGCGTGATCTTACGGCTCGCAGCTAGCATGAATAATGAGCTAGGAAGATCTTGCAAGTCTTTATTAAATGAGTCTGTGACGGGTTTCTTGGGTTATCCTCATCACTGAGGAAGACAGCAAGTCAAACGATGCGGTCTCAGGATTTATCTTTGTACTGTGACTCGTGCAAGACTTCCCGCTCTCATCAATGTTGTGTGTATCGTGATAGAATAGAGTGAGGGGAAATAGAGTAGTAAATGTGCGTGGTGTAATGCCTCACATTCTCTGTGTCATTAAGATGAGCTAGTGTAATGTAAAAACTAAATTTTCAGGTCATTATGGATAAAAAAAATCAATCATGAAACATAAACCAGATCTTTTAATCTATGGAATGCTGTTACTTGGCATATGTATTCTTGGCAGAAATGAGGGTATTTGATATTTCACCAATCAGAAAAACTTGAAGATATACTTATAACAACATTTTCTACACTGAACTAGGATATGTTTTGTGCTTATTATAATCATTTTATCCAGATCTTGTTTCAAAGACTTCTTCAAACACATTGCATTAGCACACAAGTTGCTGTTACGTCCTATGAATACTGCATTGAAATGTCCAAGAAATTCATATAAAGATATTATTATTGTTTTCATTGAAGGTCTTATTTGTTTTTTTCTTTCTTCAGTTATAATCATTAACCCATCCAGGACCACCATTCGAAAGTGCTTCCGTCATTGTGTGTAGGAATGTTGCCATTGGATCTGAAAGACATACCAAGTCTGTTTCAGTTTAGGTAGCTTGAGGAGGATTCCCATATTGTTGATAAATGGTGCCACAAAACTCACTAGCATGGTTGCCCAGGGCAACCAAAACTCACTGTCAAACGAGAAGAGTGCGTTATCACTTGTCCTTTCACAGTATATGGTCTTTGCCTGAAGACCCACTGAGGCACACTGGATAAATATTGATGATAACATGCATTGTTCATGATGTATGATGACACATGTGGGCAGTCTGGGCAGACATTGTTGGATGGTCAAGGATAAGATGGTGGTCAGCTCTCCTAGGTTTGGTCTCATGTTGACCCATCTTTCATGTTAGATTCCCTCTGAAATCTTGATCTTGTTCTGAGGAGCCGGAAGCACAAGGTGTACAGCCTAATGAGAACTGAAGAGCAGGTGGTGGTAAGAGTTCATGTTATCAAAGAGTAGAACTGGAGTCAGAGTGGACAGTCACCTGTTAAAGGACAAGTTCACCTTCATAAACATAAGGATTGAGAAAATGCAACAATATTAGTAGAACACATTAGTGAAAGTTTGAGGAAAATTGGACAATCGATGCAAAAGTTATGAATTTTTAAAGTTTTTGCGTTGGGACCGCTGGATGAGGAGACTACTACAGCTTGTGAGTCATATGCGTACAACAGTATAAAGAAAATGTAAAAGAAAATTCAACGTATTTTCACTTTTTTCGCATAATAAAAGAGCACTTGGCTTGCCTCTTTCTAAAGGCAGGGGGAATAATATTACCCATAACATTTGTCGGTAATGAGTCAGGGGAATGTGTACTTTTTTCAAAAGATGGAATTTTGTGAAATTCTCTTTACATTTTCCTTATATTGTTGTACGCATGTGACATCTAAGTTATTCATACACTGCAGTAGTCTTCTCATCCAGCGGGTACTGCACAAAAACTTCAAAAATTCATAACTTTTGAACGGATTGTCTGATTTTCCTCAAACTTTCAATGATGTGTTCTACTAATATTGCTACATTCTCACAATCCTTATGTTTATGAAGGTGAACTTGTCCTTTAACTTACCCATACTCTCCAGATTCACAGCACCTTCCCCATCCATCCTACATATAGATCCCACCAGCCATGGTAACTGAGAGTAAGTGAATGTGAGAGTGTGAATTTGTGTGTGCCTTGGATGGGTGGGGGGAAGGGGAGGGGCGGGGGAAGAGTGGGGGGAGGGGGTAATGTTAGAATAGCGAACTCATTACCATTACCAGGTTGTTGCGTGCTGTTTGGGCAATTCGCTGTTGTATAGAGAATCTACTTTGCATTCTTAACAATATAAACAATGGGCTCCCAGGACAGCTTGGAAAGTGTTCATTGTTAAACAGTGATAGAGGGAATATTGGGGAGGGGGCTGGGGGAGGGGCATTGTTACCCTCTATACAACCCCCTTCTCCAATATCTTTGGCAGTAATCCACAGACTGTTTGTTTCCCATTCCTTAATCCTCAACCTGCTATCTTTCCTTCTTCCAATACCCATACAACTAGGTGAGCTTGCTGACTAATAAAAGACTGTTGTATTTATAATGCAGATCAAGTACACAGAAGGCTCACTTCAACCAACTCGATACATTTATTTATTTCCTATTTTTCATGTCTGTTCTTGACATTGTGAGAAGTTTGTACTCTGAGTAAGGATGTAGCATGAAAGGATGTTGCCATGATAGCTTGTGCGCAATTGTTTTGACTTGCTATCAATTAGTAATATGTTGTGTATTGGGGAGGGGGTGTCAGAAATAATGTATTGTCGATCGTGATAAGAAGAACAGGGACATGGGAATCTGAATTACAACAACCAGCAGGCTAGCACTGGTTGCTATAGTAACCACAAGGGGCATCCAAGATATCAACCGTTGCAGATGATGATGGTCAAATGAAATGGTCAGTATTGAGATGGCTATCTTACCTTTAAATCAATGTTACTCTAGTGGTATAGGGGAATGGGGGAAGAGGGGAAAAATGAAAATTTAAAGTGGAAGAAAAGATAGTTGAATAAAATTAAATCAAGATGCAATACGGAAGAAAACATTTTGACCATGAGCCAAGGAGTGGAAGATATAATTAGAAAGGGGGGGGGGGGAGGGAGAGGAGAGAGAGAGGGACAGAGAAGGTGTGTGTGTGGGGGGGGGGGATAGAGATGGAGGTGTGTAGACTAGTTTGACTGGACAATTATTGTGACTGGAAGCCAGACTAGACCATACACTGCTATCAGATGACCTGTTTGACTGGTCAGCCAAGGCTTGAGGACAGAGCTGTTTGAGTAGTCTACATATTCAGACCAAAGACCCTGTGTTTTGTTTACTCACCTGTTCATTGTTATGAATTACTTGCTAAAAATAAAAGCACATGAGATCATCCTGTATTGATGCATGTGGTTGTGTGTTGTAAAGTCATTTGTAGGCTTGAGATGTGAGGGGATAATGCCTTTAGAAGATCAGAAATCACCTGAAAATTTGCGACAGATACAAATAAAATTGAATGAATATTGATCTTACACACCTCCCGACACCTGCTGACATGTTTTTTTTTTTTTGTAGGCTGAGAGAAAATGTAGGCCCTTTAGATAGCCACATCACAGATTCAGACCAAGAAATGCTATTCATAATGTTGTATGATGAGTTATTATTACAGACATAAACCAGATGTGCATTCATGTATCCCAAACTGGCAATAGCTGTTTTTACTTTATTATTGCTGCTTTTACTAGACTTTATTTTGAACTGGATGCAGATCTCAATGTAGATACAGAAACCATTTTGAGCATTAGTAGGAGCTAAAGTTACAAAATGTTCTAAACCAAGATATTTATGACATTCTTGTACCATGATATGCTCATTATAAAAATAAGTGCATCAGCTAAATATATCACATTCATCAAATATGGCTGTTTGTATAACACAAATTTCTAATGGCAAAATTTGATACCAGGAGATTTTAAAGTGCACAAATAGCTACTGCCCAAAAAAAATATGTCACACAAATTTATTGCCATAATTATACTTCACTCATAGTGATAAATAATGTTGCACTTGTGCCGACCTCTAGACAGGCTTGAAGGGAAACCTGCTGCACCCTTGCAACCCCTCCCTGCCACACTCGATGCCCCTCCCGGCTATACTTGGTACCCCTCCCTGCCACACTTGGTACCCCTCCCTGCCACACTCAGTACCCCTCCCTGCCATACTCAATACCCCTCCCTGCCACACTCGATGCCCCTCCTGGCTATACCCCGTACCCCTCCCTGCCATGTTCAGTACCCCTCCCTTCCACACTTGTTGCCCTACCCTGCCACACTTGGTACCCCTCCCTGCCATACTCGGTACACCTCCCTGCCACACTCGATGCCCCTCCCGGCTATACCCTGTACCCCTCCCTGCCATGTTCAGTACCCCTCCCTTCCAGACTTGTTGCCCTACCCTGCCACACTTGGTACCCCTCCCTGCCATACTCATACCCCTTCAGTTTATACAGTGACCTACAAATTCTTTTCTTTTTCATGTTTCATTTTAGTTATTATTGACTTTGATATGGAAGATGAGATCTACGTGACAGGGTTGTTATCACAAAGAATAGACATTGCTTCATAACAAATAAACCTCTGAAAGTTATTTCCAACATTGTGTGATAGTTGCAGATCAATATGCAAGGTTAGCGGACGGAATTGCTGGGCTGTGTCCTATTAGTAGGGAGAACAATAGGCGTGGGCAGCGAGTGGCTGTTTGGTCCCTTTCCTGTGGACCCATTGGTGCCGAGTACCGGAATGAGATAAAGGTAAACTTAATGAGCCTGGTCTAGCTAGAAGGAGTAGGGGGACTATTTGTGAACACTTATCCCTCCCACCTGCTCGAGCAACTTATCAAGATATGAAAGCAAAGGTGAGCATGAAGAGTATGCCTTGGATGGGTTTAGTGAGATATTAGAAATTGAGGGTTTGAGGAGGGGGGAAGTCCTCACCAATAATCTTGAGCATCAGGGAACAGGGAGGCAGAATTGTTCAGTGAGATGACAAACAAAATCAAAATGCAAGCTCCTAGGGGTGAAATGAATATTACATCAGCCGGTCATAAACTCACTTTATGGCAGATGGCTAGTGTGATGCTATG
The DNA here is from genome assembly GCF_040938485.1 of Diadema antillarum. Lineage (NCBI taxonomy): Eukaryota > Metazoa > Echinodermata > Echinoidea > Diadematoida > Diadematidae > Diadema > Diadema antillarum. The sequence goes on from NW_027271226.1 coordinate 133,994, forward strand.
TATCATATTTACTGCTTTGTGAGGTGCTTTGGGCTTCCAAGATGGGATATTTTTCTCTCTTTTTTTTTCTTGTAACATTTTTAAGTGGGGGGGGGGGGGGTAGGAGGAATAACGGAATGAGGGATGTATTATCTGTATTATTTGTGCTCTGATACAAGTCCCACATGTCCTTTGGTATACACACACACATGCACACACACACACACACTGTGTGTAAAGCATATTCTAGAGTAGCCTATGGCACTCTATGCCCTCCGTGCACTAGGATATGTAGGGCTGATGCGCGACCTCATACGCAGCAAAACAGAAGAGCTCTCGGGAGCAGACAGATAGGGCTTGCCAGTTCCTTCCGTTTGACTGGATGACATCACCACGACGACAGCGGACAGACAGACACACCAGCATGGGTCCGGGCTATTTATAGCCTGCCCAGGCCTGGAGGCTGTATGGTCAGCCAACTGGTCAGCCAACTGCCCAGTATTTTGGTCATCAATGGACTGACTTCTGTAATCTCATCCCATAATAGTCATTCATATTTTATGTCAAAAGTTTTCCTAAGGGCTTCCTCATTGCAAATCAAAATATTTATTAATCAGCTACACATTCATCTGACGACACTTACACGCAGATTTATTGTTATCAATGTTCAGTCTTTATTTAATCACAACAGCATCATTTCCAAAAGTGATGCCTTCCCTCTAGATAACTAAGAATGTTTGTGGAAGTTCTGCATAAATGTAGAAATAACATGCAATATTCCATCTGCAAGGAATTACTTCTGACACTGTATTAATATCTAACCAAGTCATCAGCATATCACATGTTATGCTTGTGCTCAGACTAGATATGTGACACACATTTGGCAGATCTTCAGATAAACAAAGGAGGACGTGCCATGATGTAAGAAGCTACTTATGATGTAATCACCAAGCTTAGCTATCAACATGCTTGAGAAGTGATGTGACATATCATGACAAGTAGAGAGTCTGATTCATCAGACTACTCATAAGCGTCTGTTCCTGTTACCTACAATTCTCCTTAGCCAACTCCTTGTGGTCAGACTTGGGCCAGTCAGCACAGCTGGCTGGCTACTATTGGTAGATTCTGACCAATCAGTGTTCTTGTTATACTGTATTTATGTAGCCAGCTCCTTTTGGTCAAGTCATGGCCAATCAGTATAGCTGTTACACTTGGCCATTCACATATTGTCAACTTATGACCAATAAGGGCAACTGTTATGGATATCTAGCTCCCATTGGTCAAGCTCTGGCCAATCAGTGTGAGTGGTCATTTGTGATGAATTTTAGTTGATCTGATCAGGCAGTAAAGTTGTGAATGGGAGTATATATAGCTTAGTTGTGTATATTTCAAGCCATCTTATCTTTTCCCTTGCTTCTTTTATGTATTCTCCTTTTTTCTGTCTGTCTTCCTCTTCTTCTCTGTCTGTCTGTCTGTCTCTTCTTCTCTCACTCTGTTATATTCAGGTTGTTAGTGCTGGTTTTGAAAAATGAACAGTAACAAACAGGAAAGAAAATTGCATGGTTCTGTTATATCATGTGATTATGAAAGATGATATTTCAAATATTTATAATCCATTAAGGAAAATGTTGTTTAGTGACAACTTAATTGATGAAAAGATTCCAAATTGATTAATCATAAGCACACAAACACACGTATATACATACACACAAACACAGACAAGATCAAATTAGTTGCCGCACCCCCTAGTCAAATGCACGTAAGTACAGCAAGGTCTAATTCAATTAATTAAGGCACTGATATTCTTAATCAAGAAAGCACCAAAACAGGTATTTCAAATGAGCTTGACCATTATAGGACATGAGACCAGCACATTCATGAATTTGTGCAATTCCAAATTCATGAAATACTGGGGATTGCTGTAAGCTGCTTACGGGACAGAATTAACCTGTGTAAGATGGTGCAGTGGGGTGAATGTTAAGCATGAAAGGTGGCAAGTCATGATGGCTTACATGAAGACAAGTGTCAGTAGCCAGTGGCTTAATCACTGGCTTGTGTCCCATTCATCAAAATCTAATTAAAGCTATAGCCACATTAGAGACAATGTTTATACTGGCTCACTGTGCAAATAGGGAAAGAAAGGCCGATAATTTCCCAAGATAGGAGGGCCTGAGAAACACCAGGATGAAAACATTGCCAACTCCTGCCCATCTTTCTCTGGTAGTCTGACCTTTCCAAATTACATTTGCATATATGTAAATGAGGAGCAGTATGACAGGCCAAGGGGATGAGGCTGACTCCAAAGAAGGCCAGCTGTAGTTGGCCCTCACTTGGCCATGCACATTCCCTCACAGGTCCTCATCCCCAATCTATGCGTCTGCCTAATTCCTCATTATACTCCTGATAATTTAAACCTACATATATATGTCAATAATCCTCCCCTTTCTTTATTGTCCCCCCTCCCCTCTCTCTCTTTCATTTCATTCTCATCATATCACATATTCAAAGTTTTTGGGGATTGGATTTTTTTTAAATCCTCTTCCTTCTGTACAAGTTCCCTCCTAGAAACAACAACAAAATGGCCTATTCAAATCACCTGTGCCACAAAGCCATTCTCTGTAGGCACGCCGAGCTTTTATTTCTCAGTCTCTCTCCTCTTGTTTTGTTCGAAGCCTCTCAGCCGACAATAAGCTGACCCCATTAATTTGCTGAAGCCCTGTTGTGTGCCCCACTGCTTTTCGTGCATTCTTTACCAAATCGCAAAGTAGTTTTAAAAATGGAGAGAATAGGCCTGCGGGGGAAGAAAAAAAAAATCACGTGGATGATTTAGAGGAATAGGCCAGTGGTTGGTTGAGAAACAATAGTCATCTTCACTTATTGTGTCGATGGGGGTTTTTGGTCTCTGAATTGGTCGTGTAATAATGGGTGGGAGAGTTAAGCAGTCTTGATTTGTTTTGTCTCTCACACTGTATGCATGCAGGCATATCTTCTCACTTGTGCCCTTCTGGAACAAGCAGTACAGAGTGATTGCCTGAGCCTAGTCCAACAAGCCAGCCTGCCAGCTCCTTGGATTTTATCATTTCTTGCAGGTAATTTCATACAGTCACACATATTAGATGTGCATATTCCATGAAATCTCTTCCTTTTTGCTCCTTTTCTATTATCCTTGGGACTGTCAGAGGGAGTAGGCTGATGGGGTTGGATGACCTCTCGTACTAGTGTCCAGTGCTCTGGACGACGAGGCTTACTTTGGCACCCTTTGGGGGTGTGCTAGTCTTTCACGAATAGAAGTCCGGCTGTATGCTTGGCCATGCGCTGCTCACAGAACTGAAGAGACATATGTTGCTAAGGCCCATTTGTGGCATTGTGTTTGCTAGTCGTTAGTGTATCGCATTTAATAGGGACCTACACCTGGTTATAAGCAATAGTGGTAATTCTCGCTGCGTTCACTTACAAAAACAAGGAAAGGGAGTGTGATTTTTAGTCCCTCTCCTTGCCCTTTGACCCTCAGGCTTTCTCAGGACAGTAAGTATCCCAGCTGCTAATCCAACAAAACTTGAGCAAACCTTGATTTCCTGTGCCAGCCAGACAATCTTGATGAAGCAAGCAGAGAGGCAGGATAGACCTGAATGGCCGGGCGTGACCCAGTGTAAGAGGCCGCCCTTCTGTGAGGCAGAAAACACTGTTGACATTGTTTGACAGTCCGCTCACAAATCAGACACAAGCCTCTTTAGAGTCAGCTCCCCCGATTTTGCTTTGATATTTCGCGCTTCACCAAATAGCTTGGACGGGAATCATATTTGCTCTTCTCCATATTGTTCTTGCCACTCTTACACCCTCCTAGAGTTATTCCAACCTGCCGTGATTAACTGAGTCCTGGGTCTTTTATTAGGGAACTTTGTTAAAGCAGCCAAGTACAAATGGCACTCTATGATGGTCTGTTTGACTCATCATTATTTGTCTACTTGAAATCCTCACATTTCAGGAGCTTTTCATTTGCCTCCACTATTATATTTCCATTTTCTTTTGACTTCCATTCATTTCCCATGGGGGAAGTAATTTATAGTATACAGTGGCTTTCACCGGCATTTGGCTGGAAAAAGAAAAAACAGGGATGTGTAATGCACAACAAATGATATATGTTAAGTTAGGCTTAAGGAGCAGTTAACAGGGATGTTACCAGAGGACATTATAAGTAAATGGTGTTAAGAAACAAAGGGAAAGTAACAAGAATCACAGTAGAGGAATGGAATGTGGCAGTAACAATTTGACAGCCATCTTGATATCCATGAAATTTGTTTGTAGGTACCATTTTTGTATCTGAAACTGTGATGTAAATTTAGCCAAATAATCCTTGAAATCTAACTTTTCTTTCATTGTTGGGCATTTTTTGGCTTGCCATAAGATGAAAGGATATCACAAGGGTCATGTGTTTTTGACCATAAAAATTACTGCTGTACTATGTTTGCAACATGACTCATTTTCTCAAGCCACAATGGGCCCATTTTAGTTCAGGACTCCAGTGACATTTTGGCAAACCTTTGGAGTGAGAGTCAATGCCATTAACCCTTTGCCCCTCTCCCAGTCTCCTCAAACTGTGCTAATCGTGGCAGTGAAGGGAATAAAGGTGCTCTTTGATGTCATGTGCTGCTTGGGGCACAAAATCCTGCCCTATCTGGGAATGCTCTGGCAATGAGGACAGAAAACTAGATGGGAAAGGGCAACATGTGGTGGTAGAAAAGGGCTACAGAGTGATGGAATATGAAAATATGTTTTTGATCTTTTCAATAATGAGCAGTGAGGTATGAATGAGTGTTTCAGAAGAGGATGAAGAGCAGGGGGAGTTTGAGGAAATATCAGGCTGTGAAGGAGTGGCAGGGATAGTTGTGTGAAAGTTGGACAGAAAGACGGACGGGAGAGGAAGGAGAAAGAGAAAACAACTCCGTGGTGATGTAGAAAGAAGACCTTCAGTTTAGTGACTGTATCTCGGAGGTATTTTTGGACTAGATTCCTTTGCCCTAAGCAATCATAATGTGTATTGTCTTGGGCTAATCTGCATTAAAAATCTCAATCCTCCGTGGAGGATTAACGGCCAGCATGCCTTCAGTCTCTGGACCTAGGGCAAAGAAACAACACTCTCAGAGGGGAAAAAAAGGAGAATTAACACACAAGAGGGAGGAAAAAGAACAAAAGCAGGAAAGGGAAGAGAGGTTGATGAATGAGCTTGATGCTTTTCAGAGGTATAGTGTTGAAACAGAACTGGAGAGGTGAGTCTAAAGTTGAAATGTGTCTATTCTTGGCTTGAATGCTCTTGTATGTAATCATTACCCTGTGCAGGCTTCAGTCCTCTTCGCCCTGAACTGAACCGCGCATTAACTCCCTTAATTCCACGCCAAGGACACCGGGACTGGATAATTTCATTTACATATGCAAATTGCATCAACTGAAGCGATCATACCTGGCAAGGTAGGAGAGGTGTGAAAGAGATCTATTGTCTGTCACTAGCCTCCTGAGACCCACTTCAATGCAACATTCTCTCCTTCTTACTTAACCCCACTTTGCCTACTTGCTTTTCATCCCATTCATCTCCCAACCCCTAATCCCCCCCCCCCTCAACCTCAAGATGGCATTTGTATGTGACACAGTGCATTCCCCTTCTTTTATACTTCATGCCATAATGATATCTTTCCAGCTATGTATACTCAATTTGTGAACCCCTTTAACATTTCACAATTGTAGATTTTTCAGCTTTAGAGAGTAGCCTGCAACAAAATGTGATGTTCATATTTCCCTCAAAGTGGTGCAGTGAGCTTTTAGATGTCATCTTCATTGAACAATAGTGATTGTTTTCTTATTTGCAGTTCATCTCATAAATTTGCATCTTATTACTTTCTTTCATGTACTAAAAACTGTTTGAAGTGCAATTTGTATTTTATAACTTTGTTTCATGTACTAAAAACTATTTGAAATGCAAAGTTTAGGTGGGCACTTACAGGACAAGTTCACCTTCATAAACGTAAGGATTGAGAGAATGCAGCAATATTAGTAGAACACATCAGTGAAAGTTTGAGGAAAATTTGACAATCGATGCAAAAGTTATGAATTTTTACAATTTTTGTGTTGGAACCGCTGGATGAGGAGACTACTACAGCTTGTGATGTGATATGCGTACAACAGTATAAAGAAAATGTGAAGAAAATTCAACATATTTTCACTTTTTCGCATAATAAAAGAGCATTTGACTTGTCTCTTTCTAAAGGCAGGGGGAATAATATTACCCATAACATATGTCGGTAACGAGTCAAGGGAATGAGTACTTTTTTCAAAAGATGAAATTTTGTGAAATTCTCTTTGTATTTTCCTTATATTGTTGTACGCATGTGACATCGTACAGTGCAGTAGTCTTCTCATCCAGCAGTTACTGCACAAAAACTTCAAAAATTCATAACTTTTGAACGGATTGTCTGATTTTCCTCAAACTTTCAATGATGTGTTCTACTAATATTGCTACATTCTCTCAATCTTTATGTTTATGAAGGTGAACTTGTCCTGTAAGAAACTTTCAAGAAAGAATGAAAAATGTCAAGCTTTGCTCTACTTTCATAATTATGATGAAAAGGGTCATGCAACATGCAGCAGCATCTTCTATAAAATAATGGCTCAGACAAAATATTGATAATGAATCAAAGACTCTCATAGAAGTTATGGTTGTTTTGATTTTATATGTCTTAAAGGATGTCAAGAATATTCAATGAATTAGAAAAGTGGCTATTGAGAACAAACTATAGATTCTTGAATTAGATCTTTGTTTGTTTGTTTTTTATTGTTTTGTTTTTTGCTGCTAAAGCTCTAATGGAACTTTATGTAAGTGTTGAATTAAGATAGAAGAACATTTGGCAGATAGGGGAGTATATTGTCCTCTTGATTGACAGATTAAAAGCTTTTTGTATGCTGTTTAGTATTTTTTTCGTTGGAGCATGAATGTGTTCCTTCCCCATCCTTTCTTCCACCACTCCCCCTTAACTTCTTTTTCCACCCTCCTCCTCCTCCTCCTCCTTCTCTTCCTTCTCCTACTCCTCCTCTTCCTCCTTTGCCCTCTTCTTTTTCTACTTCTTCTCTCCCTCCTCCATCTCATCACCATCATCATCATCACCGCCATCATCATCATCATTATCATCACCGCCATCATCATCATCATTATTATCATCATCATCAGTGGATAGAACGGATATGTGAAGATGATGAGGCATGGTTGGTCTTGAGACAGGTGTCCCTAGAGAGGGGGTAAGAGGGGGAAGTCCCTGCTCTTTCCATTGAGGATGTCAAGGTTTAATGAGTTAACCTCCTGTGTCATTTACCAAAACCTGCAATGAAAATGGAGTTGTATTACTGATTATGATGATAATCACGATGGTATTAACAACAACGATGATATTAGCAGTGATGTTAGGGAGAATGAAAATAGTGATAATGATGAAGACGAGCGTCATAGAATTTTTAGGAATTTGTAGGATCTGTATTGATGAATAGTCCTTGTATGTTAGTCAAGGTCCTGAGGTCATAAGGCAAAGGTCTTGTTTATTCTGTCTCCACGGCTGCTGATACCCTCACTGCTTTTCCCTGTCCATTCATGGGACACTTCCAAACCCAAACACCCCTTGTTTTCCCTCTCCGTCTAATTTTTCCCCTGCCTACCAGGGCCCGATACCCCCTGCCGCTTCCTGGAGCACTCCCCAATGCCTTGTTGACATTAAACTCCGTTTCTTACCAGTCAGGAAGTAACCTGCACACTGCCTGGATCGTCTCTTGTTTCACATATCCTTTATCTGCCCTTAGCTTACCTGGACATTGACATATTTTCCATAGCCATAGCCCCTCCCTTTCACACATACACACACTCTCTGTCCATTTCTTTCATACTGGTCTGTTCTTCATGTTTACTAGGTTGCATTTATTCAGAAGTCGGGAAGCTGTGTTTGCTATTTTATGTTTTGACTAATGCTAATGAGGAAGAGTTATGAGGTACTTGCTGTTTTGGTTGCAGGCTTGACCACTCCGATGTGAAGTGTCTTTAGCTGCTGCATCTCTCTTTCCCCATGGTCTTTATGCAGATTCCGGGGCCCATGGCTGTGGCTTGTCGCTGTGGCAAATGTGTGTAACGAACACTTAATCTCCCAGGAAAGGATGTGGAAGGAAAAAAAAAAAGAGAATGCCTGGGAAGTGTGACCGCAATTATCAAGGAGAGGTAGAAGACAAGGCAATCTTTGGAGATTAAGAAGCGAGAGGTGCTGGAGAGATAGAAAGAGAGAGCAAGAGAGATAGACAGAGCCATAGATATAGAGATGTACATGTGCCTAGCCTGGGAGCCATCTTAACTTGATGAGAGTCAGTCTCCGTAATGGCGATACGACCCCACATTAGCAAATGTAAATAATGCATACAATTTCATCGGCAATCCAGCTAGGACTGTGCGTGGCGTGGTGTTCTTTGGCCAGGAAAGGTATTTGAGGAGGCTGCTTATTCAAATGTGAAACAGGATTGGGAGAGGGGAAACAGAATGAAGAAATCAAGAGTCAAAAAAGTGAGAAGAGGAGGAAAACAAGATGGAGGAAAGAAAGATAGAATGGGGGGACAAGAACATCAGGAGAAAGAGGAAGGGAGATGACATGTAAGGTATCTTTGAAGCGTTAATTCTCTATCAGGCTTGGAGTCATGCCGAGATGTGTCATGATGGGAGAGTGGACAGTACGATGACTTTCACTGGCTGGTAGCAAGCTGTGTCAGCAGAGGTGTGATCCTGTCAAAGTCAAAAATATTCAGTTTGTTGCATATGCCATGTTGCCTGCATTATTGCCACCATGGTTGCTGCAGCTTTTTAGTCTCTGAGTGTTGCCCGATATGGCAGACCAGTTGTTGAATCCTGACTGCTTTGCTCTTGTCCAAACTTTTTCATGGTGGGCAATATTTAGCAGGAATGAGGTGGAATGCTTATAGGTAGGTTTTATCAGTGGAGGAGGTAAAAAGTAAAACACTGAGTCCCATTCACATACGATCAAAATTCATAGTTTTGTGAAAACCGACTTTTTGCCGTGCAATGAAAAAGCAGTGTATTTTCTTGTGTGGACACAAAAAACATATATCCAAGCAATATTCAAGACAGTGTGAAAATCAATGCAGCGTAATTACAAGACATACAAACAAAACAAACAACTCATGCGATATTTGCCAGCACGCGTGTATGAATGGTAAGAAATCATCTTTTTTTTTTTGTAGTTGTCGTTCAAAATACCCATCATGCAACTCACCACACTAGATCTAAACACCCAAGTGCCCAGGGCTATGTTCCAAGATCATTGTTTAGGCATGCACAGTCTGGAGATTCAAAACACTTCCTTCTGAAGGTTGGTAAGTTAATGACATTGATTTTGGCATTGCGATGCAAAAACCAGTAACTCCTGTGTGTGAATGCAGCTATTCCCCTCTGAAGATGAAGTCTTTTTTTCTGGCATCCAATCCACAGGTGGTATGTTAGCACTTGCTGTATGGTTCCCCTTCACCACCTCCTCACCCCACTGATATGTCAGGAGGAGCTCAAAAAGTCTTGGCCCTGTCCCTCCCCATCCCCCTGATTTGGTCAATAGCTCTTATTCCCCTCCCCCCCCCCCCCAGTTCTGCTGGTTTGCATTCTTTAATCTAACATATTCCAGAGTGGCTTCTTCATTAAAAGCATCATACTAAACAGCATACAGAAAAATTGAAGAGTCTAATTCTCAGCTTTGTTGATACCAACATAGAAAAAAATGCAATAGACAGAGGGGAAGACAGATCTGAGGTATGCATTTTTACAACATGATGACACATTTTGTCACACACATGAATATTCCATTGTCACACACATAAATATTTCACAAAATTTGACTTGTCAGGATATTTGTTTCTTGCCTCTTATGTTCTTGTGATCAGTAATTATGCCCGTACTGATCTCAGCTCTGAGAGTCGGAAGATCAAACTCCCGTGCACACCAGAAAAAACATAAGAGAAGAGAGAAATTCTTTCTTTTTTTTTTCTTCCTTCACTTCTGAAAGCTTGACTTGTCTCCAAAGTGTCTTATCTCGTCCATTATGAAAGCATGGATTTGATTACTACTGTAAAAATGTAAATGTTTAGCTGTGAAATTCTCTGCCATCCAGTAATGTTGAGGCCTTCTCCTCTTTTTTATTTCTCTCCCCGGAGTTTGTAGACTTTTTCCCACCCCCAGTCAGGACATTAGCACAAACTAGTCTTATCCCTCAGACTTACTTTCTTAATCACATCATCAGTCAGTCATACATTCACATGGTTTATCATGTGCAGTGTTTCACTAGTTTAATGCTATTAATTGTCATTTGTCCCAACAAGTTGATGAGCTCGGAGCCATCTTACGCCGCATCTCCCACATGGAAACATGATGCAAGAATTGCAGATGAGCTCTCCCCTATCCGGCTTGGGCACATTTTCAGACCCCCTCCTGCTTCTTTTATTGATGAAGTTGATAAGGCAGTATGGGAAGGGGGAAGGACTTCTGCATGACTTGATGCGAATCTTGACCAGAACTTGTGATAGATAGTAGTCACTGCCACTGGCCGGTCATGTTATGACATGATGTTAGACTTCTAACCCAAGATATCCTTCTGAGATCAGGTAATGCTGCAGTCAGTGAGAGAAAGATTAGAGTAAGGAGAGAGAGAGAAAGAGCGAGATGAGGAAACAGACAGATAAAAAGGGTTTTGCACTCCCAAGCTAGATGGTGAGTTGAGGCCAGAACTCCTTGGATAATGCACATCATCCATGGGTCCGCTCTTCCCGTTTTAATTGACTCTAAAAGGTCATGTTCGCAGATTTTGTTTCTTTTGCATCACAAATCAGATTAAATATGCTGATGCCTTTCTTTCCAGCTGAAAAAGACTTCAGTTCTCCTACAAGAACTGAGCTTTTTTCTCCCATCTTCCCCAATCCCCCGTCTTTCTCCCGCAGTTGACATTTTCTGCCTAATGTTCTTTACTCTGTCCTTAGGATGCAGGCAAACTTTTCTTATCTTCAGTGTGATGCTATGTCTAATGGAACATACATCCGTCTATTGATATATTGACTGGGTGTTTTCTCCTAGTCTACCTGACTTGATGCCATGAAGTCCTGCATATGTCTTATGTACTTCCCCAACTGATGTGAAAAAAAACGGAAGATTTTTATCTTCGGTATTTTCCGGTCTGATGTAGCATTTGGCTGCTTAGTAGGTGATGTCAAAGAATGACTCCTTCGTCATGGCTGTTTATCACAGGTTTTGTTTCCATTGTCTTGCCAAGTAGAAAAGTGTTTTCCAAAGTGACTAGAAGACTGAATTCTCTCTTTTAGTCTTATAAAATACAATTTGATTCTGTAATGAGTGCATTTAATCATGGGGGGGGGGGGGGAATTTTGAGTATTTTGGTTGTGTACATATGCCGATAATGTCTTTTGCCATCATGGTTTGATCTAGACGTGTGTAGAAGTTTGATGAATGTGTTCAAGAAAGAAAAAAAGAAGGTTGTCTACAGACATATAGAAAGAAATGTTGACTCGAGTTCAGTAAAGTCATTGTCCCTCTCTGTGTCTGTTTTCCCCCTGGCCTCTTGGGTCCCATTGCGCTGCTTCAAACCAGAGAATAATTTACTTAGCATCCAAGTAAGCCATTAAATATGTCGAGCAATAACGCCCTATAGAAAAGCACGGTGCCTTTGTTCCCACTTGCCGGGTATGAATAGACGTGGAATATTGGGCATTAGGGCCAACTTCAAGCAGGTTTCACAATGGGAGAAACTGGGTGTCATAATGAGTAGGTTCATTATGCTGTCAAAAAAAAAGTAGAAAACCCAATAACGATGAATGTGGGGGTGCCGAGGTGTGGCCAACTGCAAACAAGATTTTGAATAGTTGCTGGTGTTTGTTTTCAAGAATACAGTCTCATGGCTTATTTTTCCCTACTTTTTTTTTCCTCAGAAAAAGAAAAGAAAAAAGGATGATATGAGATTTTTTTTTCTGTGTGTGTGCGAGTGTGTGTGTGAGTAACTCTTTGCAAATGTACATAGTTAAAGTATGAGGCAATGAAGAGTGACAACGTACAGTGTATACTCATTTTCTGGTTTGTCTCTTCTTTCCAAATTCACTTTGCATTGTTATTTTATCTGTCGAGTTCCTTGGAAGAGTGTCGCAACATTCATGTAACAATGAGAATGAATCTTTATAGTGTATTGTGTCTAGACAGTCAGTTGAACTGATGGCAGAATGTGTGTTTTTTGTGTGTGTTTATTTTTACTGAGATCTCATAAAAGTCATGTGATACCCATAGAGGAGGTATTGATGAAAAGCTAAACGACAAGCAGTTTCTTTTTCCTCATCATTCATCTCACGTGTAAACATGAGCACTAGTCACAACATTTATGTGTTTCAGACAAATTTTGGTTACGATTATATGGAATTCAAGTGATGGGTCATGCGATGTGAATGTTGTTACGGGTCATGTGATATGAATGATGCACAATGTAGGCTATATTTTTTCTGTTAAGATTAAATTGTGAAATTACCATAAACATCCCTACTTTACCTTGATGCTTAGTTCACCTGATCATTGATCATAAATATGATTTTGATACTTGTATATCATTATGTACAAACCAATAGGAAAGTTGAGTTTTGAGATGACAAATTTATCACCTCAACTAATGTATGTAGGCTCTATGTGGTAACAACCAATATTATTGTTGCATTAAAGCAAATGAAAATTTAGAGTACCATTCCTTGGTAATGTTCTGTCTGATTATTAATGAAATTTAAACCATTTTTTTATGATGTAGAGATTCTCTTTAAGACCAATCATGTCTCACATTTAGCCCAGAGCAATCTGCTATACATAACTTGAAATCAACAGGAGATATTTCTCCTGTGTGTGTGAAGTAAAGACAAAGGGGTTGTCATGGCCATGGAAATTTGGATCGAGTCAATCAGCGGGGCGACCCAGCTCCCCGCCGCCCTCCACTGTCACCGTGCCACTGCTATTTATTTCTTACCTGAAATTTTGACAAGGTTTGAGAGGGGAAAGGGTGCATACGAAACGTTCAGCACTCCTGACCTGGATGTGGAAGGTGCTGAAATTGTTGGGAGAAGAAGAAGGTATAGTGAGATAGGAAAGATGTAACCCAATGCACCAACCTGTTCTTCATCCTCATGCCATGAAGGTGTGGCTTTATAGCGCCGCTGAATTATTAAACTCCTCCATCATTAATTCATGACTTTGTCTTCCTACTCTGGGGTAGTGTACCAGGATTATTTCTACAGTGATAACAAACTAGTCTCAGTTTGTCATTTTGGGAAAAAAAAGAAAAATCACATGAATCATTAATGGGCTTGATGCTTTGTGGAAATAATTCTGTTCATGAGTGAGAAAAAATGTAATAGTTTCTATGAGAAAATTAAATTCTTCATCATGAGTATTTACTTTTTCTTTGTGAAGAATTTGTTTGTAACTATTTTTTCTGTGACAACTTTACTGATGGGTTTTAGCTACAATATACCATCATGGCACAAAAAAAAAGAGAACAAAAGATTGTAGTTGTTGGCATTGCTAATGGTGTGCAAATACAAAGGGTGTGGTTTGAGAGATCTTTCTTCAACTTCAAATTTAGTATTTACCTTGATGACCCCACTGTCAGCAGAGGTACAGTGGAGGGGGAAAGGCAGTTGAAAGAAAAACCACAATGACTTCTTCTGGAAGATTTAGTGCATTCAGAGTTAAAGAGAAAATCTGTATTAGTTTCATACATAAATACACAAGTACAGGATTATAACGTGCAAACATACGCACTCACACATAGCCGGATTGTGTGTATATACAGACGTACATACATCTCCTACACAGGTCTGAAAGTACTTGCTTTTAACTCTCATATGTGATATTTTTTATGACTCTTTCATTATTTCTGCTGGTTCCAATAATCTCTTTTTACACAATCTTGGTTTTACACTCGGTATGTACAGGTCTACAAGCCATAGTTAGGCTTTCATATATTTCCATTCAATTTTTCATCATTTTATTATCAGCGATCTTTTTGTGTAATTGATACTGTTTAATAGCATCAATATTTCGTGTCATCTTTGTTCTTGTTTTTTTAGTCATATGTGTATATGCATCTTTTTTTTTTCCTGAATGATGGAAATAAATAAAATGAAATACATACATAACTACATACATACATACATGCAACAAATATACATATATACACACACAGTGCAAGAGAGATGTGTAGTGGCATGTTTTGTCAACTTTGAACAAATTTTGCGCTTGATAAGGAAAACCAAATTGACCATATTCAAGCAACAGTTTTTATCAAGTGAAGGGAGTGACTAGCAGTTAAGACAACTCTCATTTGTAATTGAATATAAGATGCATGTAGGCCTATATTGTGTTGGTATTATGGCAAATGTATTTGCTTTGTTTTTATATATTGTTCACTTTTATAGTACAGTATTATTGCACTCTTTGCTCAAAATGCGTCATTATTCTTACTCTGATGTAATGTCATTATACTTTCTTGGTTTTGTCAGAATGTTTTGCATCACTGATACCCGTGCCCATAAGAGATGACCCAATTTAGTTTAATACCTATGATGAAGCCAGAGTTGGATGAGAGTAAGATGGTGCCCCTTGCTGCACTTTGCACCAAACTAGAACACAGAGACAAAAGTTGGAGGGACAGATATGTATCTTAATCCGCCAATCACCCGCTGAACACATTTGGCTGATAATTGATACCAATTTGACCCACCTCAGCACTTTTTCCGCCCAAGAAACGCTCACTTGAGACAAATAGGGCTGAATAGGGGAGGCAAATGAGAGAGAAAAGTGGAAAAAAAAGGTAACCAAAATGTTCGTAGGGTGACCCAGAATCTTTAAAGCATGAATTACAATTGCTCCCGGGCAAACAGAGTGAGCAGAGCACTGCAGTAAGCTCAGAGGGCTTATGGCTATAGGAAAGCTTAAAATAATTGTCATTTTCTCCCTCTCTCACTCTTTTTTTCTTTGTAATCATCACCGCCCCCCCCCCCCATTCAACCCAACCAGGGCAAGTTCTTATTGTCTTGTTTGTTTGTGGAGCTATCTGTATTTTGTGCTGTGTTTTTCTTCCACTGTTCATTAAACCTTGCCAGGTTTATAGCTTACCTCACCTCAGTCTCCTATTCTGCCATTTGTTGAAGCATGTGTGATGAACACAATCAGCCAGTTGATCAACATGGCTGCTATTTTGTTTGTTGTCTTTTCCATAGTGTTTCCATGACCAGCTCTGCATTCATATCTGCTTTGGTGTCATAAGATGAATGACTAGCTAGTGGCAGAGGTTATCCATCAAGTTTGTCCACATTATGTGATAAAGCTTTAGATAAACATGGCAACTTTCATTCTGTAAGGACAGTAATGATGTTGTATGTATGTTCATCTTGTCAACACACATATTTTAAACTGCTATTAGACCAAGTGCTGAATATCAAAGTAATTATCATGTGTTTCTGCCTTTTTATTACTATCAAACCAAAGTGGGCATTTCACAAGTGATATATTCATATGGTGAAATACATGAATTTATATCAAAAGGAACAGTTGACTGTTGACCCTTGCCTAGCGGAACCTGGCTGGTCGTACATTAAGTCTTTGGGAGTTTGATGATGTCGTAAGGAATGGGTTAAGTAGTGAGACTATTAGGGAACTTGCGGCGAAGAATGTCATCCAGCACGGCCTGTTACGCAGATAGAGTTGATTCATACTGTGCATTGTGATGTGTCACTTATTCATCTGTGGTAAATGTGAATGCTCCTGTGCCCATGGTAACTCCTCCAACTCTCCTTGGAGTTCAAGATTTAATGACCCACCAACACCTTGCCCTCGTCTCTCTCCTCGTCTTCCTTTCCAAACTGTTGGGACTCGCATCCAGACGTGGGTTTTGAAATACCCAACCTGGGTTTGCCTAGCTCTTAGAGACTTTTTAAACAGAAGGGGTTATACTGCCCTGATTCTCTCAAATAGGATCAACATTTTGTTGATGAAAATCATAATATAGCACCTTGAAAAAGACTAACTCTTCATCTATCCCTCACCTTCCGCCAGGGATGGGCTTCCTGAGACCATGTTTGCTGCTTCACACCTTTCTCCAACTAGTCCTGGCTTTGCTTGCTTCTCTCATCAGTAGCTGGGATGGGGTTAGGATGTTATCACTTGATAAATTTGATAAAGCTATGGGAGGAGAGGGGACTGCACTTTATACCCTAAACCTGTCTTTATGAGGAATTATGAAAGATGGGATTTTGTTCTTCGTACCGCACATGTCCCTCTAATACCACACAAGCTTATTGTCAGGTACGCTACACAGTAAGACAGGGATGAGAGAAAGCTGTATCTGATAGAGGCAAAGATATTCAAATGTTTGTGCAGCATCATATGTATCACGAGTTCATGATCTTAAAGCCATGCTGTAGGGATAGGCATCCATATAGTATCTATCCCTCTTTTTTTTTTTTGTCATATGGGTTAGCATTCTGTGAAATATTAATGACGTTTGATGCCTCCTGGCTATGAGAGATCTCCGACAAGAATCCAACCTCCAACTTGTGGATGCACCTTTGAATAAATAGCGCCATTGTAACGACATTTCTTTCTCCCCTTCTCTTATTTCTTTCATACACTAGGCAGGTGTAGAAATAGATTTTAATAGTCGGGGGATTTGCTAGAGATCACCAAAGAGTGGGGAAAAAAGTAAAAAGGAAGAGGTATAGGTGGAGAGCGGAGAATATAAGAAGAAAAAAAAAGAAGAAAAAAGAGGTCGAGGTATAGATTGATTGAAACGAAATGTAGTTTGCTAGCTCTGTGTGTGTGTAGTGTGTGTGTGTGTGTGTGTGTGTGTGCTTGCCAGCTCAGTTTCCCTTTGTGAGGGGACTTATCCTGCAACTTGGGAAACGAGGTCAGGCCAAGACTGGGAAGGAATAGATATGCAAATGAACTGGATGCAGTTAATTGAGTATTAGATTTCAAAAAAGCTGGCTCAGTGAGCTGTGGCCACATCTCACCCGATGATGTCAGAAATGTCTGTGGCTCTCCTCCCGCTGTGTTTGTCGGTGCAGATTAAATTCTGCTTCCTTTCATTTTGTTCTTACCATCCCTCTCCCGCACACACACACACACACAGACAGACACACGCACGAACACACATACACGCACACACTGATTGCTCTCATATTGCTACTTCTATGGCGGAGCGCAAGCTGAAAATTTTCTTGAAGTATTTGCACAGTGGTCGCCTGGATACAAAAAGAAGAGGAAAATCAGAGAGTTCGCCTGCTTCTTTATTACCTTCCCGCTCATGTAACTTGCACTTTTTCCACTCCAATCATATTGATTTAGTCGACACGGCAGTGATTGGTGGAGACACGGGAAAGAAAGACAAAAAAATCTGGCATTGGTATTGTTTTGATTTCCTGCGAGCCCCTCAGCTCATTAGGTTATGAGCTGCGCGAGACCATGATTATGACCAGAAAGTAAAGCAAGATGGCCGCCATTTCTCACCTCAACCGACCTAGCCAGCGCTTCTTACTTGGTGCGGGTGTGGAAGTGTATGTAGCCTCTGCACTAATTACATTGGAGCACTAATACAGTTAGAGGACGTCTAAGGCTGTGCCTTTGATCATGTGACTGGTGTGCAAAGAAATGGAGGAGATTTGATGGTGGAGGTACCGCGAGATAGAGAAAAAGAGAATTAAGGAGGGAAGGGAAGAGAGGGAGAGATGGAAAGAGAGACCTATTGAATAATTAGAGCGACAAGCAATTATGCGTGGTAGCAGCCAAGCTGGTATTGATTTTTACATCAATCTGATGAGGCGAGCGGTGAGGAGTTGGTTTTGCACCCTTGCTTGAATCCCAGTCCCAAATGTCACTCCTTCATTTATGCATTCATTTAGCCCGTAGCACTCTCAGATTTCTTTCTTATCCATTCGTTCACTTTAATTCATCACTCTTAGCACTTAAGTTTCATTTCGCGCCATATTGTCTCACACTCTCTGAAGAATTGTAGTTTCTGCCTGATTGACTGACTGCTTGTCATCCTACTTATGTGCTCCATAATTTGCTTGATTATTTGATAATTACTCAATGCATGTAACTGTCCGAACATGTTTATTCTCCAGACATCGATTTCTTCTTTCCTGCCTGCATTCTCATTAGACTGTTTCCTTCTATTTCCACTTTACTTCAAGTCACTTCCCACTTTCTTGAATTGTAAGTCCAACCTTTTCTCAAGAAACATGCTTTCCTGTTGTCTTCCTTTGAGTGTTTAAAAGATGAGCTACCTACTTAATTTGTAATGCTCACTTAGCATTATTGCTTACATTAAGTGGGTCTATACTTTGTTCCTTTTTTTCACTTTCCCTCCACCCATTCAGCATGTACTTTTATGAGTATCTTCTTGTCCTTTTGTATCTTTTCATCTTAGTACTTTTTCGTAATCTTTCTTTCATTCAAAGTCTTTCACAATGTTTGTTCCAGTTGATGCCATGCATGAAATAAACTTAATCTTCTAATACTTCTTATATCTTCATATCATTTCAATCCCGAAGAGGGCAGTTGTTTCACCAGCTTTCTGTGAATGTGATTTCTTTTAAGCACATAAACAAGTCTCCATGTTGGTCTTCCCAACCTTCCTCTTGTTTTGACACTCACCCTTGTCTGATACTTACACCCCTCATGGAACCATAGATCGGAATGCTTCTCATCCAGACCCCATCTTCTCACCCACATCTCCCCAGCCCTCCATCTTCCCCCACATTCATGACTCGATGTACCCGTCACTGATCGCCTGCTGCTACATCTTATCCTTGGGATGTGTAAGAAGTGTAATCTAGCCAGCAGTCCCTGGCATCTTCCCCCAGCTCCCTGCTCCCTGCCTGCCCTGTGGAGGGTTAATCTACCAGTCTCTCCTCCCTGACTCAATCTCACTACCCCTCTCCCTCTCTCTCTCGCTTCCCTCCGCCACTGGTTCGCGCTTATCTGTCAATCACTGTGTGTGACACCGTGAACCAGCAGCCTTACATTATTTAGCAACAAGCAACGCAGATCTAGCGCTTAATGCTAGATTTGACAAAAAACACTGCGTAGAGTACACACATGCATTACTAATGAGAATCTCCATCTTGTTTCTGAGTCCTCACCTTCCGATTTGATATCATCACTTCTGAATAACTATGAGGTTTTGAATGAGATGAGTGTTAAAAAGGACAAAAACAGCAACGAAGAGAGGGTGAAAGGGGGAGAGGTAGAAAGGGTTTAACTCGGGCGAACTTCCCTGATCAAATTTGCGGATGAACGCCTGATACGATTATTCACAGTCACACAGTCCGGTGTACTTTGCTTTCCCGTTAACGTGATTACTTGAATCTGTCCATATAGCTGGTGATGGCCTAAAGCAGCTAGAAGCCAGGATGCCCGTTTCTACTCGTCCCTTTCTCTCTGTCTCATACCGGTGTTGCTCAATGCATTTAGGCTGCAATAACTTCATACTTCGACAGTCTTGTCTTTTCTCTGGATTTTTTCCCCTCTCCTTCATAATTCGTAGGCATGGAGGAATATGAATTAGTTCATGCGGACATAGAAGAGTTGTTTGATTGATGTAGGGTCACACATCTGAGTTGAGTCGTTAAGGTCTGTTTGCGCAAGTCCTCCTGTCGAATCAAGTCTCGTCAGATCATAATCTCATGATAGGTAACCACTCTGATCTTGATGGATGCCAAGAGCACAGGATTTTTTTTTTTTTTTTTTTTTTTTTTGGCAGGGGACAACAGAGATCTTAGAATAGATGATTATCATATTCCCTGCTATTCTCTGTAAGGCATTATCTATAGTTAGTATCACTTATGAGCTGCAAAGAAAAAGGTGCAGCTGATGCATGATCTTTCTGATATTTTCAGGACATTTTATGCTCTCAGTCCTGTATATATATTTGAAGTGGGAAGAGAAGAAGCCAGGGATGTTCATGAGCATGTGCCAGTAGGTCTTATGTAGAGCTTGATATGACAGTGTGTACAGACAGTTGTCTAAGTGGAATTATTGTAGTGTTGTAACATATATCTATGACACTTGCCATTGTTCTACTATAGTATTGTTCTTCTATAGTATAGAAAACTATTTCCCAGACTAATGTTGGTATAGACATATTCCTATCAAATATAAATGCCTGTCATTAACTCCCTGTCATCAAAAAGCATTTAGTACCTGAAACAGATGCAAATTGCATGTGTGGCATATACATTCATTATAACAAATCTATATAATGATACTTTTTATGAAAGACAAATAGAAAACCAGATAGACAGAGAAACAGAGACAAACAGACAGCCATAGAAGTGCATTATGCTTAAATCCTCATCTTCATAAGATGAGGAACAACTTGGATTTTTAAATTTCATGGTTATTCATTTTGACTTCTGTAGTAGGCATCTCAACTTAACTGTTGAAATGGGGGCCATATTTCTAGGATTTGATGAGTGAATTACCTATATGTAGAACATACATAGTGGCTGTAAGATTAGCCATAGATGGGTATGATAATATGTGAATATTTTGGGTAATCAGGGAGATGTGAACAGGTGAAATAAATGAAAGGTTATTTAGATCAGTGTGAGGTAATCTGTAAATAGTAGGAAAGCAGGATTAGGACACAAGTTTGAGAAAATGAAGATTGTTCTAAGAAGTGACAAGATATGGCTCTGAGCAGTGCAACTTGAATAGTGTTCTTAGTGTTTCCTTAGCATATATAGCTCCCTCTATTACCTGCTGACGTACAGTGCCAAATCACAGTCGTTTGAGAGAGATTGAACAGCTCGTGAAGGACCGAGGGATGTTTTGATATGTGCCCTGAAATACATGTTGCTGCATTTCATGGGGGAAAAAAGTGTGAAGGAAAATGTAAGCCTGCAGTTTTCTCACACTTATTGAACGTTGAGATGCTGTCGGATTGATGGTACATTGATCAATCAGATTTTTTAAGGAAATGTCAGCGGAGAGAATATCTAGAAGCAAAATGTAGGTCTGTTGGTTACTCGTCCATTCCAAGAGAGAAAAAATTTGAGTTTACTATATTTGTTGCATGTTTTGGAAAACATCTGCCTTGAGTCAACTCTGGCTGCGACGGCCTCCCCCACCCTCACCATCTCCTGCCTGGAAGCCCAATGCATCTCCCATCCACTTTGTACCCCCTCCCCCTTTTTCTCCCTGCCCCCTCCTTCCCCCTGCCCCCATTTGAGTCCTACGTCATTTCACCTCAAACTCCAGCCGTAGCCGACCACCATCATACTCGCACGACCTGGTTGTCAGCCAGTGCGGGCTCCCCTTTAATGTGATTTGCCAATTTGGGGTTTTTTGTAATGTTTCAAGTTAATGAAGGCGGTAACTTGGCTACACGCATCTGGTCGAGAGTTATCACCCATCGGGGTGTTTACACTACCACCTCGGTGGCGCGGCATCGCTGCATAAATGCCGTTCATTAACGTGCCTACGATGTAAAGCAGAGGAAGGAAGGGGGAGGGGAAAAAAATTGCTCTGAAGATGATGTGTAAAATGGTGGATGTGAGGGCATTATGCACTTTTGCTCATCCATCGTCGCCACGGTTTCTCCTTCCTCCTCTTTGGTTACTCCCGTCTCCACTCTACCATGTAGCCAAATGTAATTCCCACTTGCCCACCAATCTGTAGGAGAGGAAGGAAAATATCCTCACAGCAATTAAAAACCAAGGGCGAAGATGTCTCAAATGTGGTAATGAAATTAATGTCCTGTTTGTACTTCAACTTAACTTTCCTCTCTCTCCCTCTCTTTCTTGGGATTTTTCTCCTTCTTGCAACTGGCCAACATGATGGTAATGAGGGCTTCATCTATTCATGTCCAACAAACCACCATCTTTTTCTGAACCATCCTCCCTCCCTCTATCATATTTTCTTCTATTATTTCTTTCAGTGACTACAGGAGAAGGACTGTCATATTGATACTTGGAAAGAGCACACAGTGGAAAATTCTTGGAGAGTAATTCAGACGTCCCTGATTTGACTGACTGACTGACGTACCTTCACAGATTTCAATCAAAAGGTAAAGATTCATTCTTTAGAATCTTCCCCTGCTGTGCAACAATTACATTAGATCATTACCAGAAATTCCTCTGTGGTTGATCAGACTCCATCAGTCGGAAGAATTGGAGCAACATGAAAGGACTGCAATGACAAAACCGTAATTGCTCTGTCTGGTGATAATTCAAATACAGTGGAAATATGAAGTCATTCTTTGTCGCCAATTATGCGCTGAGGTCCACACCAGGGTACATAGATTGACATCGACATGCCAAGTTATTCTTCTACCAGATGAAGGTATGGGTATATGGGAGGGAATAATACCACACCCCCTGGTCATGAGTTCTGCTGTTCTGCTCTGTTATGAGCACCACCTCACCTCCCTAGGGACTATGCTTCTTTCGGATCTCAAGGGACCAATTAAAATCACTATACAGACAGTTTTTTATGTCTTCCCAAGTACCCCCCATCTGTACTGGATTAAGTGCAGTAGTGTAGATATTGTTTGTTTGTTTGTTTGTCTGTTTGTTTGCTTTCATGTATTCCACAAAATGGATGTCTTTTGTTTCCTAAATCCCACCATGCATTGTGAACATATCTTTCCTCAAATTTGCATACCTACTATTTTAGAATGCCTCCCAAATTAATGTGTAATATGGCTTGTGAAAGGACAGTTGTACTGAACAACTGTCCTGCTCAAAGAGTTTACGCACAAATTTGCATATATGGGACTGGGTATGAACTAGTGTGATTACTGTAAAACATGATATATTCGCGTCATGAAATTTTCGCGAATTGGAGCCCACGGCCTTTTTTGTGGCATGAAACTTTCGCGATTTGCCACTGGCGTTCAATGCATAAAGTGTAGACAAGAAATTTCGCATGCATTTTAATTTCGCGAATCTTGGCGCTCGCGAAATTCACGAAATTAAACTGCACGCGAACATTCCTCGTTTTACAGTACATCAGTGAGGATGGCATAGTAGCCATCTTATCTCAACATGTCAAATGATACAGGATTTTCATGACGAAGTGCTTTGTTGCTTCTGTATTTGGCAATTCAACGTATGGTGTTTTTATTCCAGAATGAAGTTAACATAGAAGCACAAAGACGGAATGGACAGAATGGAGAATGTGTCTAAACATAATGTGATGCTCTGCTGTAGAGTGGTCGAAAGCTAAAAAACAACATTTTGTCAAGCTTTGTCTCTTGGGCCAATTTTCCCTTTGTGAGTAAAGGATGCATCCTATTTGTATTACCTCAGAGATTGCACTGCAATCTTTAAATCTTGAAATGCAGTTCGGCAATCCAAGAAAAAAAAAAATCTTATATGTTGTCTGCAGTGTGACTTACTGAAATAACGGCAATTTTCATTTCTCTTGTAATGATATTTTCACTTCATTTCTGTCTGTAAAGCTTTGGTTGCAAGGGGAAAATCTTGATTTGTTTGATTGAGCTTGAGGATAGGAAGAAGAAGAAGACATGAGAAAGAAAAGAGGAAAAAAAAGTGAAAGAAGTGAGATTCTGAAGGGTTTAGATTTTACAGCAGTGGGATCAGGTATCGGCTGTGCAGTGAGAGTTGGTTTGTATTCTCTGGTCAATGCGATGGGTTATTTCAGGACATGAAGTAAATTAAACCTCCGGGCTGTTTTTTTGCTTTGATAATCAACATTTTTCTGGTCTCGGTGTTAGTATGTATCTTGTCACATCTTGCAATGGTGTTTGTAAGCTTTGTTAAGTTTTGCATTAAGTGGTGCTGTAACCAGTATCAGAAGAAGGAAAAAGCCCAAAGATTCGTCACTTAGCAACCAAATATATTGTAAAAGTACCTGATTACTTTCAGGTCTCGTAGGTTCATTCTGACAATGTTTATCCAAATTTGTTTGTGTCTTGTACCTATTACCCATTATTTTGCTTTTTACTTATTCACATTGTCATTTTGCTTCATAATACACATGGAGACATAAACCAAATTTAATTCATAACTTTCTGTATGGGATGATATGAGATCCTGCTCACACATGCACAATAATTCACTCACAATATGGTGTCATTCCGAAACGTTTCTCGCTAATAAGTTCAAAATCATGCTCAATCACCGTAATCCTTGATATCAATGCTAATTAACACTTCTGCCTTTATGTTTTGATACTCGTGAACAAATGAAGCTTCAAACTTCAGTAGGAGTTGTGTAGGGAATCACATGTGTGGAATTGGGGGCTTTGATTCATCGGAGTCCCATGGGCAGAGTACCAGTGATTGTAAAAAAAATACTGTGTGATATAAGGAAATAGTAGCTCAGCAAGCCATGATAGCTCTGAAATGCCATCCTCCCCCCAAAAAAAAACAAAACAAACAAAAAAAAATAGAGAGAAGCCCAAACAAATGATGAAATAAGAATGTGCCCCAAAAGAGCAGTATCTATCATTCCTCTGGTGAAATCAGCAACATGATAGTGATTTGGGAAAGAATTATGCAAGTTCAGTGTCATGACACACATATTTCTGGTTGGAGGGGAGAAGAATTTGCAACTGGATAATCGCCCTGGAGGAAGGGAAAACAGAAGCGGTAGAAAACTTGATGCCTCTTCCTGGGTGTAGTGGTAGTGAACACAGCGTTACCATGGTCACATTCTCCTGGATTTCTCCTCCCAGCTCTGTCGAGCACAGGACCATGTGACAGGGATCCCTGTGAGGGGAAACCGTCACACTTGGGGGCGCCGTCTCCCTTCTCTCTCGCCCCGCACTCCGAGGGGGCATTGGGCTGATGACAGATCAGCTCCAACCCGAAGGGAATCGTTGTGCCGCGTCGATAGCTCCCAGTACGCACTCCTGACGCTCACCCTCCCCCCACCCGACCCGCACAGTGACTACACTCCTTGCTACAGCTAGTGTTGGGTTTCCGGAAATATCTTGCCGTACACACATATACATTCTCCTGTTTCTCGATGTCAACTGGCAACCTCACTCCCTATCACCCCACCCCAACCAACACCAGCACATACACACACACACATACACACACACACACACACACACACCCACACACACCCACACATACACATACACAGACACACATACACACACACATACATATATATACATACCAATACATTTTTTTCCTTCCCTTTATCAGATGGTCTGGAACCAAAGAGCTGGGTTAAGTAAAAAAAAAAAAAATGACACTTGGAAAGGACTTATCTGATGGCAATTAGTTTCAGAAAAAAAGAAGAAGATCAGATTTTATCTGATAAAAAGTATGAATAGAGAAATTAAAAATTAAGGCTTCATAGCTAATCAATCAAATATGCTAATCATTCTGTGTCTTCTATGTAATATTGACTATATCGGGAGGTGCATCAGCAATGTTATCATGGTCTGGTAATTTATGATGTGAGATTATTATTATCTTGCTATGATGCTGGACCATTGCTAAACTTATGTTAAATTTCATGTTCTCCACAACTTACAATTGTTCATCTAAACTGGAGATCTCGACCAAATCACTTGATAAATTGCAATCTCTCATCTAAACAATTCATGATTAATATATTTTGTAATTGATATTATCTCTTGACTGACATAATCTTTCCCACCGTCTGAAGGCAATTCAAACAGAGTAGCTGTGGGAGGACGTACTTAAATTATGATTGTCATAGCGACATGCTTTGGCTCAAAATTTTTGCAGAAAGTACATTTTTGGATGATCAGAGACACACATGTGAAGTAAAAAATGGGGGAAAGTGCATTTCAAAAACTTTCTTCTGACTTTATAGTTGTAAAGGCAGATGGCATATTGTGTGCCTATTAATTTGGAAATCTGCTTTTGGGATAGTAAGTATTCTGTGCTATTAAATATGACTGCACGAAGATAAAGTGACAGCAGAATAGTTAGTACCTCAAATGGTCTGAGATTTAAACATTCTCCTTCTGAGCAACAGCTGCTTTGTTTTAACCCCTCCTATAACCACCAGCCTAATATATCATTGACATTATATACAGACGCATTGCTGATGGTAGTGATAGAGTTAATCCAGTGGTCACAAATAAGGGTGACTCCTCATTAAGCAGTAGTAGAGCTCTTCAGTGCACTGCCACCAGAAGAATGACCATATTGTTTTAATAGCATGGAGTCCACAAAATGGGCAAGTATGGTCTATACTATGAGATTGAGAGTCAAAATAGTACTCTGCATATTTATGACATTGTCAAGTATAGACATATAGACCGTATGGTTAATAGCAGGAAAGGGGTGGAGTTTTAGTAAAGTGCAAGCAACCACACAAACTAGCTAACCAGCAAAGAAAAAAAAGGTCTAGAAAATAGACTTGATTCTGAGATCTTACTCTGATGTTTCTGGATCTTATGCCCTGTTTGTACCAATTCTTTAATTATACCATTGTATGATACAGTTTAGTTGCTATGGGAGATGATAGAGTTAAATGGAGACATGAACCAGAAGAATATGCAATATTAGTGAGAGAAATAAAGGGGGTTCACATGGCAGTTTGAGAGTGAGATTTGGATCATGATCCCAATATCAGCGTCTGGATGGCAATCCAGATCTCGCTAATCTGTTGTATGAATGCTTGGCAAGTCGAAAAGTCTTGATTCGGATTGCGATTCAGATCGCAATCCAAATCTTACTATTTGTGCAATTTTTTCCAAGTAGGCCTAATTCCACTGCCAGAAACACATTGATGTTTTGATTGTGATTATTCAGGGGAAAAAAAATTGCCTTATTTGAAAGGTGACCTGAAAAAAGTGAGTTTAGATTCTGAAGAAGCCTACAGAGTTAAAAGTCATTAAGTTTCAGTAACACTCGCCTGTATGTGACTTGATATTAGTATGATGTTTGTAGTATTTGTATACTTTGCTTTCATTGAATAGTTTAGAAACAGGCTTCTTTCCCTTCCTTGTGTTCATATGACCTGCTACAATCTTCAGAACTTCTTCATGTATGTGTATGATGAGAAGTGGATCATGTCATGATGTATTCCGAAACAAACATCTCGAGGGTTTCTGGAGAAATCACAATTTGTCAGAATCAGATATAATGTAATGATTGATTTTGGAAGAGTCACTAATAAATAGAATTATGGAAATATGAGGAAGTTACATAACTTAGTTTGAAGCTAGACTTTGTATGACACATATTCACTGAATCAATGTCTTTTGTACATGGCGGCATGAAATCAGAGAAGTGTGTCTGATATATGCAAAGTGATGTCATTGTCATGCCATTCGAAACTTGTGAAGAAAGTAGAGGTATAATTATTGAAATGCTCATTGTCTTTAAATTGTGATATTGTGAAAGGAATGTAATGCATGCACACAAGCAGCAGTTTGTGGATATTGTACATTCTCAGTGGGATTGAGATTATTGTGTGTTCAGAGGGCAAGTATATATCAATTAATCCAACAAGCCAGAAAGGAAAGCAAAATACTGTATGGTCCTCTTTACTTGACAACACCACCCCCTCCCTTTTTCAGGCATAAAAGGTGTTTTTCATGAGAAGTGAAAGTGTGACAGTAGAGCTCCTTTTGACAGCAATCATGGTTTAGTTGAGTTTTGCTATTGCCAACCACCACCCCATCCTCCCAGGCTCTGTATGGGTGATTCAGCCCCACCGAAGTTTGATTACCACGTCTAGGCCAGGAATTGATTCACTTCGCAGCCTTCCACCACCACGCCAGGCCAGAAGACTTACTCGGGGAAGGCTCGGGCGCTGGAATCAATTCTTATTCAATTTCTGCGGCAAAAAAGTGACCCGCTGACCCCAATAGAGGCGGACTGGAGCTACAAGGGGTCAAAGGATACCGAATAGAGAGGTATTCTGTCTGTCTCCCGGATGCCTCGGCTAAAAACTCGGTATCAGCTAGCATTTCCATCCCTGCTGGTTTCTTGGGGGTCTTGCCAAAAATCTTGGCACCAAATTAGATGCAATTATTTCCACTTTTTCACATCAAATCTTGAGATATTTTTTGAGAGTCACAGATTTGCAATAATTGAAGCTTGATGATGTCTTGTGGCTACTGTAATTGATGGAGAAAATAGTGGATTTTGGTCATCTTGCATGAAAACAGCTTGTTCTTATCTTTTACTCTTTGGCATGAAAACAATACTCACTATAGTGGGGCATCAACAAGCAAAATGGTGGCACTTCAATCATGCTCTCCTGTGAGGTATTTAGTATGATTATGTAGTATCCTTCCTGCAAATTCGGATATTACCAGCCTGTGGTTATATTTTTGTTTGAGATGGTTATGTTTCTACATTATCTTAAGAATAAAACTACTTCATCTTCACGGTATAAGACAGTTTGTAGTCATCTCAAACATTTCTTCTTCTTTTTTTGAACACCCTGTAGAGGATGATCTAGAAAAGAAGTCAAGCTGTGATTGGTCGGTGACAGCTCCAAATAAGGAAAATCGTCAAGAGTTTTCTCAGTGAAAACAGCACGGGCGAGAGACAGTTTTGACTGTTTGGTGCTGGGCATAGAGTTGCATATGTCATTACCCAAATACATCCCAGTGCATTGATCATCGGTGGTAAGGATGGTTGTGTTGGGGGGGGGGGGGGGGGGGGGGTGGAGACAAAATGGAAGAGAGGAGATTGTGGGAAGGGAAGATGGGGTAACTTCTCCCTGAGAAGAAGAAGTACAAGCTCACACCACTAAGGGCAAAGTCTGGTCATAATTGGCCCAGATTCCAAGACATTTTTCAGCCTTTGACTTTTCTGTCTTGCCCTGTGCAGTCTTGTTGTTTGATTTGCGATTTGTGTTAACAATTTCATTTCCCCTGTAAGGTCCCCCTTTGCTTGCTCTGCACGTCACTGTAAGTCAATCTGCCAAATACTGCACCATCGTGAGGCAAAAACATTGATTTTCACCGAATCTTTGCGGGGACACAATTTGCGTTTCCTGCTGTATGCATAATGAGAAACACAACTGAAAATATGATTCCCAGATTGGAATAATTAATTATTGTCTTCTAGCCAGCTTTTTGTTTTTTGTTTTTTTCTCACCAAAACTAACGTGGAAACCATGTCATATTTTGTGCTTTGCTCCTGTATGCTACATGATTGGCCTTATTCGTAAACCATTCATAATGTTACAATGTTCAAAACTTTAAAATCGATTGTATGCTAAGTGTTTATTTGATATGCCATTTATAGAATGTTAGAAAGTCACTGTTTTATGTGGATAATTGAGACTAGTCAAACAGTTGGTCGAATGGAAGCACAAGAAAGTCAAGGCTACCTGAGTTGAGCTGACTCATAGTGTTAATCATTGGATCAAGTCCGAGTGATTAAGCTGGACCGATTGACCCCTGAGGTCCACTTACCCGATGACCAAGGCACTTTTCTTCATCAAGACATCCGAGACATGCCGATACAGCTTTCTAGGTCGTCTCATCCCACTGATACATTTCCTCATGATTGTTTAACCGTTTCCGTATAATTACTCAGTAATGATACATGATATGTGATGTGAAGGTAGCTTGTGTGCAGCTCAGATCGGAATGGTTTGCTGTGTTTTGTTTTGTTTTCTGATTAGATCACGACCCCTGGTTTCCACTCTACTTCCTTGGGGGTCAAAGGTTTCTGGGAATTTTGAGAATACTTTCACAGAGTATGACCTCATGAGGTCAGAGTAGGAGGAAGAGAGACTGACAAACGTTGTGTAATGGAAGCTGGCGTGTAATTAGCTGTCTGCCTGGAGGCTCTGCTTGGCTAGTATGACAGTTGTATGTAAATGAGGTAGTGCCAATTTAGGCAGGGTGTTAATTGAACAGGGATTAGGCATGCACACTGTGAGTGTTAATCCCTCAAAGACACTCCTGCGCAAAGATGTATCTTGTCAGATGAATTACACAGAATCATTTGAATTGAGCTGGACATTCCTGAGCGGCGTGAGATTTAAACAAATATGCGACTAAAATCAAGAAAAACAACTCTCCCCCTAAGGCAGTGCGTGCTCCAACCAGCAATGCCAGTGCCTCTCCTTCCTGTTTGCTTTTAATCAAAGCAATGTGTCAATTTGCTAATTGAATGTGAAACGGATCTAGCATGTCATTCATCTGAACTGGCTTGTGCTACAAGTGGGTAAGGGGGGGGGGGCAGCATTTGTCAGAAAATGATTATCATAGGACTAGGAGCAAAACCTTTTCATTTATGTCAAAGAAGGGGAAAAACTAATCAGCATGTCAATGTAGTTAAGCAAATGGCACCACAGTTGGAAGTTCATATGCACATCATGATTAAAGCCACGTATATTTGTATTCTAGCTGTTTTGACATTGGATCAAAATACTAGAGAGTGATGGTAAAATATTCTAAAGTGTAAAAATTGTATGACTTATCATACCCTATCTTCTCCTTCGTTCGAGATATTTTATGCAGACAAGACTTATGTTGTTCCATGTCGATTTAGTTAAAGCCGTTTGTAGTATGAAATGAAAGGCATTTTATCAAAATCACACTTGAAATCTTAACTCAGCATGGAATGAAGTAGTGTTTCAATTCACAGTAATGTTACATTTACCCAAGGAACATCACTTTTCTCACATAATAATGACTTGACTTGCCTCTTTCTGCACATGTGTCATGACAAATTATAGTAGTCTCCTTATCCAGCAATGGTAGCACTAACCAGCAATGGTAGCACTAACCCCCCCCCCCCCCTGAAAAAAAAATCATATATTGTGAACAGATTGTCTGATTTTCCTGAAACTTTCACTGATGTGTTCTACTAATATTGCTGCATTCCCTCAATCCACACATGTGTCAAGATGAACTTGTCCTTAAACATCACCATTTAATGACATGGTGGCTTGATCTATTTAAAAAAAAAAAAATGTCTTAACTCTGCTGACTGTGGTATGGAATGATTGTGAAATTGAATGACACACACAAAAAATTACATCAGTGTACAAAGTATTAAGAATTATGCTGGCACCATCAAAACACCTATGAACCAGATGTCAAGATGCTAATAAATTTTTAGGTGAACATTTTGTTCCAAAACTTCCATGTGAAATGTTGAACATGGAAAATCCTTTCTATCACAGATTGTGAACTCTTTGCAGCATTTACTGTTGATTTTATCAGCATCTTTTATAGCTTTTCTTCTAGACTGTATCAGAGGTACTAGTAGCATTTAGGACTATACAGCTTGGCCATTTTAAACTAGAAACAATGCTAGATAGTTCACTCAACAGTCGGCGCAAATACTCCTAGAACAGAAATCATGGCAGAGGCAACTTGAAGCATTTAAAGACAATTTCGCTGGCCATCCATCACAAATTTGTAAATATTATAAAGATGAAACACAGAACCTGCATGCGTACTAGCAATCGGCCAGATAAAATTGCAAGGGAAAGACTGGCAGGGAAGGATGGCTGCTACCTTTAAGCAAAGCTGTCAGGGCCTCTGCCGGCTTTTCACAATCCCCTCCCCCCTTCGGGAGCCTGGAAATGCTAGACACTAGAATTAAAACGTGGAGTCACGTAGCTGCTACCGTATTTTGCAGGAGATTACTGAAAATGCTAATGAGAGCCCTCATGAAGGGGTGTCAGCGAAGGGTGCAAAGTGGAGAGCCCCCTCGCTCTCTGCATCACCCGAGCATGTTGATAGATTGCAGAGTTCACCCCATAATCATTTCTTCTTCTTTTTTTCAAGATTTCATAGAAAGTCTAAATCAATGTGCTCTTACGATGATGTTACTGGGTAAGGAAACAGTAGGTGTGATATCACAACAGCTAAATTAGAAAAAAAAGAAGAATGGAGTATTTGAATGAGTAAAATGAACTATTCAGAATGTGTAGATTTCTACAATGAAGCTGGAAAGGAAGTGAGATTTTGTTCTGTACTAGCATAGGCATTTTATTGCTCAATGTGAATACTTAACGTGATATGGAGCAAAAATGCCAGAGTTGCTGCATATTGAGGTATATTAAAGATAGTGATGGTTATAATGAAAAAACATGATAATGTTCAAATGAAAAGGTACTATAAAATAAGATAGAAAAGAAAAAGTGAAGATACACATTACAAAAGACTTAAAAGCTTTGAGGGAGAGATGCAGCAATAAAATGGTGCATTGTAACCTAAGAGGGAAATTAAAGAAGACATTGCCGTGCACTGAGTCTGTAGATATCAAAGGGAGCATATTGTACCATTAATCATGTGTTTGACTTGTCTTTGTCTGACAGGATTTACTGTTGTGTGTGGCAAACAGAAATAATCTCAACAATTATGTCGTATAAGTTACGCCAAAGAAACTAAAATGGCATTCACCAAATCATTCAACATAATTTTCGTAACCCAGATTTGGATAATGAAGCAGAGATTTCCAAAAAGGAGCTGAAAAGGTTGAACTATTGTTCTTCAGCTTGCCGTGATCCGAGTCTCAAGTCTGTTGAGAAAATCTGGGATTGATCGCCACTCTCATTGAGAAATAATTGATGGAAGAGATTTTAGAAAAGCAAGTGAAGAAATGAGGCAAGCGAGGGAGATAAACGAAGGGAGCTCACACTGTAGCTAACCTCTCCGAAACTGAGGTTAATTGGCTGGGAAAGAAAGGAGGAACTATCAGAACCATCCCACCTCAAAGCGAATACCGAGGCTAAAAAAAAAGAAAGAAAAAAAATGGAGGGAGAGAACTAAGTCACATCCAGCGGTCCAATCACATCCAGAATGAGTGCAAATAAGAGAGACTGTCTGCATAAATTAGCCGCCCTTGACCCCCTTCTTGTGTCTCTAGTCTTGTCCTATCCGAACAGCCCCCTCTGTCCCAACTCCAAACTCTCTCCACATACCATCGGGTCCCTATAATTATAAGCTCGCCAGTTTTTGTGCCGCTGATTGGGCGACCAATGGCACACAACAATCTGCAGGGGGTGCGAGCTGCGGCTCTGACGAGAGAGTGTCTGTGTGTATATACATGCATGCATACATGCCAGCGCAATTATGACTTGGCCAATTGGGGAACTCAATTTCTGTGTGGATTGGTTCTTTATCTATCCAAGTCTCAGTGTTTTTTCTCCCCCTCTCTCCCTCTCTCTCTCCCTGTCTCTCTTGTGCTCTCCTTTGTCAATTCTCAGCTCGCCTCATCTGTTTTTCCCCCACTAACTTTTTAGCCGCTCAAGTTCATCGCATGCGGTGTGGTGTGACTGCGCTGTGGCCTTACAAGGTGGCGAGGATGTGATTGTGTACCTGCCTGTACATGTGCTGTATGAAACGGGCAGAAATCACGGGCTCTGTGCCGCTGTTGTGCTGTAAAAGAGATCCACCGTTAAGACATTCTCTTACTGTGGTCATGGTCTTGTTTTGTCTTACTAATTGTCGGAATATCTTGTCATTAACCGCATCAACGGTGGCCATTTGTATTCAGTGAGACTATCGCTAGGAAGATGTAACCAGTGGAGGAAGAGTGAAAAAGAGGGAAAAAAAAGTTCACAGCTTTCTTGGTATCGGAGTACGCACATCAAGAACTTTTGATAACCATCCGTCTAGTTGGGTAGATACCTCCTAAGGTAAGTTCATGTAACGGAGACAGTTCACAGTGAACCCGTCATGCCAGCAACTATTGTAGAGAAATGTGAGAACCCCTGTGAATGGGGCAACCACAGATTTCAATGGATCCAGCCTTTCCTCTCCTCCTCCTCCTCCTCCTCCTCCTAACCATCCCTCCCTCCCTGCTCTTCTCTCGTTCTTTTTACCTTCTGGTCTCCCCTTTGCTGCTAGGAGCCCTCTCCTCTCCCTCTCCCATGACTGGCTCGGTTAGCCAGCATGTTTCTGTGTGCACACAAGCATGGCATCATTCAGGCCTGTTAGGTTACACGCCAAGTTTGTCATCCCGGTCGTTGTGTTTGTCAACAGACCTCAGAGACAAGTGCACAGCGATTGCACACGTCGTTCGCTCTCCCGCTCTCTCTACGCCTTTCTATGATCAGTCTTGCAAGAAGAAAAACCCCCACAAATCTAAAAAGCCAAAGCAAGCTTGAAAAAGTCACACGCTATCTCTCCACACGCATCCCTCACCCCCATCTCTTTACTTTTCTTGGGGAAATGGATCAGTGATTTTACTGATCTCCTTTGCCTTTCTTTTCTCTCAACTTCTTTCCGTGAACATTCGGCTTGAATTTTTTTTCACTTCTCTATATTGATTTTGGTTTTTTTTCTGTTGGAATTGAAGGAAGATGTTTTTGTATTTGTCCACTGTACTTCTGCTCAGTCAGAAGCAGAACCCGGCGATCAGCCGAGCCTTATCGCTGTCTATCTCAAAGCCACTGTCTTCCTGCGTATTACCATTTCTCAAATCTGACACAGTAGCTGCTCACATCCCTCCCGACTTAACTGACAACAAGGAGCTGTTTCTGACTTAAGAATCCACTTTTTTCCCCCTGCTTTTGTCTTTAAAGTAAACTATCCCCACAGTTAAAATTCCTTGTAACAATTTAGAGACAGATGTTCAGAATAATGCAATGATTCCCTAATTCTTTCCATAACTTCATAATGTATTCTCTTTGCATCAGTGTCGTACCGTGTAGCAGTTTTTTGAGATGGCGTCATTGCCATCTTGTATTTCCAACCAGTGATAGAAAATTCTGACAAACAAAAACATACTTGAGGAATTAAAGCCAATGTTGTGTACTTTATAATAAAATAAGATGGAATTTACAAGTATACAAAATATTTTGTCTTGGGAATTATCCTTAAAAGATCATGAGAGTAATTCATCATGGACTTCAGCCAATTTTTTTTTTTTTTTTTTTGCATGAAGTTAAAGCAGATGAACTAGTTTTTGAGGATCATACTTGTAGTTTGTAAGTGTCAGTTTACATCTGCAGATCATAATGCTGTGTAACCCTTTCATTTGTGTGGGTTTGGCTCTCTAATATGGAATACTTCTTTTTTAATTGAGTGAGGGTTAGTTAGTTCAGTCTGCTATATAGGATGGTATGTTGTGGCAGTATTCTGATTGTTTATCTAAACACTAGATTCCTTTATCAATATTTTGTGAAAATACGAGGATGGTCGCGGTAACACATGCATGGCTCAATTACTTTCACTGAGATATAGAAAGCTGGAATGTGTTTAGAAATTTATGACTGAAACAGGTTCCTGTATTCCTAGAAATATTTTCCCAGTGTTCCCCCATTCTTGACCTACTTCAGTCCCATTAATTTGACACCATGTGTTTATATTTTGCAACTTCACTATTATCAAGCAGACCCACATTTATTTGAACTTTGCTTGTATTATTGGTAAGATTGACATCGGCGCAACCTTCCTAGATAATGACACGTGAAACGCAGAATGATGCCACAGACTGGATTACAACATGGAGCTACAACACGGTACACGTAACTACAAAATGTATGTGAAAAACTGTCAAAAAAATCTTGTCTTATGATTTTTTTTTCCCCCTGTGAAAATCCATAAATTTGGAGAGGTATTAGTAAGAAAGAAAATATGATGAAAAGTAGGCCAGGTGAAAGGAAAACTAATTCATCTGGTTTTGCAGGGTTTTATCATAGATTTAAGTTCTCAGATGTATTCAATGATATCCTTGAGATTTTTGCTTATGGAGAAATTTTTGAAGAAAGCATACTGCAGAAGTTGATACAATCCTTTTCATTTATTAGATAGACCACACAAGTATGTAAATGTCCATGTTGCTACTGATTTATTATTGTAGAAATGTCTTTTTTATTCATATGTTCCTGTGTGATAGAGTACAATGAGGAGGGGAGATCTTGATTAAGTTATTGTCTATTTCATTTCTACCGTAATTTCTTCCTTTGATTTTTGCTAAGGATTCAAAATCTTCAGAATTTGGTCTCCAGCAGCTTTTACTGTAATCATAAAGTGAGCAAATTATTGCCTTATGATATCTGTCTCAGAGGTATTTTAAAGTTGGAAGGTATCAAAATATATTAATTATTCCTCATTAGAGTCACTTGAGTGCATGAAATATACTCTGTCATCACTAGCTACTTGAAAAAATGCAAGTGACTTAATCAGTCAAGTTTATCACATTAAAATGTAAAATAAATGTGATTTAATTGCACAGTTTACAAACTTGCTTGTATGTAAGTTACACGTACAATCTTTTCATTGTTAATCTCAGTTATTCCTATTTTCATAGATGAGCAAGTGAGCACACCCATGTAGGAATGAGTTTAGTAGTTGTTCTGCATATTATTTGATTTAAACAAAGGTCTAGTGCAAAGATATGATAATCAGAACCAAACTGCTACAATTGTGTTGAGAAACCATAGGTACTAATGTATCATGTCCACTGATTTAGCCCAACCTAGTGTCACTAGAATAATAAACGAAGGCATTCTAGTGTGAAACATCCTGCTCATTTTGGAAGGCTTTGATCTTGCAGCTGCATGATGAGTGTAGCAGGCGCTCAGGATTTCTCTGCCGACAGTGTCCCATCAACCATCACCCAGCTTCTGGTGTGCAGGAAGCAGTAGCTGGCTGCATATGGTTCACAGTGTGATTATAAAATCTTCCTCTTTACAATCATCGTGGTTAATCCTTTCGAGAAAACTGTTGAATAATGTCTGCTTGATATAATTGAAAGTATGATTTAAGATGGAGAATAGTGATAAATAAAACTTAAAAAGACTTCCCCAACCAGTTCAAAATCATGAAATGATATGTTGTGTTTACTTTGAGAAGACAGGCAGTTTTTACCCCTACTTTGAATCAAATACATGTAATTTGCTTTTCCAATCAATGCTCAATGTATTTGTAAGTGTTTACAGGGCTCAAAGTCGATGGATTTGTTGGTTATTATGTCATTCATATGCACACACATGCAAATATAGAAATATATATGTGTATATTTCAATATATCTCATTATTTTTTATATGTTCACTGTGATGGTAGACTGATAGACATTTATAATGAAACTTTTCTGTGATGAGATGGCTGTTTTGATAAGTCTGCATGTGAGATCCTCTTCCATGATGTGACTTTGCTTCAGTATATTGAGGGTTACTTCCATTGTTATTATCAATGATATTATTATTTCTTCTATTATTGTTATTCTTATCATTATCATCATCATCATTATTAGTTTTATCATTATTAAGAGGAGAGTGAGAGAAAATGTTGAAGACAAGTGGTAATATGGTAAAGGGGAGTTGATATGATGTGGTGAAAAAGGGGTGATGAAAATTGGAGGGAAATGTGTTGAAATTAAAGAGCAATATGATAGAGGGCAGAGATAATATTGCAGGAAGGGGCAGTTTGGTTATTGTGTAGGAAATAGGCAGTGGTAACAATAATAGTGTAGATAAGTTGTGGAGTTTTGCAGGTCGGACAGAGATGAACCATGTAGGTCTAAAGTGGTAAGTGGCAATGTGCCCGAGGAGGAGGAACAAACCTGTAGGGTTTATCTCATCAAAAGTTATAGCCACCCAGGACATTACAAGAAATATATTTCCGACTTGCTTATTTTGGCAAGTACCTCATCCTTTGAATGGGAAAGTACCTGTGCATTTCACTTCCCTCATGATGATTTTAAGTTGCCCCTGGCAACCAGGCAGGTGGGTTTGTAGCACCGTACCATCTTATGTAAACAGTAGCTCATGATTATCTACAAGATAGCGTGCAGTTATCAAATGCCACCGTAGTTTTCTCTGAGTGTAATGAGAACAGGCTATTACATGTGTGTTTCATTTGATTATACTTTTATCGAGATATCCAAATTTGTTTGTCTGTCCCGATGCAATAGTGACATTTTTGAAAATATTGTTAGAGGAATGAATTAAACTGTCATATACATTTCTGTGAGGATTCTTCATTATAGTGTTAAAAGCAATGTCTTAGTGTGTATGGTCAATAGTTTGTAAATGAAGGTTACTATGTGAATACTCCTCTCCCAGTTCATCCCAACGGACGTGCAACCCTCATACTGTCGTTATGCACTTGAAAGATTTTGTATTGAACATTTTTTTTTCCCTACCTTTCTTTTTCCTGTCATTTCTGGGCAATAACTCCAGGCTGACTCACACCTTTTGTGATCTGGTCCAGGAAAGGATGATAATTACCGTGATGCCAAGTAATCGCCGTCTCCCATTAGTGGCTCCAAAGCTGGAAGTCAGAAACCTTCCTCGCGTCACTTGTTTTTTGCTGCACTTTCACCCCCCCCCCCCCCATACCCTCTGGTTTGAGTATTTTCCTTTCCCTTTTATTTCCATAGCACTTCACCTCCTTCCTCTCCACCTCACACATACACAAAGACAGACCAACACTAAACAAACGGATATATGGTATTCTTTACTCTTTCAGGGAACTTATGGGGGTGGTGGAGTTTCATAGAAATGTTAAGGCTGAGTCATAGATCCCTTTTAGGAAGACTTCTGTGGATTAAGTAATTTACTGCATTATTTGTAGAATCTGCTAGGCAGTTATTTTTTAAAACTGGACAGCTGGATTATATTAATGCATCTTGTAAGTTTGACATTTGGATGAGCTTGTGACATGCATTTAAGTGTCCAGCCTGGACCCAGTTTGAATCTTGTCTGAACGAACGAAGACGCTCCTCGTTGAGGTGAGAGCTTGCTATTCAAAGAGAGTCAATTTGCATTTCATGTATTTTGCAGTGATCGAAATTACATGAACTCCACAGCCAGTATCTGTCTTGGTACAGTAGTTGATTTGCATAGTACATAGTCAGTGTCACTTCATGAATCATGGCCAATAACCTATTCCATAACTCAAGATTCCAAATCTCACAAAGAATTGTGGGACATTGTGACATGGCGTACATACTTGCTTAGAAAGCATTAATTAACGTCACCAATACTGCTTGACATAATCTCATCTTCTTGAAATAGTTGGACTGCAAGGTTCCCTGCTCAATAATTATGATTTTATGTGGCTTCGTCTGTGGCAAAGTCTCTCTGAATCCATCCAAGACCAATGCCGTTCATTACGAAAAGCGTCTCTCTCTTAGTCCCTTTTGTGTGCCATTTCATGTGTTTTCTGCCAATTAAGCATTATGATTGATGTCATTGGCTCTGTCTACGCAGGCAATAAAGCCATCCGCGTCCAGCTAAGACAAAAGGTATGTAAGTGAAGTCCATAAGCTGTTGTGCAGGTATGTCATCTGCCCCGCTTCACACTTGAAAACCTAGCGCAGGCAAGTCCAGCTCAGCAGTGTGTTTGTCTTTTCTAAAAAAATATCTACCATTCAAACAGTGACATATTTTGTACATCACTTGATGTGGTACATTGTACATGTTAAAGCAAAGTTCCAGCATTGCATTGCAGTCACTGTACTAAGAGCAAAGTCTGAATGAAAAACGTAATACAGTCTATATCCTAGAGTTAAAAGGAGGCAGAAAAGATACCATTTAATTTGCGGTAGGTCTTTGAATATCCAGGTCCATCCATAGTGATAATGATAAAAAAAAAGAGGGTTGAACATCATTAGATTTTATGCAATCTTACACTGTATGTATAATCACTTTATTTTCTGGGTGCAAAAACATCATATTGGCAATGAATAAATGCATACCTTCATTGCATGTATAGTGTTTAGGAACGTTGAGGCATCATACACATTTGTACAGAAGGACATTTTAGTAAAAATGAAGAGAATGGGTTAGGGATTATTCTTACTTGCAATCGTTTCAATGAAGAAAGAACCACAGAACTAACATATTATGTCATACATTTGCATATTCACTCATTACGTTTCATGACATCAGAGCTATGTGATCTGATTTCTTGTCTTCATTGTGACAACTCAAGCCATAACATGGGACTATTACATCGGACAGTGTGGAGGAATGTGTGTGTTTGTACACAAGTTGTCTGACGGACTGCTTAATCGACAGTCTAGGAGGAGAGGAAAGTTTTCGATGGGAAGAGAGTCGGCTGTGTCCCTTCCTTTCAGCCGAAGCTCATGTTGAAAGATAATTACCACCGGGTCTAAATACCGCAGATTCCGCCAACATCAAATCAAGTTTATTGGACGTGCATGGTTGCGCCCATCTCCCACATACCAGTGGAATGAGGCTGGCAGATAGTGTAGCATTGGTACTCATCAGGGTACGGGCCTTGGATTGTCCTTAGATTACCGAATTCCCGTGTCTTACGTAGCGTTTCATTGCCCGTTTTGCAGACAGGGCCCAATTGCGACTGGTACAATAGCATGTGCCTACCCGAAGACCAACATATCCAGGCAGCTGCATCCAGTGTGCATCCAATGAATGCTTGAGAGAATGTTGGATAGCATTAATTCTATCAGTGCTCTCAACCTGTACCAATGACCTATATCTTTCATCTTTTTTTTCACCTGTTTTTCTTTTTTTTTTGGGGGGGGGGGTGTTAAGATGAAGACTGAAGTATACACAGAGAAGAAAGTAAAGGATGTGATTTGTTTTGTCAGGAATCATGGTATTCAGCTGTGATTGGGATGTTGTAGAAAAAGAAATTCATGATTTCTTATATCATTATGGAAAAAAAACCCAAATCAAAGCATTTGACAGGCATATTCTTCTTCTGAAATGTTATTGAGAATATATTGTTTTAAGTTAATTTCAAACCTTGCTTGAAGTACAATTTTAGAGAAAGACGACTTTTCTCCCTCATTTTTGTTTGAAATTTTGAGATGACAAGTGGTGACAAGCTCATCAAGTGCAGAGAGTTTGCAGGGTACATTTATGAAAAAAAAATACAAAGAGAAAGATGGAATACTAGAAGTTGCTGATATCAGCAGAGAGATGAAAAAGAAAAGGAGACTGTAGTGGACATGACAACTATTCTGTCTTTCTTCATCCACAACTTTCGATTGCTTCCAAAGAAATCATGACTTGCTCAGAGAATGCAACAGTGTTCTTGAGTGAAACACTTCTTTTGAGCTCTGCCATGTGCTCCACCAAATTATAAGGTCACATATTCTTTGAAGAATGATGCTCAGTCCGTGGGCCGTGTTCAGAAACAGGTCAAGAAAAGTTCAAGAAGAATAAAAGCCGTCTTGTGATTTGGCATCGTCTTCAGAAAGCAGTGCTCATCAAAAACTAATCTTGGCAGAGTCGCAGACCAGAAGGATGAAAATTTCCCAGGAATTGCTTCTTAATTTGAGGAATAACTTTTTCATTGGTTTGGGAGATTGTGGCTGATTATGGATGCTGGGAAGAGAGAGTGCAGGCAACGTTTGGATATTAGGCTTTTACTCTTTGCCAAGCTTTTCCATCCAGGCCACAATTTTTCATGCTTTGAAATTATCCTGAATGAGCAATCTTCAGGTGCTGTATATTGCATTGTTGTTTCTGCCGCTACAAGACTTATTATAAACCCTTTGAAGAACAAGAGAAGGGGAAATAAACAAAGAAGGACAAGCCTAACATTCAATAAAACAACATGGTTTTTGAGCACAAAGGGTAATATTTTTCTAGTTTTCATTTGAAATGAATTGTCAGGAAAAAAAAGTTTAGGTTGTTTGTGAGAAGTCAAATCAGTTAGCCAAGCCAAGACTTTGTGTTCTGAAGTTCTGGGTCACAAATCCCTGCCAGAGATCAGTCAAATCCCGGGTCAAAATGATTTTTGCTCAGTCCAGTGTGAAGCTTGACAATCGTTTTCCAAAGGCTAGATTCTAGCTTGGGTACTGTCCGGAGCAAAATAATGAAAAGTAGCTCCTCGGTTGATGATTAGGTGTCCTTGTGTCAGTGGAATTAAGCATGTGACCTTCTGTTCATTTTTATCGAAGATGGTAATACATGCTTTCTCCTCTTACACATTTCAAATTACTAATCCAAATTGGATACAGTGACACAGGTTTCCAGAGTAAAACTGTTGAAGAGTTTTGTCTTGTCAAGAAAGCTGCCATTGTATTCGTTTGGGACTTAATTCTCCCATTTTCTCAAATATGTAGATGCACAATTTATATGTTCGCAAGATCATGTAAATAAAATTAGTAGTCTGGTAGAATAAACCTGCCTAAGGAATTATATTTGTGTTGGTATGTGTGTGAATTAAAGAAACAAGGAACAAGAGAAGCAGTCCATTTATATAGTCATACCTGATTGATGTACAAGTATTTATCAGATTGCATCACTCTAGAGTCTATATCAACAAGTTTTGGTTTCATCAGTAAATCAATTCTCTTTCTCTTTTCCTTATTCATCGGTGACATTTTTCTTCTTTCCTCTATAATCTTCATCTCTTTTTCACTTTATTTCCGTCTTTTTCTTCTGCTTTGTCTCCTGATTCTCTCTCGTCTCCACTTTTTTTTTTCTCCCTTAATCACTGCTTTGGTATGTGACATTTAAATATCTGTTAGAGCTTTGGAATATGTTGAGGTAGATGTGTTAGTGCAACTTTGCTTTCTGCATACTCATTGGAGGTGAAGTAGTACCTTGTGAGGTGAGTATCAAGATGCAAGGTGATATCAGTATCCTGTCATACTCACTGGGTGCAAAATGTGTTCATGTTTTGTTTTCACAGTTTTACCCAGAAATGCTGATCTTTAAAGGTGGCTTTTGCGAACCTTGCTGTGGAAATTGTTCATTTTGGTATGAAAACATTCAGTAATTCTAGATTTGTTTGTGAATGACTTGATATTTCTAAGTGTTGCTTAAAAAGATGAAAAAGTGTCTTTCACTTATACCTTACCTCTCTGCTGAAATCAGAACTCGACAGATATGTTTGCTTAGAGAAAGTGCAATTAGTAAGTTGATATTATCTGCAAACAGCAAAAATTTTACTAATGAAAACTGGTGCTGCTCAGTTCTACATACAGCTGTACATGCCGATCTATCCCCAAATAACAATAATACATTTCTGCCGCTCTGCTTGCAAAGGGAGAAAAATCCATTGTGAACTTGATCCACGATTCTTCTCAAATTCCGCGATTTACATATGTTATCAATTTTCCAGGGCCCAGTTTATTGACAAGTATAAAATTAATTCCAAAAAGTGGAATGTATAATCTACCACCTCAGTGGAGGCGAGTTCACATTAATCTTTCATGAAGTTTGCTTGTGTGCTGTCATACACTTGCAAATGAACTAGAGTTCTTCATCTTATTTGCCATTAGAGCTGAAAAATTTGCATTTTCCCATCTCCATTAGCGACTGACCAGACGCTATGTTGCTTTCAATCTGCATTTTGTTTGGCAGTACTTAGAGAAGAGAATGGACATTTTATCGCAATTCATCAAAGAGGCGAAGATGGTGATGATGAAATGACACTAGCTTATCTGGTTTTATAATTGCACCAATGCAATCTGCTTGTGTTTTCCCATCCCTCATTTGCTTTCTGCCAAGCCCTTTTCCTTCTAATGTTTATGTTATGAAGTGTGATTCTCATCAGTAGTGGTGAAGAGAAAAGACAGGCGGAGAGCTATGAATAAAGATGACTGTCGTGGTGAATGGCATCGCTAAATGCAATGCCAGCCAAGCATACGACCAGTGTAAAACTTGTCTCTCGTATCGCAATGGATGACCAGCCGTAGTGCAAAGCGCAAAAGTGGCGCTGCCACAAATTGCTGTCGTCTGCCGATACATATCGACGATTTGAGTTTACTGTAAGGAGAAATCAGCCATTTAATCGTCTGAAGGCGGGCTACATTTTACTGGAGACGCTGTCGGCAATGTTTATGCCCTCCTCTTTCTGGGGAGGAGGTTAACTAGTCACAAGGCCAAACTGTGGTCATTGGCAAGGCAAATTCATCACCTTCCAAGCAGATTTAGGGGAAGATGCCTCAGAAGTGGACTTCGTGACCTTTGTTTCAGTTCCTTCAGGGTCGCCTACCAGCTATCTCCGATACCAATCACTGATATCCTGGCTCCCTTAATGTGTTACATAATTCATACAGTTCAGTGGCATCATTCATGTGTGCCAGGGTGACCTGATCGTACAGCTTTGTAGGGAATGTGCATTTTCAAAAAACTCTTGGGAAATTCCTTCACTCAAATCCATTTTTCATGGCACAGTTCCTGTGATTGTGTTATCTTTACACATTAAAGCATTAACCTGTGTTTGCCTACATATTGAATCCACAAATATTGACTCGTTTTCTCAGGGCTGAGTATTGTATGATGCAAAGAGATTTTTCAAAGGTTGAAAGGATGAGCACGAATGTGGTAATTCTGTCCCACGTTGTTTATGTCATTTATTTCTATCATATTCTTGATAGCCATTTATTTCCCTATCTTCATCAAAATCAAGTTTTGAGATTGTGCAACTCGCCAGACATATAAACTCTTCAATATTGAACAATGTTATTGTGCCCCCTTTGAGTCTTCAACTGAAATTATGTTACTGTTTCAGCATATGTTTACTCGAGCCTAATTTTGTTTTCTTTCAATATTGAGAGATCTGTTACTGAGGCTAAAGAATGAACCAGCTGAGCTTTTAGCAGGGTAAAAGCAGAAATTCACTTTTCCTGATACCAGTAACCAAAGTGAAAGGCGAAGCTGAGATTGATAGTGAGCTTTCTGCGAATGTGACATGAATTCAAAAACCGCTGACCAACTTTTTCCCCCTTCTGTTTATCTTGGCGCACCGTACCATTTTTAAAAAAGGAAAAGGAAAAAAAAATAATTGACAGGAAATTCAGGTCTGTATGAAATGG
The DNA here is from genome assembly GCF_040938485.1 of Diadema antillarum. Taxonomy (NCBI): domain Eukaryota; kingdom Metazoa; phylum Echinodermata; class Echinoidea; order Diadematoida; family Diadematidae; genus Diadema; species Diadema antillarum. The sequence continues at coordinate 178,751 of NW_027271226.1, forward strand.
ATGATTTGACTAGAGCGTGGCGCAGCGTGGACTTAGCTATCACTGAGTTTGATCATGTCTCGTTGTGGGCCGATGCTGGACTTTGACCTAATGAGTGCAACAAATGGGGCGCAGGGTAGAAAAAGGCAAAAGACTGAGGAAGAAGAAAGCCGCGACTGCTGCGGAATGCCTGTCCCTCTGTCTTCACCCCCCCCCCCCCCCCCCCTGGAAATGGTGCAAACAAAGTGCGCTGGATCTTAGCACCTTTCATTTCTTGTTTGGTTTAATTCACATTAAATTGCAGAGCAGGTGCACAAGTTTAAGGACATATGTAGGCAGAGAGAAAAAGGGGGGGGGGGGGGGTAGGAAGAAGGGAAATACTGCTTTACACAGAGGACTTTTGTAATTTCATTACTGCAGGCCTGGCATCAAGATATAATGGACATCACGTGAAACTAAAGATATAAAGACAAAATCAAGTAGAGTGTCAGGCTTGTGACTAATGCTTGATCTAGTTCCCATTTCTCTCAAACTTTGTGACACCCCCTCTCCTCCACCCCCCCCCCCCCCCCATACACACTATTGTTTTAGTTCAGATTGTCTAACCAGGAAGTACGAGTGATCTCCTTAATGCACTACCACCACCTGAAAAGAGTGCATTAACATATTGGAGATTGATTGCATAGGCATGTTTGTGTCTTTTTTCCTCATTTTCATTTTCGAATTAGGAAAAGTTTGGGAAGCTCATGGATTTCATGGAAAAATGTAGAATTCTGTTAATAATATAGAATAAAAATGAATCATGTATTTGAAGATGATGCAATCAAGGAAATATGCTGATTTAGAATCTGGTTTAACATAAATATGATTATTATAACTATATTTAACATCTTGAAATTGATTTCATTTTTGTTAAACCTAAAGACCATAGGATGCATAACAGCCCACCATAAAGGTAAAAAGAAATCTAGAAGCATTCTTTGCTGTTGTTTTTTTCCCCTTTCAAACCAGAGAGCGGTATCATCCAAAATACGGTGAGCACTGTATTATGCCGAATGCCATCTGCAGATGAGATTTTATGGTAATGGGGGGTTGGGGGTGGGAAGGTAAGCTTCTAACTGCTACCACCTTAAAACAAAAACACAAACTTGACCAACAGATGGGCAACCTGCAGTGTGAGTGGAATCAGCGCCTAGACGTGGTGTTGAATTTCGTGCAGTGGGACACTCGCACTGTGAGGCTGCTCTCACTGTGTGCTCTTAAATTCTGACTTAATTTGAATGTCAGCGGGTCTGAAAAATCATTTCATTCTTGGCTCAACATCATTTGCATACTCACTGATGCTGTCACGTTCTTTGTGGTATTTAGCACTGATTCCATGTAGCCATGACTTAGACAGGAGTTATATTGTGTGTTATGTTGGGAAACATTTCTGAGAAATGAAAGTGAAATTACGCTCCTGTTTTCTCAATTTCCTGTCAGAAATTTTGTTGAGATAAGGGGCACTTTACTTGATAGTCTAATTCATTCACAAAAATAAAATGTGCCCACCAATTTACTGCAGAGTACATGACCTGAAAACCTGTTGTATTGGTGTTAACATAGTGTGGCGCATACCCCCACCGTACAGCTCTGCACATATTCAGCAATGGTTGTGCTGAGGGATGCACATAAATTCCGATGTATGAAGTATCAGATTTTGAATCAATATCCATTAAGATGAAGAATGAATGCAGAAAATGCCCCTCGCCTATATTTCCTCTTCAATCCTCACAAGATGCTATGAGCAATGATTAAATGACATGCACAGTTGATCTGGCATGTCTCTCTGGTATGCTAAATGTTAAGTAGTAAAAAATGTTAATTCATCTGGAATATTTTGCAGCAAATAAGTAAAATTCACCATATCAATCCTGTCATCATTTTGCTCATTTTCTTGTTTTGTTTGTGTTATACCTGTTTTGAGTTCATGAATGTTTTTCATCATGTAGTACTATATCTACTCCATGATTTGCTTTTACTGATTTGCCATATTTGTTATCAGTTTTACATGATGATGCTAAAGGTACTGTGTACTATTGGGAGCAGTGATTTAAGAAATGTTGGAGTTATATTTGGTGCATACACCTGTATGTGTAGGTTGGTTTTATCACAAAACATCCGACTATATAAAATACTTTGCAATAAAGCCTAAAATATCACTATTTTTCTCAATAAATCATAACTGTAGATGGTTTGTTCTAGAAACAATTTTATTATAACTATTGTTCACATTTTGTATATTAAACAATACTTACCATTGATTATACTGTTTAACATTTTTACATTGGTTGTTTCTATCCCTAAATCACATTTTAGAACTATGTTGAAGCACTAAAGCTGGGTTTTTGTTTCATCTGCAAATGGTAAATGATACCTTTAAAGATGGTATGATAATGAGCTCATGGCTAGTAACATACAAAGCTGCAAAACATGATTATGGATTACTCGGTGATGACACTGCATGTACACAGATGTTACCTCATGACATTTATACACATTATGTGTCATATGACCCACAGAAGAAAAAAAAAATCATTTAATAAAAACTCTTCACCGTGTTTAAAGAAAGTGTCAAGATCTTGATTATTAGCGTGTTGGAGAGAAATAATGATGCAAACTGGACAGATCTGACCATAGATAACTTGTCATGTTTTGTGACATCTTTGGTCTTTTCGAGATGGAAATGGATGATATTCTGAGCACACTCTCTGCTGTGTTTGTAGCGCTGGAAGATGATTAGAAGTGTCTGTTACTCCATATTTCTCATCCCATTTCATCTTTCAGGGAGAGGACTTTCCTGTGACACAACCACTGGATCTCAGTCTACAGAGGGCCACCTTCTTGGGCTGAAATCGGAAACCACCCATCCCACCCCCTCATGCACCGTGGGCAGGTGAGAAACATGTTTGTGAATATTCATAAAGGGGGGGGGGGGGGTAGAGAATGGTGACAGGTTCCACTTTATAACAGGGATGAATGGTTGCAGATTGTACTTGCAAAAAAAGATTGCAAAAGGGTCGCACAGCTCCAAATTATGACCTGCTGTTGGCAATTGGTACAGAGCAGCACTGCCAATATCTTGCAAAATGCTGTAAGTAACGTTCTGCTGAAATTGCAATAATATTCCACCCATTCTGTGAACAGTTTGCCTGGTCATTATAGTGACTGTTTTCACGGCAAACTCTGCAAAATTTTACTTTTGTATGAAGATTCTCCTTGAAATTGAGGCTAAATTGTCAAGTCAAGAGTTTCCATTGTCCTGAAAACGTGCATACTCCATTCCTGTTTTCTGGTGGTAATGAAGTCAAATATTAGTACATCAGAAGTAATTTACCACCAGATTGGTCAAGTCGTACTGACATACTTTGTTTTCATTGCCGATTATGTTAATTCTCACAAGAAGTAATGATTCCTTGAAGGTTGCTCTCACACTTGGGAAATGATTTGGAAATTTCAAAGCTTGCCGAAGGTCACACTAATAGACAGGACACAAATTACTGTCTGAGAGGGAACTGAAAAGCTTGAAATTTGCAATCATCTGCCATCATGTTGACTTTTCTTTTTCTTGAACACAAGATCTCTTGAGACCACAGAAGCAATGAATTTCAAAAGCCTTTTTTATCTTTCAAGAAGTCTTTTACATTTTTTTTTTCAAAAGTAGAAATGTATCAAGGTATTAATTCATTTTCAAGAAATGGGAAGTGCGAAAGTGTTGATTACTGATTCATTTTTATACCAAGAATAGGCAACTTCCATTTCATTGTTGTTGTTGTTGTTGAATATGATTGATTTTCTCTCTATATGTCACAAAATACAAACTCTGGATGACAAGTGCTTTTTTAAAATCTCTTGTGCTTGAGATGTCTATCAGATATATTATCAATTGATAATCTGGACTGTAAGCATTGTCTGAGGTTTGACATAATGATATGCATATTTCATATGTATCTCACTTTTGCAGCAAAATCTTTTCACCAATTCATCTAATAAAAGAACTTGTGTTGATCTAATTTGATCAAAGCTGAATATGTCTGGGAGTGAACATTGATACATTTTCATCTTAAGAAAGTAAGCAGCTCATTTGAATAGTGGACTTTCATAGATTGGAGCAGCTATTGAAGCAATTTTAACTGTCTTCAGTGGAACGTGTTGTGATCATGTGACATTTCTTTTGTAGCCTCTTATAAACAGGGCTAGAGATATATGTGTCAAGCTGACACCATGTTGCTGCATTGCTTGGAATCTTACCGCTGATAAAAATGTTGAGAAATATATTCCATCTCAGCTACTTAGTTATGTGTGAGCGATGAGTAGAAGTGTTGCAATCCAGTTCGATGAGATACGAGTAATATGTATTCTCCTGTCAGAGTGATGCAAGTGGTAAAATGTCAGTAGAAAAGAAGATCGGAGTGGCAGTGAGGTAGAAGGTCGCTTGTGAAGGTTTGACTATGCACAGCCCAGGGAAGCGGGCCGCCTGCCGGGTTGGGGGGAAATGCGTGGAGTCGGTGTGATGATTGCTTTGAAGTGGGGCATGGGTTGTGGGGAGAGACTGTCAGGCTGATGTGTGGTTGAATGTAAACCTCATCAGAGGACTCTCCTTAACCAGGAAAGGGGGTGAAGGGGGGGGGGGGGGGGGTGGGTGTAGGGGTTTGTGGTTGCAGGTTTGCTGTATGGAGAGGTGGAACTTTCTAACAATGATGTGAAGTGTGCCCTGGCTGGCTGCACGGAGACTAGCATGACTCACTGGAGCAGGGCGAGGGCAGGCTTGTTTTTTTGACAGGGGTTTGCTCAGTCCCCGCACAGGCTGCAGACGTGTTTAGAACCGACCTGCTAATTTGCCGCTGCACTGCCAGCCAGCGACTCTGCCATAAGCTGCCCCACGGTGTAACCCTGGCAAGCAGTAGGACTGGTTGCATCGCACCCTGACTATGTCGAACTCGTGTAACGGGCTGCGGGCAAGCTTCATGGGGAACATGTTGTAGCTGTAGATGGCTGTGATGGCTGAAGGGGTACAGGGGCCTTGGCAAGAAGATGAGAACATTCGCACTAGCCGCTCTTTGTGTATGTGTGTGTTGGGTAGTAATTTTCCGTACAGCGATTGTACAAGTTGACAAGATAATTTTTGCACTAGGGAAGAGGAATGTTTGTATTTCAGCTTCCTGTTAGTCTGCGTAAATAGACCTCGTCAATAATTCATTGATATGAAAGATGACAACTGATTTGGTATAATTCCTATTCATTTCATCTTTTTCTGTCTGCCTATCTTGACACCTCAAATGGAGCTTATTGTTAGTACAAATGTAGCTCAAGTATTGGTAATATGCATGTGCAGTGACATGAGTTATGATATGATTTTATTTTGATTTCCATGTAAGGCTCATAGATGTAGGGCCTACATTTTTTTCATAAAGCAGTACAATCAAATTTTTTATTCAACTTCTATAAGATACAGATCGAAATCTGATGTTTTGATTTTGTAATTGGACAAGAATGCCAGAAAGCCCACTTAACATGTCAGTATCTCAATTATTATTCTGTCATCGTAGTAAGTCAACAGACATTTTCTAGGAATTTTAGTACTTGAATTTGGATGTTGAGGTCATTAAGTTTCCCGATATCCAACATGTTGCTCATGTCTTTGAACTATACTAAGTAAAAGTTTAATGATTTGTAATGTTCAGGAGAGAGAATATTCATGTAAAAGCACAAAGAGCATGGTATTTAATACTATCCCTCCAGAACTGATACATAGTCTTATTAAAAGAGAGACTCCCCTCTATCTTACAGAGTTCTCTCCTCCTCCTCCTCCTCCTCCTCCTTTTCCTCCACCTCCTTCTCCTTTTTATTCTCCTCTTCTTCCTTCTTTTCCTCCTCCTCCTCTTCTTCTTCTTCCTTGAGCTGTCCCAGGGACAGTGAGGAAAGTTGTGCCAGCAAGGCTATGTGAAGAAGTGAGCGTTCATACATGTGCACACACACACACACACACACACACACACACACACACACACACACACACACACACACACACACACACACACATACACACACACTCCAACACACACGCACACACACCAACACACACACACACACCAACACACACAAACGCACACATACGCACACTCTCCCAGTCTGGGCTGTTTCTCGTGCTCCTGTTCCCGGGCAGCCGCTTGGATTAGATTTCAGTTTGTCAGGGTAGTTTGCTGCCAAGGCTGTGCGTCCGCAGGGAGCCCGTCTCTTCTGGAAATGCCCCGCTGGGTGTCCTGGCCAAGGGTGTCAAGGGGAACGCAGTGACTGAGGCATTACCACCGACGTCTTGCTGCTCAATTGTCTCATTGCAGTGGTCTCACTGAGCGCGATCTCCTGTCACTGGACTGCCCATCGTGGGTTAAGCAGACCCGGGACAAATTGTCGAGTGACTCTGGAGAAGCAACTTTTTTCCTTTTTTCCATCCGATATTTACCTGTATAGGTGGGATATATTCAGATTTAGATATCAAATTTGGTATCTCTGTAGTCCTGAACAGACTGTTAAAAAACAATTCTGCGGAGACATCATATCCCGATGATGGCTTTTCATCTACTAATGACAAACATCTTTATCAGATTGAACCCATCCAAAGTAGCCACTGCCCAATCACAGGAAGATCACTCAAGACCATGATCACTCCGCATCGTCGTAATTTCATCTTCCTGTGAAAACAAAAATGGTGAATGCCAGCATTAGGTCACCCTTTCCCTTCTCTGCTGCCCGGTAATTCTATCCTGTCTTAATTAATATGGATAAAACTCCCTGCCAGAGAATGGCAATACACCCTTGCTGACAGAGTGTGAATTAGCGCACTTCTCCAAAGGTTAAACCAACATCACTGGCATTGGGTTGGTGGACCTCACCCAAATCCCCCAATATGTCGTTAGCTACCCATGTCTGATTAATGATTGAATAGATAACTCCCACTTCTATCCAAAAGCGATGCCTTTGCCTCCCAAACTTAGAGTGGAGGAATTCAACCCCCCCCCCCCCCCACCCGAATCAAGATTTACACATGTTCGTGCCTTCTCCACATTTATGGAAATAGAATATCCCGTGGAACGACAGCGGGTTATTTTGCTGTGCAGTTATTTTCCATGCTGATTGGAGATGGAGGGATTATGTAATAGTGACCTGGGTCGCAGCCCACTCCCAACACTTGATCTTCCCTCGCTGCAAACTTGTCCCTCGTCTTGCCCTCACCCACCCCACATGGCACACAGGAGGGCTTAGCTGACCCCATTTTATGAACAAATCGCCCCGTATGCCCACAAGGCATTCCAAAAGAATTTCGCTAAGCCCTCTTGTCTTCTTCATTTCGCTTTTCCCCCTTTTCTCTCTCCCTCGTTCCTCCATTAAACCACACCAAGATCAGTTTACACTTCTGGTAGACATTTCCTCAAGTTCATTTTTTCCTCATGCATTGATTTCCATGGCTTAAGTGCTTAGGGTCCGTCTTGTGTTACTCACGCATTACAAAGTCTTTATGTTTGTTCTCTGGTGTAGATGAGAAATGATGGATAGATGTTCGAACAAAAGTTTTTGTTTTCCTTCCTGGACACTTCTCCCACTGGATCCCCACATCAGAAATATAATTGTTCATTAGCAAATATTTGCCAAGCTTTCATAAGGAAAGTTGACATATTTTCTCGCTTTGTTCATGTCGGTTTGTCGTGGATGTGTGTGCTGTGATACCAGGACAGGACATACACTCAGTGACTCGGGTAAATCAAATCTTGCCTCAAATTCATCAAAGCTTAGCGATGATGTTTATTCTTCCCTGTGCTGGTGGGTGAATCTTGCATCTAAGTCGTGCTGAAATTGATAATCAGTAGTCGGTTGAATTCACCTTCTACATTGAAAAACATATTGAAAAGGACAATAAAAATTGCCAATGTTTTAATTGTCAGTGTTCTACATTTGTCTTGATGATTATGTCTTTACCTTTACAGTAACCGTGAAAATGAATGACTCGCTATCACCGCATGAGTTCAAAAGAGTAGATATGTTGGAAAGATAAGAAAATTGCAGATATGAAATTAGTCGTACTTTGCTAGACTCTTTCAATGAGGAGATATATTCCCCAAAAATGGGATGGCATTTCTGAAAGTATGCTAGAGCAAAGGTAGCACATTTTATGTTTGCATAGGCCTACAGATTTAACAAATAAAAAATTGTTCTTGTTGGCTTTGCACCACATCGGTTGATGCTTTTGAGTTTGTGTAGACTGTTGGCAAAAATGGAAACTGTGACAGAGACCATTTCAAAGAGATTTTAACCCAAAATTGCCATTAGCTTGTAGAGATATTAATCCCAAAGTGCCACTCGTTTTAAGAGAATTTAATCCAAAAGTGCCACTTGTTTTTAATAGAAAAAAGAGAGAGAAACCCCCCCCCCCACCAATTTGCACATCTAGACCTTAAAACATCATGAGCGCTAGATTTTCAAAAACAGGTTCCCATGTATCTCATACAGTCTCTCAGTTTTGATGAGTGATAGGTCCATCATTGATGTGACTTATCTTACAGTGTATTTCAATTTGTCTTCATATTAAAGATAATTCCAAATAGTCCAAACCCAAGTCAAAAAGCTGCAGACAAAAAGAAAAAAGAAAAAAAGAAAGATGAGAGTGATTGTTGCCTTACCATCATAAACGCAGTAAGCATACAGTCCTCAAACAGTACTGCAGTGCTGTAGTAGAAGTATTTTCTTATTCAACAATTTTAGAGGAAAGAAAAGAACAAAATGCAAATCAAAGAAGATGTCTAAGAGACTAATGGTGCTGTGTATAGAAGGCACTGTTCTTTTCTTTGGGGCTCAGAACATCAAGCAAGCAAAACATAATGATGGGCTGTCAGGTACAGTATGCCCTTAAAATGTCACAGATCACAGTAGATATGTCTTTCAAAACAAATTTCATATTGAGCATTTACATACAATGTCCTGTCCTTGTATAAGTTGTATATCATTATAAAGTGATGTCCATTCCCTGGGAATGAAGGATTAAGTGAGACCAGCATGAAACCTCCTAATCCTAAGCATGATGGGTATGTTGCTCTTTTCTTGGGGAGGGGTAGGGGGAGGAGTAGGGATGGAAGTGGGAGGGGTAGGGCTGGAAGTGGGAGGGGAATTGGGGATTAGAGGGGAAACACACCAGGAGGGGAGATTCTTCCTCATTGTCATGGGAGACCTACCATCTAAACACTGTTTCCATGTCGGAACCAGAAAGACAAACAGCAGGAAGATGCAAGGGAGGTGATCTCCCAGTGGTCTCTGATGGTTGGGACTGCTTCCAGGGGGGAGGGATGATGGTATGCATGTTGCAAGCCAAGTGCTGCCCTCGTTGGACATAAGGAAGAAAAGCTAGGAAAGAATGTATCCAAGCAAAGGTTTAGATATGCCATGAAATAATGTGTATGATAATGAGAAGACTGTGATTATGATGATTGTAGGGATGTGATTATGGAAATATGATGATGAAAGCAGTCTGTGCAGTTGTCAATCTTATGACTGTATATATTCTTAGTGTTCATGATGATTATGATATAATTTATATTCTTGAGTTACTGTCACAGTTCTCATCAATTTGATAACTGCGTTTCTATGATACTGCCAATACGAATTGGGCTCCATTTACACCAGGCATCATCCAAGATAAGCATTGCTCTGTGTACTCCTGAGGTGACACCCTGTTTGACTGCTGACCTCCCTGTGACCTCTGTGAACTCAGCTGACCTGTCCTGCCTGCACAGAAGCAGGCTAGCCTTAGGGGGCCAGTGGTTTGTTCCACCTGCAGTCAGGAATGGTGATCTAATACCTTAGCCTCATTTCAGACCCTACACAACATAGGAAATTATATCTTTTGTTTTTATATCATGTTTTCTTCACTTGAGCCACTGGAAAATCAGAGTTGTAGAGTTTGCTTTTGTGTGAACAAATATGATGTTTGCATGATTTGATGCTTAGGAACTTCAAATTTAAATTCATATTTTCTGAAAGTGCTAAAAAGAAGATTGAATTGTAACACTAATCACTTCATATTAACTACACTAGTACACACTGGGAAGGCATGAGGTTAAGATTCATATTCTGATGTTTTATATACTTACTTTGAAGGCAATCTACCAAAGGGAATCAACTGCTGTAATGGAATTGCTGAATTTAAGGCAAAAAAATTGACAAATGTAGCAAAATTTAGGATGTGGAAAGAAAGATTTAACATTCTGAATATCAGTGGGTCGGTATGTCAGCATTTCTAATGTGTTGACCCGACTGTGTTCTCACCTGCTGAGAGTCATCATTTCATCTAAGCATAAAAAGACTGAAATTTTGATTGGCTTTTGTTTTTCTGTGGGGAATCAACTTTCATTGTTTTGAAGGATGTGTGGTAGGTAATTCAGTATCTGTCAGGAGGAAAGTACATCATTTGAGGATTTCTCCAAAAAAAAAAGAAGAAAAAAGGAAAAGATAAATGATATTTGGGTCAAGCAAACAGGAGGTGCAGTGCTTCGTTGGTGTCCTGGTGGAAACGACCAGAACGTTTTCTTAGAATCATTGCTCTGTGGTCCAGAACTTTTAAGTTGAACAGATATACAGTGCTTATGTCTGTCTGAAGTAACTGTTTAGCAAGTTATAACAGTCCATTCTACAATAGATCAAAAGTAATTCAGTATATAGGGAGCCTAATGTGCATTAAAAAAAAAGTGTTGAGATTTGTCCTGTTGTTTTACTAAGTACAGACAAGAGATGGATATTTGTTGATGTTTCATATACTGCCGCTATTATTACATGTTCTCTCTATTAAAACTAGTATCATTGTTACACAAGAGATATTGGATTCACATTATGATGTTTTGGTAACACAAGTAATATCAAAACCTGCTGAGAAATATTGCTCAAAGTCAAATGGTCTCAACTGCAAAATGATAGCAACTGAACCAGTATTGATATACCATATGGGCTGACCTGTTCATATGAGCATATCTCTTTTCTCACAGACCAGTGTTTTCATATTGCTGGTGTGTTTCAAACGTCATGTTGTTTCTAAAGCTGTTCTGTGTTGTTTCAACTCATCGTTTACATACACCCGCTGCTGAAAACTTGTCCATCCGATCTCACCCAAATTCCCACCCCAGCCTGTGCTGTTGTTTTCACAAGGCAAGAGTAAAGAAAGACGCAGACACACGCACATACAAGTCAAACAAAGAGATTGTTCCTTTCTACTGTTTCTCAGCGGTTTTGGTATGTGGGATAAAAAGACTGGTGACCCTTTTTTGCAGTTATCTTTGTGAGGATAATTTGGAAGGTTTACCCATCTAATTTCCCTACTTGCATCCAACGCCCTAGACTGGACGTAAGAAAACACTTCTACAGCCAACGAGTGGTAGACAGCTGGAAGATGTCATCCAGTCACAGACACTCCTCACCTTCAAAATGAAATTGTCTAAATTGGGTTATTAATGGGCTAAAAAGCTCCCTAAACCCTGCCACACTTGCAATCTATCTATGTGAAGATGGAGGTGTGGCACTTCAAGGTAAATTCAAGGTAAATTTATTCATAATTCAGTGTATGATACTGTAAATCTAGAAACATTCATGGCATGAAACGTTCACAAATTGGAGCCGATTGCCATCTTCGCAGCATGAAACTTTCGCAAATTGGTAACTGGCATTCAATGTATTGTGTGTAGACAAAAACTTTGCATGCATTTTACTTTCATGAATCTTGTCTCACGAATTCACGAAAATTCCATACGTGGGAAAATTTTTGGTTTTACACAGTATAGGCTCACAATATGCGAGCAAACAATTGTCTATGATCCAGTAAAGCTTGGGATAACACTTTGCATGGGTGTGTACATCTGCAGATGAATGTATATTTGTTTTTGAATGTGTAGGCCCTATGTGTTTGAATGTATTTGTGTGTATGTGTATACATGTTTGTGTGTGGTAATTAGGGTTATTACAGTATGAAGGGGATTAAGTGATAAGCTTTCACCGCAGAAGTAAAGTTTAGTTTGATGTACTGATGGCAATGACAAAGATGGCACTATCAATGAAGCCAGAAATCTAGCTGTAGATAGAATAGGACAAGGTTTCTTCTCCCATTGCTAGCTTTATATTAGAAATCATCTTTATCGTCATCACCATCATCATCATCTTTATCTGTGTTATCATCAACATCTTCTTTATTATCATCGAGCAGTTGATGATTGAAAGATTTGAGTCATTTGTGATGATGTTATCCTGTACATCCCTCTTTAGGTGGAGAAAACATTTTAGTTTGGCATGCAGGGAGTTAAGCTGCAGCCATTATATCCTCCTCGTTGAACCGTCCGATTTTCTTAAAGTGCTAAGGCTGAGCTTGCCTGACTGCCTGATGGCCTGTATGTCTTGTTCTTTCCAATGTCAAGACTCTGCCTGATATGGAGCAAACAGTCCAATTATTGTGGAATTGCAAACATAATTCTGCTTTTGATTGCTCAAGCAAGCACATCCTATCAGAGCAGATAAACTCCCCCCATAATCAAATCGAGTTAGCCGCCACTATCTCCCCCGATCCAGCGCCCATTAGGGCACATTTTTGTTTCTGGCAGAGTCTGTGATAACTCGTAATCACTCCAATAATTCGGGCGGGGAGGGACAGAAAACAGGAGAATAAAGAGGGGGGGGGGGAGGATAAAAAGTGAAGACACAGTATAACCTCAATGAAAAGAAGAATAAAATGTGGGAAGTTGTTTCCCTGTACCGGAGGCCCGCTAGAGTTCCTTGAATAACTGTCAGTTACTTCATAATCCTGGGAACGTTAATGGAATTTCGCTGCTGTTCTGTCTTGCTGATAATTACCCCTGGCTCCCCAACTCTTTGGCATAATAAATTGATAGGTTCTTGTTTCTCCAACTGAGACCAAGGAATAGGGGGAGGGGGGGGTAGCAAGAGAGGGAGAGGTGTAGAGAAAGAACAGAGGGCTGCACGGTCCCAGAGGACGGGTGCTTAAGCCGCCGAGGAAGGGCATCAATGCCAGTGTGTATATGGCAAAGAGCGGCGAGTTCTGTTGGTGTGTGCGGTTCTACGGCAGAATATTTCCAGATGTTGTAGACTGCCATGGCCCTGGGAAAGATTATGAACTTGTTATCGTGGTATAATGTGTGATAGTGTTTTTCTTCCAATGAATGTGGAGTTCCAATGATGAGGGGAGATTAGCTCCTCCTTGCCAACCAGGAATGATGGGATGATAGGATGATTGGTGGGTGGGGTGAAGATGGTAGCAGAAATTAGAGGCTAGCGATACCATTCATCCTAAAGATGGATAGGTAACAAGATACAGATTATTACCACATGTTATAGTTACTGTAAAGCAAAATACTATTGCGGCATAACATTTTTGCGTATTGGAGCTGACGGCCTTTTTCAAGGCATAACATTTTGCAAAGTGCCACTGGCATTCAATGCATATGGTGTAGACAAGAACTTTCGCATGTATTTTAATTTCGCGAATCTTGGCTCGCTCATGAATCTTGACTCTCGTGAAGTTTCCGAAATTAAAATGCGAGTCAACATTTCTAGTTGTAGATATTTAGAGTTTACTAAGTTCTCCTGCTCAGGAAATATTGGCCTTTTATGACGTAAGGACCATGAAGAAGTAAGGGAAGGGAGATTTGTCATAGGAACATTTGAATTGCGTTCCAGAATCTTTGTTCCAATAATTCCTAAAGTTTGCCATCCACTGCAGGGTCAATGGTCATTTCGCTTTACTTTTTTAGAGAAATATTTTAATGTATCAAAGTGCACTCATCATTTGTTTAATCTATCATGGCTGAAAAAAGTGGGTGCCAGAAAATGTCTAATGCTGCGATTACACCACACACTGTTTAGTGTCTTGTCTGAGCAATAAGTCACTGTGATTACACATGGCAGTTACTGTCTGATTCGAAATAGTGCCCTGTGGTCCAATCAGAGTGAAAATAACCCAAGAAAAGGGAAAAAAAAGATAGAGAGGGGGAAAAATCCATGAGGGAAGGATAAAGAGAGGCCAATTAAACAGGAACCAGTGATTTAGAGAAGACTTGGTAATCCAGGCCTTTTTGGCTCTATGTGAGTTCCTTGATCCCTGTCAGTTCCTGGTATTAATTGCTGCTAAGCTCGTCTAGTTCATTTGTACAATATAATGACCTATTTCGCTGCATTTCTATCACTTTGCGGAAAGCGAATAGAGACCGATGTGGGAGAAGGAGAGATTTAGGGGAAACCTTGGGACGGCAGAGAACTAGGTTAGAATTTAGTCTTAGGGATTAGAAGTCGTACAGAGAAGACAGGAAAGGGAGTGTTTGTTGTGCTCAATCTTGTAGGACGCAGCAGCAAGAAGGAGCTAGGAATGGACAGAGATTGGGTGGAAAATCAGGGCAGGACATACAAACGTGGATTAGCAGTCAAATAGTAAGGGGGGGGGGGGGGTAATCAGCAAACTGAATCAGAGGCAGAGCATTTCAGGATTAGACAGACATGAGCTTGCAATCGTTCTGTTAGTCAGGGCAACCAAGGCCATGGCTTCCTTGGCTCATTCTTCCATCCTGCCCCCTCCAACGACGACGACGATGGCTCAGCCAGTGCACTTGTACACTTTGGGTCAGTCTGGGCGGGGCTTTGCAACCTCCGTTTATTAGCCAGTCACAATGCAAATAACCCCCTTCGATTCATCCCCTGGTCAGAGGTTGAGTGAACTTTCTCCGATCAAACCGTGGTGTTAATGCCCTCACACACATACACATACACACACACACACACACACACACACACACACACACTTGCAATACACTGCAAATGCTAATGCCAAGGAGCTTCAATCTGAGCATGTACTCATACACGCACCCACACACACACACACATGCTCACACTCACTCAACCACACTCCAATCTCCTGCTCCCCCCTCCCCCATGACCTGATCTCAGGCCAAGCAGCAGTGCAAATTGTCTTGTTAACGCCTTCTGCTGTCAGTATGGCCAGAGAGGGAGGCAGACGGTGGAGATGAAGTAGAGAAAGAGAAGAGAAGAGCCTAGCAACAGAGCCTAGCAACAGAGCCTAGCAACAGAGATAAAGCGGAGTAGTGGTGATAATGGTTAGAGAAGTCGGGAACTTGAGCGAAAAGAGAGCAAGAAGACGGGGACAGAAGGTTAAACTTTGTTGGATTACATCTCCCTCATATTTTTACACCCATTCACCAGCAGACTTACTTGTTTACTATGCCCACAAATACAACGGAAAGAGGAAATCCAAACTATAGAGGGAGGGCTGCTGCTCTACTTTTGGCACGTCGATGACTTGGATTTTGAAGGGGGGGGGGGGGGGAGAAGGCATTAAACATTCTAGCCATAGCTCTGTATGAAGCTATGCCAGTGAATTAGGAGCCTTGTGGCTGACTGGAAGTGCATGAGGTCTGGCTTTGCTGCTTATTACCCTTTCGTTTAGAGTCTGATGTTAGGAGAGAAACGGTTGCCAGTACTTGAGAGGAGGAGAAGAGAAGGCTGTAACCAGGACAATTATTGGACTATCTGCATGATTGTTGCCAGTGGCTTCTTTAGTGCAATGCCCCTTCCCAACCAGCCGCATCATGGCTAAATGAGATATGAAATGCCTAATTACTTCGAATACTTGGGATGTTTTGAGGCAAATATATCCTGACTGAGGAGAAAACAAAAAGGAATAAGCAGGCACTAAGGCAAGGAGAATTTAATGAGGTAAATTAGACGAAATCAGATAAATTGGGGAGCTCATATTCCAGTTACGGCTATTTTGTTGCTCCGCGTGTCAAATTTGGGAGCGGTTGTGTAAACTTGGGGTGACAGGTGTTGGGATGTTCGGCCGAATCTCGGTGATTTTCACCCGCCTTGTTTCGGTGCCTCTGTCCAAACATATGCACCATAAAGATTCACACCCAATCAACCCGGCCAGCAGGGATGGATGGATGGATGGAGTGGGAGGAGAGAGGGGCGGAGGATTGAGATTGAAGAAGGAACAGGATGGAGAAGGGTGGGGGGGGGGGGGGGGGGGGAGGAAAGAAAGTACATTGTCTTGTTGAAGACTTGAGGCAACTAGTGCTAGCTTATTTTTAACATCTCCAGGCCTGCTAGTAAAAGCCTCCTCAGCAAAGCTAGAGCAAGAAAGCGTGTTTTGGTTTGCATGGAGATACATTTACACAAGTGTAGGTAATCTAATTCTTGCATGTGAGAACGGCATGCAAGGGTAAAAGTTTGGGAGGGAAGACCATGAGGAGGCATAGAAGTGGACATGTGAGAGGGCTGTTGCACCTCTTCACCAAACTTAAGAGTGGGAAACCCAGCTTGCGTTACGGTGTAAGGAACATCTTGGGGACGGTGTTTGATAAGATTTGCGATAGCTTGCACTCACATCAGTAACAGGGGGAGAAGAGCACTTTTGAGTCTAGATCTCAGACTGTCCTCTCTCTCTTTCTCTCTTTGTCTTCACTGTCTGTATGTTTGTCTCTTTGTCTCTCTAGAACAAATAAAAATCACTTTTTTTAGTTCAGTTTTACTATTTTTTTTTTAATGTAATAAGATTGGACCATACCCAGAAGATTGATTACATTTTGAAAAAAAAAGAGAGAAAAAAAGAAGAAGTAAATGTGGAAATTACTTCTGTCCATATAGGCCTAAATGTTTCATAGTCTTGCTTGAGCTCTGGAAAGAGATATTTAATGCTTGAATTTATTATATTGATGAAAATTAGCAATTTCAGTTTCATTATACTTGTGATGAAAGATATACTAATTGAGATGATTTGCTGTGCCATCTTCATGTGCTTTCACTCATGTATGTCTTCCAAATTTCCATTTATTTTGCATTTCTGTGAACTTTGAAACGTTGAGATACTTATTGAAAAGCAACCTTACTGCTCATGAAGCAAAGAAATATAGGGTTTCTGAAAACATATAATGCAGGTCGATAATTCTGTGATTACACTTTAGGTGTAGGACTTCACAAAGGGTTAGAATAGGTGAAGGTGATGATGCCGACTATGACTGGGAGAGTAACCATAGCAACAGCATCATAAGAGTTTACTTTAAAAAAAAGAAGGTTGCCCCTAATGAGAAAAGGCAGTAAGTCTTCCTTCTCTCTCTCCCTTTCTCTGTATCTTCATCACTTGTCTCACTATATTTTTCTCCATTTTTTCCATCTCTTGCTCCTCTGTGTTCTGTCTTTCTATCATTCTCATTCTCTCCTCTCAATTTTTACCTCTCGCTCTCACCAGCCTCGCTCTCACCATCATAGGTTCTCTCACCACCAGAGGAGTGATTAGTGCTTAAAGAAATGGTACTTGTGCCACCTTAATGAGTGTTGCTGCCATGGCAACAGTATCCATGATGGGGGGAACACCCCTGGGGGGTCAGCAATCTGCAAGTTGACCTTAGAGCTCTTGGCCGTTGTCAGGGTCATCCCCACCAAGCCCTCTCAGAGGGAGGCAGTGTGCTCAGGGGAGGGACAAAGAGCAAAAACTGAGTCAGTGAGGCAGACTGGCAAGTCACTTGTGACTGTCATCTTCTCCTTTCAGTTCAACCCTCTGGTAGTTGAATCGATGCTGTTTGAATGAGAATTTCAAGCTATCTGCAGCCTAGGTTACGCTTTCCGATTGTTATAAAAAGATGATAAGAATTGAAGTTTATCTGAACTTGATGGGAAAACCATTTTGAGTTGATTGGACTGATTTGTTTAGTGTTTGAGTAAGTTTCATGGAGTGACTGTCTCTCCAACATCTGCAGGCATTCTTCATTAAACACAGGCTTTAGGCATCATTTTGAAGATGACTCAATTTCCTCAAAGATGACGGAATGTAGCGCACATGAAATTGTCGACTGCAGATTGTACAACAGGTGAAATTATCAGGTGTTCAAATGAATTTTTTTTAAAGATATTAATTGCAATGAATAGTTGTAGATTTCCATCACCTAAAAGTGACTAATAATGAAAAACTACCACAGTCTTGTGATCATACAGTGAAATATTCATAAAGATACATACTTATTCCTGTTAAGCCAGAATAGCTTTGTATCCTAGGATTCTTTGCACGATGACCTCCCCCTCTCTCATGAGACTCTCAAAATTTTATAATTACAGTAATGAACCTCAAAAACATCAGCTGTTGTTAGTGAAATAATGGCTAGATTTTGTTTTTTTCAAAGTTTAGTATACCATGGATCAGAAGCCATGGGATCCTGATGTCTGTATATCTTTGATCACATATGTCCTTCATTGAGTGGTCATTAGTAAGATCAGGGTGTGGCTTAATCCAACACATAAGGCCACCATGGATGTGTTACTCAGGGTTACATTTATATCTTCAGTTGAACCATGTATGTTAGCAATGTACCTCTAGCTCCTCAAAATGAAGGGAAAAAAAACACAACACACACACACACACACACAAAATGTATTTCAAGATAAAAAGGAAAAATCCTGACGGCACATCTTCTCGGCATTATCACCAGGGTTTGAGTAAGAGAGCAGGAGCAGTATAGCTGGATTAATATTTTATGAATAATAGATTCACTCCATTGGCATGACGGTAGATGAGGTCAATCAACCTAGGGATCGAGATGGGGGGAGAGGATGGGTCCCTTGGACAAGATGTCTTCCCTGATGACCTGGTCTAGATGAGAATTTGTGGTTCTGAGTCCGAGGGAATAAAGTGTATCGGAAGAGAAAGAATTGCAAATGTGGAGCAAACCACCTTGAGTCTCACTGGACAAAGATGAAATCTTGCTGTGGCGTAATGATGATAGCATTTAATGGGATGTTGCATTGCAGGCATGCAGAGAGCAGCGTCTTGTGGTCTTTTGTTGTTGTTGTTTTTAGTCAAGGAGGTCGAGTGGGTTGGGAAAGTAGGGAAAGGGTTGTTTTGTTTTGTTTTGTCTTATTTTGGTTTTTTGGGTTTTTTTTTGTTTTTTTTGTTTTAGTAAAAGGATGATGTAATTTTAATCTACTTATCGGTTCGTTATAAATCAGTGTGCAAAGTATCTGTCTTCATGCAAGTGATGAAAACATGTTTGATTGATGGAATGGCTATGGAAATATAGGTAAACAATTAATTGTCATCAGATATTGCCATCAAAGAACTTAAACTGTGTCAAATGTATGTAGTTTCAAAGATTTCAGGCCATATTTTGGATATTTACTCATGGGTATACTCTCTTATTGAATTATCAGAAAAAAAAAATGTGTAGTTTGGTGATATTTAACCTGTTGAGGACGAGTCCTGAGTATACTCGGGCAGGCATCTATGGGATATGTGTGTTGTAATAAAATCAGTCCGTCCTCAATGGTGTAATCATATTCATTGATATGTTCTTGACTGATACTCAAGTTAATAGAGAAAATATAGCTTTTCTAGAATGTTTTAATCAAATGCTGAAAAACGCAAAGACTAGAATGGGTAACAAGAGGCTGAAAAATGTTGGTTGGCCAGTGAGTTAGATTGCATTCTGACTACTCTGCTATCAGTAAGCCTTATGTTTTATCCAACTAAAGAAGGACAAATGGGAATGAACATATATTAAAACAGTGAGGTAATATAAAAAGACATAACTTTGTATTGTGGTGTGATATACCAAGACATATAACTTTGTCTTGTGATGTAACAACATTTTGGTCCTTCTTTAGACTTGATAAAATCCTGCTAGTAATATGATTAGCCAAGTTGCTTGCATGTCAAATTTGCTTGCATTTTTGTTGGTTTGTCTGTTTATTTGTTTGTTTGTTTGTTTGAAATGAATCTTATTCCACTGGGTGTCATCAGGAAGTTATAACAAGATCATAAATTTTGGGAGTCAGTTAAGTTTATGTTCATAAAATAATATGACTGATGTCGTTTTTGGTTGTTAGCACCAGACTGGTCATGGTACTTTTAGTAGTCATGAGCTTTAACGCAGTTGTTCTAAATTCAAAAGATGAAAATAAAAATCCTCAAGGAAAGTTTTGTTGCAGAGTCTTAGTAACATGAGATTAAATTCATCATCTCGACCATCTTCACAATTGAATGTAGTGGACGTTTGATGTTCATGTGCACTTTTACAGTCATTTTCCTGGATTTAAGTAAATTTCTTCAAAATGACCTAAAAGAGGTATGTTTGTATTGCTTAAAAAATGTTTATGAGTATAATTCAAAGAAGAAAGTCAAAATTTAGACAGTTTGACTGTAAATGAAATCCAGACAGTCAGGATTCAATTCCCATTTTTTTTTCCTCTCTCTGTAAACCTTGCAGGTTTAACTCACTTGTCACAGAGAAAAAAGAAAATTTTTCTGCTGTAATAGGACACAAGCTGTCTAGACCTGTTGCTATAGAAAAATTAATCTTAATAGTCATCTTGTTTCTGCTTTCCATCAAATAATCATTTAACAGTTTTGAGCTTTTCTTCAATTTTATTATTTCATTTATACATTTATCCCATTCATTTCGTGTTTGTTAGTTGGTCTTTGATAATGGTTTTTCAGATGATGTTGGGTATTGGACAATCTCGAGGGTTTGTGAAATGGAAGAATCAATAGCTCATACCTCAAGTACACTATCAAATGTGTGAATGATAACGGGATGAAAGCAATACAACGATATTAATTGGCAAAGCCGATTGTGTGTGTTTGTATATTCTGCTTAACACTGGACATTGGGGGGGAAAAATGCTTACAAATTCATGAAATTTTTGCGTAGAGTTCTTTTTTTATCGCAACTGATTGACAAATTGCCCTACAACTTGACATTCGGTGGTCGTGCGGATAAGATGCCTGTCTGGTGATCAGGAGGTCTAGGCTCAAAATCCTGCCTAAGTATGCATGCCCATGATTTTTTATCATGGCTACTTCTAAACACTCATTAATTCGGGGCTTATTCAGTGTATGCAATTTTTCAATCAGTTGTGATAAAAATATGTTTGATATCATGTAGTGGCTATCTTCAAAATGTTATATAGTGATCACCTATTTATGGTCTTGTTATAGAAAGTCAAGTTCTGTTAAAGCCACTGTTTACCATTGGGAACAATGATTAAAAAAATGTTCACATTTCTTACAAATGTATAGTTCAGTTGTATCACAAAACATCCTACCATATAAAAAATTTGCAATAAAGCCCCAAATATATGGAGATATCACTGATTTTCCCAATAAACCGTAAATGTAGATGGTTTATTCTAGCAATGATTTTGACAGAGCTATTGGTCAGTTTTGTTTATTCAACAATACTTAATATTGATCATACTAATTAACATTTTTATGTTGGTTGTTTCTATTCCTAACTCACATTTCAGAACTACTTTGAAGCACTGAAGCTGTATTTTTATTCCATTTGCAAATGGAAAATAATGGCTTTCACTAATAGTGTACACAAATCTGATGTGACTTGTACAAAGTCTACTGAAATTTGAGTCTCATGGGAAAAGTTTTAAGAGTTTTGTGATAGCTGTCTGTATAAGGTCATGTGACGTTATGTAATGCTATCAGTGATAAAACAAGACAAAATACTGCTAGAATGAAGTATAATTTAAAAAAAAAGATGTCTTGACATCTAGAAATGCATAAAGTATTGGTCCTTTTATCCGGATACACACATTCAGTCTTTATTTATGATAATATTAAGGCTTGTTCTGCTTCGATAATCTTTAGTTTTGGACATACTTGAGGAAATAAGGTAAAAATACCTTCCACCCCCCCCCCCCTTTTTTTTTTCTGCATGGCCAGTGAATACTAGAATCCCCCTGATGGGCCTGATTTTTTGTATTTTTTTTTTATAATGGTAGTATCAGAGGGTACCAGTAAATTTGCCACAGTGGTTATTCAATAGGAAATAAAGACCCAGAGCCATCTTGTGCAGGGCAGCATTAAGTGAGCTAATGATTGATGGTGTATTGGTGCATAGCCATGTGAAAGTCGGCATTCATTAAGTATGCATCTATTGCCTTGCAGAAAGATGGGCATATCTGAGTAGGACAACGACAGAAGGTACTTCAATGCCAAGCTAAGAAAATGGCTACAAAAATGCAGTAAGAGAAAAGAGTGAATAAAACAAAACTGTTCGAGGTGATAAACTTTTTGAGAGAAGGGGTGATTTACCTATCGCTCGGTGAGAATAGATATCAAATATCATACCAAGTATTTTTATGTGCACGCTATGTGGATCCAATACCAGCAACACTAGTTAATGAGAGAAAACTTACATGAGTTGAAAGCACAGGAGGTAAAAGTTTCTTCAGAGTTTTAATTAATAGTGGATGTATAGACAAGTCGAGATAAGACAAAGCAAAGAGATATGCAAGTACACGTATTATTCAAGTAGGCTATAGATTTGTGTTGTCTACAGCGATGATCAAACCGGACCTCCGTCTTGTAAGAAAAGAGAAGATGTGCTCTGTGAGTTGTGAGGCGATATGCCGAAAGAAGGAGAGATGCGTGTAGCGAGGATTACTGAATTAAGGAGAAGTGAGAAGGAGGTAGGGAGAAGACGAAGGGAAAGAGAGAGAGGGAAGTGAAGGGAGAGATGTGAGTAAGACATGGAAGTTAGCATTGATTCATTAACTATGACCATGATATCTCGTGTGCAAACCCTACGCTCAACAGCTCTCTACCGGCTTGTTAATGCAAAATTAGCTCCTCACACTAAAAGTCAACGCATTATATGCGTTGCATCTAATTAACAATGCCAGCTGGACTTGGGGTGTGAGAAGGCAATGCAGAGAGAAAGAGGCTATAGGAGACTTGGGTCGTGAGAGAAAGAGAAAAGCCAGTGTCAGTTTGTCTGACTCTACGTCTCTTGCTCTCTCTCCATCGTTTGGGAATGATTCATTATTGCAGTGAGAATTAAGAAGCTATGCATTTGGTCGTCGGGCAGTAGCAGCAGAAGCCACGCTCGTCATGTCCACTGCGGCAGGCTGATGAGTGTGAGTGAGAGGCAAGGTAGGTAGGGGCCTTGATTAGCCCAGTGTGTGGTGAAAAGAGTGCTCTTTTTTCCCCCCTTTACTCGCCAGTGTGTGGGGGTAGTGTGAGGACAGCGAAGGGGGCTTGTCGGGGGAGCACCGGCCAAAAGCGCTGGGATAATGCCAGCGCATAGCCCGTGGGCTGGTCATTAAAAGGCAACCATGCAATGCACTTGTGCCGCACACTATTTCAGCTCTTTTCATTTCTCCTATCTCTTTCTCTCTCCTTCCCTCTGATACTCTTACTCTATTATTCCAATGTGATTTAATTTCTCTCTTTCTTAAAGTCTCCCTTCTGTTTTTCCCTTCTCCTCCGTGACCTCTCAGATCTGCGGCCCTTTGCTCCATATCCCCACTGGATTCATTTATAACTCCACTGATCAGAAACCAGGACTATTCATCACCAAGTATCGAGTCGTCGACCCATGTCGTGCAGCCTGATTTCCATAGCTGTCTTTGGAGTGTGACATCCGTCTTGCAAGGTAAGCACATTTCCAATGACTTCCTTTCCTAGTCCCTTCATTCTCGGTGCTGGTGTTGTCGTTACCTTCAACGCCAACCTGTATGATAAGCCACCCTCACCCTGCATAGTGTAGTCCTAATGTTCTCCAATGGACTGTGTCCACGGTGTGCCTTGAAGACTGACTAATAAAGTGGATCAAATCCCATCTGATGTGCATTTTATTCCCTTCTGGAATTCCTCATGCAGTTTAGTATCCTTCCTTCGCTCTTCTTACGAGCTCCCTTCACGCTTGACTCTCGGGGACACGTATTTGCACTCATGGGACTGAAGAGATGTGACTGGTGTCACAGATTTTCCCCCTTGGAGGCATTTTGGTGTGTTACATACCTCTGTGTACCATAATCCTTGCCCTTCCTGCACTACCCCCACCCCCCTTCCTTATGATGTCATTCTAAAGGCAAGCAACTAATTCAGAGGAGACTCGTGTCCCCTCGTAAACCACCCTCCCCGTCTTTTCTTGTGCGGATTATCTCTTCAGGCAAATCTCTGCTGCTGATTGGGTGTTGTGCTTCCTAAGCCCGTAATCCTTCCCCAGTTGCCTAGCGATGAGTAGTCCCTTTCTCTGTTTAATCACCCCAAATGTCAGAATCATAGTTCTTGAAACCTGGAGTCGTGTCCTCCCCGGCGCACACCTAAGCTTTCCGCTGCTGTTGCGAAATGTTGACAACACCAGAATTCCAGGCATTGTGCCCATGAATTATGTGCTATTACTCCTGGGTGTATGCGGGGAGTTGTGTTCTCGCTGACGAGATGCTACAAATGTACATCAATACGCACAGAGCTCTACAGGTATTTTGAATTTCAGCAAGCTTTTCTTGCCTGCCTGTTCTGGAGGCACTAGAGGTGCGATGTAGGTCGGCTAATTCCCCCAATCATGGGGCAGCTTTGCCTTGACTCCTCCTGGCTGTCCGCTAAAGCTGAGCTGCCCCTCTCACTTCTACCACATTCATGACCTGTCTTCAAATCTGTCTAAAATGGCGACCTCGAAGGGAGGGGGGGGGGGGATTTTAACTGAGCTAGAAAAAAAAAGTCTGAAGGTATTTATCCTTTTCCATTTCTTCTATCATGCAAGAATAATCTATTTCTTATTTCAACTGAAATTGCTTCTAAAAAAAACCCACCCCAAATCCAGTCCTTTTCTATATGATGTATGATTTTTTTTAACCTTTCTTTTTTTCCAAATGTGAATCAACATGAAATGTAAGTTTGGTCCATAAAATTTATTCTGTTATTACACTGTCTTGGTTGTATTTCAACACCACCTCTCTTTTATTTACATCTTGTGTAGTGAGCGATATGTCAACCAGTTTTGGCTGACAAGTTGTCATCACATGACTGGATGTCGGGTGTTTATAAAAACTGTGAAGTATTTTATTTTAAAACTTGAATACTAATTACAATCTGCAGTAGAAATAAGGAATGGTACAAACTTTTATGTGGACAAATGTAGTCAGATGCTACAATAATGTAATGAGACATACCACAATGTGCATTATTACTATGGGTACATTCCCCTTTTCCTGTGGTGTATGCTGACATTGTTTGCACCACCCTCCTTTTCTTTGTATGCAGCATTCCATGACACTGATATTTTGATCTAGGATCTGACAGTGGGAGAAGTTTGCATAAATTTGACCCTGTTTGTGAGTGTTTCTGTGCTTGTAACTTTCTGTGTCAGAATTGCTCTGAAAGTGGGTGGAATAATTAGAGCTAATCGAGGACAGTGTTTGTCAATCGGCTGAATTCCACACAGTTATGCAATGTTTACCTCCTTCTTCAGAGTAATCTGTCTGGTTAGGCCTGGCATATGTCAATATGCACTTTGTAAACAGCTAACTGCTCTGGCAAGGACCTCAGTCCCGTGCAATCACATTTGTGATGGCCAACATGGAGAGAAGTGTGACATTGCGGTAGTGAGTATTGAATAATAACAGAAGCAAGTGTGCTTTCTCAAATGTGATCCATACACTGAGAAGAAAACATTTTTTTTTCTCGATATCACACCGACTGATAGCAGGATTATGTTAATGATCAATGGCAATGGTGAATTGGCAATACCTTCATAGTTATAACTTCAGATCAGTGATTCAAACACGTCTATAACCAAGGGTAATGATTTCTGGATGTCAAACTGAAACCAAATTATTCTCTGTGTCATGTTGAGAGTATTCAGTTTCAAAATGGCAGCAGAAAGCAGTCATGTGCTTTAATCCATCCTGGAGGAACGGAGATAATTGTGTGGAATAGAATTTGTGTGCGCTGCTGCTGGGCAGAAAACAGTATTTTTGCATCCAAAGTCATTCCCATCCCCACGGGGTTTGGACATGCAAGGTGGATAAGAAAAGAATGCTTTGGCCAGCCCTCATGAATTGCTAATCCCCTGGGTTGGAATAATGCTGTCCGCTACGCATTAGCATATTGCGGGCGTCATGTGTCTTTCTCATTAACGCTTGAATTAATTGGTGCTTTCACGCTTGAGTCCATGGTTACCTAGTTATCGGCTGCCTTTCTGTTTGGCACACGCTAGAAACCATATTCCATCCCCCGTTCCCTTCTTCTGCCATCTCGCTTCTCTTGCTTTGTTTTTGCGTGACCTCATTATCTGCACGGCAAATCACGCCACCCAATTAAGTGGGTTTGCATGGAATCAGCACAGAATGATTTTGAATAATCACCTCTTTGCAAAGAAAGATAGGAAAACAGAATGACAATAAATGTACAAAGTTAACAAGGTATGAAAAAAACTTACTGCCAAAGTGTGAAAATTGTGACCATGCTCACGTAGCTGTCATATGCTTAAATAGATAATGCTACAATCTGCAGTATGTAAAGCAAGAAAAATGCTAGATTTTCCCCCTCAGGAAAACTAGCCTGTAACAAAAGTCTAATCTTCTACAGGAAGTCTGCAAGTAAAGGTTAGAAAAAAAAATGGTGCTATCTTTTCGCGCAGGTTTTGCTGACAAAGATTAATACCTGACGCAATGCCTGAATAGCGGAATAGAGTTTATGATAAAAGGTAAGACAGTGTAGAGTTCAGATACTTCCGTGCCTTCATTTGACTTAAAAGAGCATCCATTTACTCACTTTGAATGACTCCAGATACCCCTTCAAATGCAAAACTAATCAAATATTTTATAGAGCGGAATCATATGTGTGAGAGAGAGGGGGAGATATAAGAACGAGAGAGAGAGAGAGATAAAGAGTAAGAGAAGAAAGAACGTGTATCGTCTTTTTATCCTTTGTTCAGATTGTCAAGCTGCGTATGTATGCAGAAGAGGGGGGAGAAATATTAATCAATAATGGTTAGCTGCAGATAATGAAACCAGTAAGGAAATCAGAAATGTGTGAGTGAAAGGGGGGGGGGGGAGAGGAAGAAACTTCGCAGAATAAAACAAGCGAGGGGAGGAAAAAAATGCAACCAAGGTCATAGGAGACTTTGCGTCATCATACAGCGGGATGATTACAATTGAGCGTTATTGTACCGCAATGAACTGCATTGTTGAAACATACACGTATGAATACAAAGGCACCTGCAATGAAGCGCTAAACTTTTCATCGGCGCAGTTTTCAATTAACCGGGAAGAAAGAGAATACCATGCAGTACAGAAGTCATTTCACTCTGGTTGAAACGGGCGGAACAAAAAGAAGGCTGTTTAAGAATTCATTTCAATTAATGTGAAAGAGAAAGGAAGAGAGCAATATAGAAAAGGGAGAGGGGAGGTTTGACTCTTACTGAACAATTAGCAAGGTCCTTTTATAATTTAGGGGCGAAAGTATCAAATGTTTCGACTGAAGAATCAGAGTTACAGACATACAAAGAAAACATACTTTCTGTTAATACAAGAAAAGATTTGAATTTTCATATGAATGGTAGATAGTGATCCACAGTATATGATAGTCTCATGGGTATCTCTAATATCATCTATATGCCTTATCATTATGACTAATGACTTTGAGTAGTAGTTCACTCATCTTGAAATAAGATACACAAAGATTGAGATATTAATGCAATACCATGGAAATATACACCATGTTGGAATTCATCATATATAGATATATATTTCATTTGCAGAAATATGCTGCTAGAGGAGAAAAAATTGACTAATTTAAAGAATTTCCATGCCATCTCTATTACTTCAGTAGCCATATATATCTACAGAGGTTATGCTTTTATATTTTGTAGGATCCGCCAAGATTTCATCAAAATACTGTAAAACATGATATATTCGTGGTATGAAATTTTCGCGAATTGCCATTGACGTTCAATGCATGTAGTGTAGACAAAAACTCCACGTGCAGTTTAATTTCGCGAATTTTGGCGCTTGCGAAATTCGCGAAATTAAAATGCATGTGAAAATTCCTTGTTTTACAGTATAAAGTGTGATATCCCAGAACTTGACTGAATATCTACCCCAAGATGATGCAAGTGATACATACAAAAATTAACATTGACCTGTTGCATTCTAGGTATTTTTACATTTTCATAAAAAAAGTTTGATAAGTACATATTCCAACAGTGGATAGAATATGAACATGTCTGAACTTATTAGAACATCTTATAATTTGTCTTCATTCTTTCTTATTATATGATCAACCCAAAGCTGCCCTTTTGGTTGATTTTATGCTAAATATGAAAGAAAAAAGTAAGAAACAAATGAAAGAGATTATCTAGCAATAGAAAATGATTGCCACTTGATTATGATGCAAAATACTTGATAAGAACACCTATGTCACCACTACCAACAATGTCAGCTCTTTCTCAGCCCGTCAAATGGCTGACTTTTGAGATTATGTTGCTATCAATGTTGTGGTTGGAGGGAAGGAATCCAAAAATACTGGAACAAATGATGTCATCTTTGTGGTATGAAGACCTTCTCTCATTTACGCTTACATCTCCAACAAAACCAGGCCAAACAGCTGTAAGTTTTGTGTGGTTTAGGTTGTGATGTTCAGCAGCCAGATTAAACTGAGTCTAGAAATTGAGACTAGGCAAACAGGTCAGTGCAAGGTATGCACTAGGCAGAGTTGTGGGCACTGAGACAGTGCAACCCTGTCTTGTGTTGTGTGGAGTGTGGCTGGTTATCTCTGAATGGCATGTAATGGAGGTTTACCCAACAGTGATGGACTAGCCACTGCAATCAGGAATTTTGTTTCTCATCACAATGTACAGTGCAATTACCCTGCATGTTCTTTCTTATCACTGGTCCATCAGTGGCTCAGATTAATCAGATCATAGCTGCTTAATTAGCACATAGACCTTAAAGAATAATTTTACCTGCCTTCTTCAAGAAAAAATATTATTATTGAACCATTGAATTTGAAAAGAAAATGCCATAAGTGGTTTTGACTCAAATGTGTGGACTATGACAATTCATATTTGATCTGAGTGGAGATACTGTTATTAGTCATTCTGGCCATTATTTTGATTGGGCCTCACCTTTCAATAATTCACGGGCCTGTGTTGAGTGTCATCAACGTGCGACTTAATGATGTGAAATAGAGAGAGAAAGGTGTGAAACTGCACCTTGTGGCTGAAAACATGGTAGAGTTAGACATCTGGAAAAAAAGCCCCAAAATGAGTGCTTTGTTGTTACTGCAAACAAAGTCTGTTCCTGTCTGAATGACTAACAGGTCTCTGGCTCAGGTAATTAAATATTATTATTGAAGCTGAGCCAGACTGCTCTGATAAACTACAGTCCCATTTTCTTCCCTGTAATGAAACCCCCCCCCAAAAAAAAAAAAAGAAAAAAAAAAAGAAAGAAAGAAAAAGAAAAGGATTTACACTTTCTTCTGTCTGTGCATAGAACAGAGATGTCTTATTTTCTTCCCCGTATGTAGTGTCTGCTCTCCTACAAGAATGTGTATCTATAGAGTCATTTTTTGTATGGCATTTGGGCATCTAATGTAATATCTCATCGACATATTGTCTGTCACTGGTATATGTCAGGGAATAACTGTCCTCATACCTGAATAACTGTCATGACTTGTTAGCATTAAAATGCAGTGACAGCATTCAATTTGTCATCAATTTTGCAGACCAGACATGGATATTGACCAGTAGTTGTCATTCCATACCATCTCAGGAAATTCATGGCGTCTTAGCAAGCTGGCCTTCTGTTTGCAACAATTTCTTTCATATATGTCCGAGACATATAATAATATATACATTTTTGATCAAAAGGTCATGATTAATATCTTATGAATGTTGTTGATAATATTGGGGAAAAATAAGTGTGTATGTAAAACAGAGCAGATTGTCAAGTTTATGCATTATTTTAGGCTCTGGTTAGCACCTCCTTTGATTTGAGGTCCTTTAATGATCTGGTGTTCATTAGGAGCCGGCAAAGCTCATTACACTTGCCGCATCATACCAAGCCAGCGCTCATTCTGGTTTATCGACGGATGTTGGGAGAGCTGGGGCAGAGAACAGGTGGCAGGAAACCAACACTCGACTTGATGGTGTTTATTCTAGCCATTGACTATGACCTTAGCTTGTCCTCAATACACCAGCCTAGTCTCTGATATCAGACCCTGCATAGAAGCAGTTGTATAGGGGTAGGATTTTGTGACTTGGTTGATAACGGCTGGTAGGGAAGTTGCTGTGGGGAAAAAATAATTGTGATTATTTATCACCTTTTGCCTGATATGCTGGAAATATTGATGTCTTGATCACTTATGCAATTCAAGCTTCTAATCTTTGATGCAATGGATCATGCTAATTAACATCTTTTTTTTTTGAAAGTGTTTTTTTTTTTTAAATCCTACACAACCTACAGTTGTACCTTTGCTAATGCACTTGGGGAAAGGTGATTGCTAGAGTCAATGATACATGTCCCCAATTATTCATGGAGTGTAATTTTGAATGTTTTTGTTCCATAAGAATTGCCTCTACCTTGTGACCTGTAAATTTGCTTGTTTTCATATGACTAGGTCATAATAAAATCGATGCTGAGAATTAGCTGGGGTCGTGGAATCTTAGCTTAGCTGGGAGAAGTGTTGTTTGTGCCATTGTAGTGCATTATTATCTTATTATTATTGTTGTTGTTATCATTATTATTATTATTGTTATTGTTATTATTATTATTATTATTATTATTATTATTATTATTATTATTATTATTATTATTATTATTTCAGCATTTCAGACATGTGTACATGCGTGAACACAAAACACAATAATTCAGCATAACAAAGATTAGAAAACACAAATTAGAAAAAAAAACACCTTGAAAACAACAGTAAGGTATGAGACTTCAACTTTCTACTGCTGAACCAAACTTACTTTGTTTAGTGCAGTGAAATGGGCCTATTTATCTGTCTTTATTTTCTAGCATCTATGAAATCATTGTGTTTAGATTCATGGAATAATATATAACATTATGGTAATTTGAGCTGCAATAGCGACATGGAAAATGCTAACATTAGAAGTTGATTATTGCCATGGTAGTTTTAATTATTGTCAGGCCCAGTTGTTGCATACTCTTTATTAACATAATTGTCTTTAAAGTTGTTGTTTTTTTCTGTTCATACATGTATATGTGCCATCAATCTTGCATTTACTTCATAATTTTTTAATGTGACCTTTATGAGGATTGTAATACAAGTGAATAGTTGAAAAGGGAAGCCTACATATCAGTTTATTTTTGCAGTGATATATAATGTTATTAATTTTCCATTGTTCAGTAATTTTTGGTTATGTGAAATTGTGAATGGAGTTAAATGAACAATCATGTTATCCAGTGAAATGTTCAAATTTTCATAGTGACTAGTGTTCTAGATTTAATTATAGGTTGCTGTTTCTCTATGGTGAGTCCCACCCCCCTTTAATAGTGGCGCTAGCAAGAAACCCAGCCAGCGGATGGTCCAGGTGTATGAAAAGGTAGACTAGTCTTAAGCCCGCCTCTGTCTGGTTGGCTAACCTGCTTAGAGTCCAGTGACAGCAGCTAGCCAGTCATGTGATGTATGGGATTCCCTTGGGACTAGGAGTTCGGTGGTAGTCTGATCCTCTCATACTCTCCTATTCACCTCATTGCACCATCAGTCTACACATCCCTATCCGCCGTCTATCAATTGGACCAAAAAGAATGTCAGGCCTTCAGTGCAGACACCCCAAGAATGACTCAACTTGTTCAGGACTAGTCAATGCTCTGTATCTGTATCTTGTGTAGATTCACTCATTCTGTTAAACCACTCATGATAGGGACCCTACCTGTTGGTGTCGATGAAAAACGTGGTTGGTTATTTCTTCAAATTGCATCTGACATGGAACCTAGTGTGGCAAGGATTCCTTATCAATACACTAGATTCATTAAAGATAGATGGATATTTGCATGTGATAATATTACCTAAGTTTTCTTCCCTCATACTAAAGACAAAGCAAGGATAAAGACATTATAATATTTGTACTTCTGACACCAATTGCCAGTAGGGCCTACCTGTATTTGACATGTTCACAGATCTGTGACACAGAAGAAATGTAATATATTGATTACTTCTTCAGTAGACTTGACATAATAATGCTTTCAAGTTAATAGAAGCAGTGTTATAGATCTGAGACTGTTGTACATTGCCAGGGCCTTCCTGAAGTATGCCCTTTTTTCATTTTAAAGAAGGTTTTCTGTTGTTGTTTAAGGTCACCTGTACTATCTAACCATGAAGATGATATTGTTTTTCTTTTATATTTATTAATATTATCATAATCAGTAATATTCTGAGTAATACTCATGAAGCATCACGTGGATAAACTAAGCTCCTTAGTTCCTGCCTTGGGTTGTCGGAAGAAGTCTGCTATTGTCACAAATCGTTCTTCCATGTTGGAAGTGTAATCACCCGTGAAATGCTTAGTTACTAGTTAGGTAAGTCACGATATGCATCGGAGGCTGGAGTCGGAGTGACAGCTTAATGCTTTACAGGGACATTAAAATCTGTAAGCATCAAAGCACAAGAATGCGAATAAAACCAATCTTTTGTAGAGAAAAAAAAGTGAGATTGCGAGTCGATGAAGCATCTGTATAGCCATGAATGTAGGATACTGGATTTTTTAACAATTCTGTGGAGTTTCCTGTTTGTTTGTTTTGGGTTTTTTTTTTTCTTGGGATTATGTCAGATCATGAAAAGCTCTACAAGGAAGAGGTAGAAAAATGTACAAAAGGGCTTTTTACACTTGTAAATTTTTGCTTAGCCCCGGACCAACGGTGGGGCTAAGGGGGGGCCTTAGCCCCACCGTTGGTACGGGACTATCCTTAGCCCACTTTCTGTTTACACTTGTTTTTGCCAAAGTGGGCTAGCCCCACCGATAGTACGGTACTATCTGGCCCTGCAAAATAGCAGGGGTTAGCACCGCAATTGCGGTGCTAGCACCGCAATTGCGGTGCCAAGCAAGTGAGTGTAAACAGAACGAAAAAATAATCCTGGGCTAAGCGACGGAGACGAAGTCCGACCTTCACTGACCAATCAGAAACGAGGTAATCAAGTGCTGCCGGTGCGTGCGTGTACACGTGTACAGTACACAGCGTAATTATGAATATTCATGTGGTTTGGAAAGTCCGGGACTAAGAAATACGAGTGTAAAAAGGACAGTTTTCTCCTTAGCCCCGGACAAGAGATAGTACGGGACTAATTGGCGAGTGTAAAAAGCTGAAAAAATTGGTACGGGACTAACGATAGTCCTGGGTCAGAGAAAGTCCGGGGTTAAGAAACGCAAGTGTAAAAAGCCCTAAAGAAGATTTATATCAAGGAAAAAAAATTGATTTCTCTGACTGAAGTGATACAAGGCAACACATTGTTACAATTTTTGACTATTTGTCTAATTTTGCTTGATGTTTGCTAATCTTTTGTTTATGTGTGACCGTGCACCTCAAAACGAACATAAAGTCGCACACACTGATTTTGCGTGAGGACTGAAAATAAGTGAAATGGGTCAACCTAGCCGAACTTGACTTTTTCATATTTTCTGAAAGAGCGGGTCTTCTTTTACATTATGCTAAAATTTGCTGTCATAAAACGGGCAGGAAAGTGTGTCTTTTTAGCAGTTTATCTCGAACATTTTTGGTGAAATAGTGTGATTAGGTGTGTCTTTAGAATCCCTTTTTCATTTCTGAAAAACCTTGTCCACACTCTTCACTTTCAATTCTAAAAACTTTTGAAAGTATAGTGCTACTGCTTTGAAAGTACTTTTGAAAGTATAGTGCTACTGCTTTGAAAGTTGGCATTAATTATGGACAGAATGTGTTAATGAGGTATGCTTAATTTCAGTTTAATCTGATAATCCCTTCATTGTTGTTACTCTGGTGGTTTACTTCCTGTTTTTTGTCCCATTCATTCCACAGCCAGCACGGTTTGGTAAAGATTAAGCGCTTGAATAGACACTGTACTTCAGAGCCTCTTTTCTCAGTTCACACTTTTCCTGAGTTTGTGCTATCTTTCCAATATTTAGATAGGTTAGGAGAGTCCATTTGATTTGAGTTATACATCATTTTAAAGCTTAAAGTCTGCTCTTTCAGAATATGGTCTTAACTAAAAATTCATGTCTGGCGACTTTTTTGTTTGTTTTGAGGTGCAGGGTCACATATATCACCTAATCTATTCAGAAGCACATTGATGTAAATTTTGCTGAGTGCAAATTTTGGCCAGCTCCCAACCCATGGTAGTCTCTATCGCTGTATGTGTCATAGGCAGATCTCGATTGGTTTGTTTTGTGTTTGATAAAGAGATTGAGATAGAGATAGAGGGAGAGACAAGAGTTCTGACATAATGAATGAACAAATGAATCCCAAATAACTGCATAAGTTTTGGTATGTGAAGATTATTTCCTTGTTTCTACCAAGACCATGACCAGTCCTTACGTCCAGCAAGATGGTGAAGATAGGGCCTGACCAGTGACTGACCTTTCCCCTTGACCCTCAAGTCCCATTTTCTGCCCACTAAGCCCTCTGCATGGAGGAAGTGCATGCCGGCCAAATCTTCCAGTGAGGAATTATGGGTCAGCATGCTCTTGTTTTTTGCCAAATTGTGTCATTTGGCAGTTGTTTGTCGTCTCTTCCTTCTTTGTCACGTTTGCTCATTGCTTTGTCAGTTTTTCTAGAACTCATTGAATAGTGTCTATTGAAATCTACTGAGAGCGAAGGTAGGAGGAGGGCTAATCAACAGGACATTTATTTTTAATCATCTTGTGTTACAACCTTGACACACTTTTCTGTATAAGCAGTGGATCACAATGGCTTTTTTCACACACCACCAATCCATGGGCAGCCAAACGTAATAGGATCACATTGTTTCAGGACTGCCTCGCAGGCGACACCTATTCACAGCTATTTATCAAGTGCCACTGATTTGCCTTTATGAGGGGGTTGTCATTTTCCACAGTCAACCGAGCAGAGACCTAGCAGTGTTACTATTTTTGTGGTATTTGTTCTAATTTCACAAGTGAGCCCTGTCTCCAGTACTGTCATAACAGCTTTCATCCATTTAGTGGTAGAAGTTTATCAGAAATTGGGGGAGAGGGGGGAGAGAATGGGGAGAAGAAAGATAGAAAGTAAAGAAGTGTGACGTGTCATTGTCAGTCTGTCCGTGGGAAAGATAAAAGATGGCATGGGAAACGAAACCTTGATCTTTGATGGCCTGTTGGTGACCTTAATGTCCTTATGTGCAGTAATGAGTAGCTCACTGACAGTGATTCCTGCTTTGTCTAATTGAATTCAGTTTACAGCCAGAGGAGCTCTGCTGTGCCCCTCACCCTGTACCCAGACAAACTTCAGCCTCTAGGCTGCTTCTTCAGACCTCAAATAAAGAAAGCAACTTTTGTTGGCAGCAAGGAAGTAGCAAGTTAATAAAGCTGCCGGAAAGTTGTGAAAGGTTACACTTCACTTTTTTTTTTCCTTTCAGTTTCAACGAATGTAAGATCAACTTCACAGTAAGAGGAATCTTTGTGTGAGATTTCTTTGGAATAGATGTTGTCCGCAAGTCATGATTTTGTATGGGAAAAAAAAAATGTATGACTCGCTGTCAAAGTTCCATGGAGTTGACTGTTGGCAGTAGATAGTTGATCTTTACAATTAGTAACTGTGATGTTTGTAACTAGATTGTCAAGTTATATGAAAACCCACAGGTGCTCCAAGAATATTGTCACAGCTAAGTTGAGGTCTGTGTGATACAGACTAATCTTTGATTTTCCCCCCTTGGATGGGCCCCAAGAGTTAGCAGTCAAAAAAATATATCACTGGGCAGCTCAGAATGAGAAACTGGCCGAAGTTGACAAGATCTGTTTGCTGTGCGTTTGTAGTGAATGAAATCACTGCTGGAAGAAGTTTTCGTGCAAAGAAGCGAATCAAAACTAAGTGTAACAGTTATTTGCATAACAGAGCAATGGAGGTAATGGTGTTATTACAGTCGGGTGCCAAGAAAAAAAAAAGAAAATCTTGCTGCAAAATTCACAGCAAAGTCTTATGATGTGTGTTTA
Organism: Diadema antillarum; assembly: GCF_040938485.1. NCBI lineage: Eukaryota > Metazoa > Echinodermata > Echinoidea > Diadematoida > Diadematidae > Diadema > Diadema antillarum. Next base: position 214,753 of record NW_027271226.1, read on the forward strand.
GACAATATGAACAGTTAATTGTAAGTTTGAGTAAACAACTGGGAGTGTTCTACATTTAGATTGATGATGATGATTGTAAGGAAAAATTTACAGATAAGCAGATGTTTTTCTTTGGTAATGAAAATGAGTGAATTCCGTATGCTTAATTTATTTTACATTTGTAGAAGGCAAATGAGCTGGCTCGGTCTCAAGGGAGAGAATGATATCCCCCCCCCTTCCATCGCAGCAGTAGACACAGCGAGCAGAGAGGGAGAGAAGCCAGTAAGGCAGGCGCTGTCACCCTGCACACTTATGAGAGCGAGTGTGCGCCATGTTTGCAAGACTCTGGAGTGAGAATCTTGGGGAGAAGCCGCTTAGCAGGTCCTCCAGAGCGTAGGAGCAGGATTCATCTTAGGACCAGACTAGGGTGTGGATTAGAGATCTATGCTCGGAATGGGAGCACTTAATCTGATGGCTGTAGACAGCTGAACAGAAGAGTTCTTGTGTCATTTTCTCCTCTCCCTTCCTCCCTCGCACTCTGTTAGTCCTCCTCCTAAAACTCAATATAGTCGTAAATAACAGCCTTGTCAGTTAGGGCATTCCAGAGTGGAGAAATATCCCGCGCTTGGAAAATAATTGGCATATCTGAGTAATGAACTTGATGAGGCCAATGTACCTGCCCCCGGTCCAATTATTTCAGTGGACATTCTAATGATGCAGGCTGATTGCTCGAGCCTACTCTGGTGCAATGTGAATGTGACTGAAGTGCCAGGTTGGCAACCATTCATCGTCACAGGTTTGTTCTCTCCTAGGCGTTTCAGGGACTATGATGTGTATTTTTTTATTTTAGATAATGCTGCCTTAGGATTCCGTAATGGGCGCGTTTACAGGGATGTAAAATCAGGACTAAATGAGGAGAGAAATGATAATCAAGGATTGCTTCCTTGATGGCAGCAGAGGTGGCGGTTATGAAGATATCCAACAGGGTTTAGGAGTTTATTAACTTTACTCTGACAATTAACCAGAATTAGCACGACCATGTTGCTAGCATCACCCTCCGATGACATCCCGCTCCTCTTCTCTCCCCCCTGAACCAGCAGGGATGCCCCGTTACCATGGCCCCCAGCCTAATTAGCCCCTGACCCCTTCTACCTCTGTCACTGCCAAGACCGAGCTGGTCTAATCACCGCCATATGGGCCTCACTTCATCGGAGAAACCAAGAGAAAAGCGAGGAAAGAAGAGAGGGGGGAAAAAGTTGTAAGCTAATCAACCTCGTCTTTGGGCTGGCTTGCAGGGGTCAGGTGAGGTCACACCACTCCATTATTTATACAATCCAGAGAGGAATTTAGCGAGGTAGCGGCAGGGTTGATTGGATAGCACTGCTTTTTCCTTGTCAGATAACGCATAAACAATCCACACACGACATCATATATTCCCATACATTCAACGCCATGCTCTTGTTTCGGGCGGTCTTTCTCAATATCTCTTCCTCCCCCCCCCCCCCCCCATCCCCCCTTTCCCTCCCTCAATCCATGTCATAACTACCTTTTTATGGGAGGGAAAAAGTTTTTCTGAGACAAACAAAAAAGTTAATCACTTTGTGCCCCTGGCCCTGTAATCTGCGGGTTCTTTCACAGGCAGCATAGAGTTACACATATTTCTGTCTGGTTTAATTTATCACGGCTATGTTTGCATAGAAATCGGGGCTGAATGGCTAAATGGCTGGTTTGTGAAAGAGGTGCAGCAGCGTCCCCCTAATGCTTTCTACCAGTGTTTCCACACAAGCCCTCGTCTCAAGATAATGATATGAGTAATCGTACAAAAAGAAGCCATTACAGAATGGCAAAGACTGCGCCAGACCCTAATGACTTGGGACCAAGAAGCGTTTGTCTACTTCTGCGGGATGGCACTTGTCCATATAGTCATCAAGTCTGTTTGAAGGTGATCAAGACCCCCTTTATCACAGCCATTTTATTTGTGTTCCCCATTGTGATGCGATGGTGCTGTTCTGTATTTCACCCTGTAAAAGGGATGGCTGAAGTATACTAGTAGCTTTTGAGGATGTGATTGAAAATGAGCTTGCAAATGCCTGAAGGAAATGCCTGAAGCAAAAATGTATTTCGTTTCTGGCTTTGTAGAGATTGTGATGCAATGATAAAGAATTGAATGTCTATAATTTCATGAAATTAGCTGAATTATACAGGCTGCTTTAATTGTCCATACATCTAGAAATGCCTTTCTGTGACTGAAGGAGTGACATAGAACCTCGTGTGGAATCGTATTAGCCTAGCTGTTAAGCGGTTCAGGATGGGCTGATTTTGCTATACATCACATTTCCCATAGAAACTTGGTGGAGTATACTGTAAAACGAGGAATGTTCACGTGCATTTTAATTCCGCGAATTTCGCGAGTGCCAAAATTCGCGAAATTAAAATGCACACGAAAGTTCTTGCCTACACAATATGCATTGGATGCCAGTGGCAATTCGCAAAAATTTCATGTTGCTAGAAAGCCCGTCGGCTCCAATTTGCGGAATACATGTATCAGTACTTGTCCTCAGCGGGTTAAAAGAAGCTAATTCTGGGATCAAGAAATCTGTGTGAGTATGCATCTCTGTGGTATAAAGCCACAATTAGCACTCATTAGGGTTACTGCTACCACTTCTACCACCACTACCACCACTACTACCAGAAAGAGAGAGAGAGAGAGAGGGGGGGGGGGGGGGGAGGAGTGCCTAGCATGGGAAGATGCACCCATTAGGAGGGAGAAACAGAGGCCAAGATGAAACCACTGTCTGCTCCTGGGGTAATTGATTGTGCTGGAGTTGCAAATCAGCCAACTAGCGGATTTCTCTGCCCTGCCAAGGTCACCTACGGGTCACAATTTATTTAGTTTCGCAAAAAGAAAAATCCTTCAGAAATTGAGGAATGAGAGAGCAGGAGAGCAGACAAAGGATTTTCTGCCAGAGATGATGGCTGGCATACAGTAATCTGCTTCCGTGGCAACCCCTCCCCCTTTGCTTCCAAGACGGGCGGGTCACCTGTGCAAGACAATCTCTCAGACATGTAGGTCTAGCTAGCAGGGCGCTACGGGGAATAACCGAGCAAAATGATTTCCCTCTCTTTTGCAAGTAAGTTTTCTCCAAAGACATTTCCTTTTATCTCATTACCTGGTCCATTGCCTGCAGTTTGAAGCAGATGTTATGAATATACTATCGACAATTAGAAAATATCCTGAATACTGATACAACAATGTTGCAAATCTTTGACAAGATGTGGATGTGGATCCAAGTGAAATAGGAGAAAGCTATTTTCTTTCCTGTTGCTTGTGTTCTTTCATTCTGGTCATGATATGGTTGATGAAATTGTATTCTTCTCATTTTCTTCAAGAGTGTACAAGAGATGTTGTGACGGGTAAGAAGTGAAAGATGGGGCAAGCTCGTCAGTAATTAAAAGCAGCTGGTTGTTGCCAGTTCCATGATGCCATCAGTGTTCTTAATCAGCATCCCGTGGGAGTGTAATCTGAGCGATGGAATGTCCGTGTAATATCCATTTTGGTCCCGCATGTCATCTTTTATATGTGTCAGGAGCTGGGGAGATAAAAGGTAGAAGAAGGGCAACCACTCTCCCATCAGCGGTGGAAATAATACCCAGAAGTCGCCGGCATTAGGGTGCTTCATGGGCCATGAAAGCCAAGGAACTGAGGAAACCATTGTTTGAGATGGTGTGTGTTTGGGGGGGGGGGGGGGAGCACATCAGCAGAAATTAGCACTTGGGTACGTCTATCTGCCTGCTCTGACTTTAACATAGCTTGTTGATCTTCTACCACCATTACTTCATCTCATGTTGGTATCCACTTGACTTGGCACCATCGCAGTTTGACGCTTTCTTTCAGTTTTCTGTTTTCCTCATCGTAACTCTGGTAGAGTTCAGTTTTGTGAGTCTGTCGCTAGTTTATTGATCACGGGATTGATTTAGAAAATGAGAACCATTGTTATAGCATTTATTTTCAGAATAAAACATACCATGTTATCATTCAGATAATTTCTTGTGCACTTTATTTGTAATCAGACCTGACATACAAGTATTGCTGTTCAACACATCGTAATCTAGGGGACACCTCCATGGTGGTTTTGACAAGTTATCAGGAAATGAAAGTTATGAAAAAATGCAAAAATGAATCATATCCTTGAAAAGAAAGAAAAAGTAAGGGAATGAAACTGGTATATTTTGCACTGGAAAGGTGAATTCAGGGGTGATAATTCTTATCGCTTATTCCATGCAGAGATCTGCTGTTTGTGTCAGTAATACTGGTGACATTGACAAATGTGGCTTCTTTGCTCTTCTTTCATAGGTTCCTCCCCCATCTTATGGACCCACCCACTTACTGACAAAGGACCTCTCTGACTTCATCTACTATTGTATTCTCATCCTGGAGGTACAGCAGACCAAAGGTAAATACAAATGTCGCTTTCAATTGGTGTTTTTAGGCAAAGCAATATCATCTTATGCTGACTGCTGCTTATGATCACAATGATGATACTGATGGTAATGGTAGTGATGATGATGATGATAATGAAAATAGCGATCATATTAATTGATGTTGAGAATGATGAAGATGATGTTGATGATGAGAATAATGATGCTGATGTTGTTGATAGATGATGCTGATGATGATAGCAGTGAAGATAATGATGTTAATGATGATATAGACAATGATGGTGCTGATGATAATGGCAATGATGACGATGGCCCAGATGTGACCACTCTGTTTTTGCGGAACCTTCTAGAAGCCATGAGATAGCATGTCTGCTTCCTCCGTCAAGCATCTGATGGCTCGGAGGAAGTGAAGACGGTAGATGGGTGGGATTAGATGAGACACATTATGTGTCTGAGATATGTGGATTATCAAACATCTGTCTTTCACAGCGACCAGCAGCCAGGAGCACAACATGAAGAGAATCAGGGGTCGCATGAAATTGAGTTTGATTGCCTGGTTTGTCATCATCTCGCCGCGTACCTGACAATCTAGGGGCACAGGCTAGGGGGTACAGGTGGATTGGCTTCAAGCACCTCCGGATGGAAGAGGAGGGGTAATGAGGGTATCCCTCTGGAGAAGGGGGTAAATTACATCCCCCTCGAGGGGTGCAGCTCTTGGCTCTGTTGTTGGGAGTGCATCCTTCCCGTAAGTTAGGGCTGAAGTGTGTCTTGATAGTTCAAGGTTCAGCCAGGTCCTCACTAGAATCAGACAGGCAGAGGAGCAGACACAGACGCACAGCCAATGCTTCTTGTACGAGACAGTGACTCAGTCAGTGGACCCCAGCCAAAATTAACATGAATCAAATCATCAGAACCCAGTGGAAAGAAAATGAAGTGAATGTATAAGTTCGCACACAAGTTGATTGTCTGGTGTTAGTCAAGTTTAAGGTCTTGAATAGACTTATTTTATGTGCAGTGAAGGGATTACCTGCTCGTTTGGACTCCAAAGTATTTTGTATACAAACTATGTGATGACTGTCAAGTTTAGCATTTGATTTAAAATTAACTTTTGAGAGAGATTCCAGGTTTTACCACAGATTAGGAGATGTCAGTTGTCATTTGCCATTGTAGAGGTGAACAAAAGTGTAAAAACATGACACTGATTGGGGAAATCCCAAATCTGGGCACCTTGTTGATAGAAAGGAACCTTTATGTATGCATTGATTTTGTTGAAAACAGACGTACTGTTTCGGAAAAACTTCTGTAACCTGAAACTTTTTGCCATCTGTTTGGTAAATTCCTGATTTCGAGGAGATAATTCTCATATGTGCCATCAGTATATGACACCCTAAAACAGCCCCCTTTTCCGAGATGAATCATAGATTTTGCTCATAATTTGTCATAATCGCACCCAAAAATGTGTGCACTTCTTAAAGGTAGTCATAGTGGTTTGGACGTGCTAATCGTACAGCGGAGGAGTTGGCAAATATTACATGCCTGGAGGGAAGGCCAAGTTGTCCCTGTGGTCAGAATCCTTTTCTCCATCTCCCTCACTTTCTGGAAGAGAGAGTTGATTTCATCCGCCATACTGGTGGGCCATCTTGCCTGGGAGTATGCTCTTTGTAACATGACCCCTAAAACCTTTCAGATTAATTGATGGATCTCGCAATCCGGGCACCATTCAAAACGCGTTCCTCCGCTATGTGCTGATACTCCCCTTCATTGCCCCTTTCCTAGCACCCCGGCGCTAACGATCCCCTTGTTTTGTGCTGTCGAGATATTGAAATATTATCCTCATACACCCTCCCACATACGAGGGAAGGCACAAACGTGTATAGGCATACACACTGCCCAGTGTCTGAATAATCACTAAAATGCAGAATGTAGGTCGCTGCTTCATAGTGTGATGATGGGCTAATTACTATTCTCTCTACTGGTCATGTAAGGACAGGAAGATGTATGCAGGGAGTGAGGTACACAGGAAATGAGGAACTGCATAATGTGTGGATACACATCAAGTATTTGATGTGAGTAGTTACAGTACCAGCCACTGTATTATGTCTACTGTAAGAGGGGCATGCAAACCTATATTATTCACATGCAAAGGAGCAGAGCACAACTTTACTACAGCGAAGCCATTTGTGTGGGGTTTTGTCGGAAATGTCAAAAATCTTACATTTCTCCTTCCTGATTTTACTGCAGATTTGTCCTTGATATTTTGTCATTTAACATCCCCCATGAACAAAGAAGTTGGCGCAATCAAGAGCAGTTGAGCATCATAATTTTTTTTTTTTTTTCCCGGAACTCAAAAGGGATGATATCCAAGGAAGCAGTATGTCAGCAATGTGAATAGATGTTTTTGATCCTCATAAAATGTTTTAGAAATGTTTATACCTCACCTGGTTTATTTCAACCTATTTACAGGGAATAGTCTTTGATATACATTTCTTCTTATTTTTCATCAAAACTTAAATTCTACAATTTCTTGCAACAATATCGACCATTCCCCCTCCCCCAGAAAAAACAAACAAACAACACACACAAGATGTAAAGCCACAGTACCTTGCAAAAGCTTGAAGGTCATTTTAGAATATATTTTCTTTTTTCGTTTTTCTTATTTGCATATCAGGCTTACAAGACTGAAGTTTTTTGTGTATGTTGAAGGATATGAAATTGTTACTCAAGACCAGTTATCATCACTAGTTGGAGATAGACTTCCGAGGAAGAGACACATCTTGACAATGGCATCTGGGCTTCTGTAATGTTGACATGATCTCGAGGTGGTGAATTACATTCACTGCATTTGACTGATTTCTGTCGGGTCTTCCAGTTGAAATTTTCTGCTGGAGAATTATGTGTGAAGGAGAGAGACATTGCCTGCTTTGGTGTGGCGACTTATTCCTGCGAATCAGAGAGCTGTTTAATGAGCCCCGGCAGAGACCGGCAGAAAGGAGGCGAGGGTGAGATGCTGAAGGATGGACAGAGATGTGATGACAGGTTCAAAGGAGGAGGAAGAAGAAACAAGAAAAGAGAGAAAGAGATGAATACCTGGAGATTGAGTTTATCTGTGCGTTTTTTGCAAGCTATGGTACAGTCTGCCTGAACTTCCCATTTGCATAACATCATGCGCTGCAATTATAGAAACATTTCAGCTTCAGTTTGTTGGGCCATTATCTCTCTCCCTCTTTTATTCTATTCTTGCCAAATGTAATAAACATTAGCAGAACATTCGGGCTGTCATCATCGCTAATTAGACGGAACTCGTTAGCAGACACAGGCTGCTGCTAATCGCCAAGATGCGATGCTGGATCGTGGATGAATCCTTTCCCCCCTCCATTCCAAAGACAGGGTAAATGAGCCTAGGGAATTAAACTGTCTAATATGATTAGCGCAATCACACATTACCGAGGCAGCGTGTGTCGTGCATGTAAGTTCCCCATCCCCCCCCCCCCCTTCCACTTCCAAGCTGGAGAAAACTGTACAGGATTTAGCTCATTTGAAATTCTGTGTTGAATTAAATGCAATTAGATAAGCCAAACATGGCTGGCACATTAATATCTTAATCTTGCCAAATGCTGCTGCAAATTAGATTAGTTCCTTCAGTCATTAATGATGCATTCATGTCCTGTGTTTTAAGCAGCGTCAGTTGAGTCTTGTTAACCAAACAGGAGATGAGGTGTATGGGGTAAAGAGACTTGCATTGCCGGCAAGTACATGAAATTCACACTAGAATAGATGACTTGCCACTGACTAAATCCACCAGCTAATCATTGAAATGTGTTCAGAATATCATTAGACCTATGCAAAAATGCATAAGATACTTAAATGAACATTATCACTTTTGCAATTAAAAATGCAAAGAAGTTCCTGCCATTGATTGTTAATCGTATTTCCCAGCCACCCAGCGCACATGCATAAGGCGAAGGCAATGTTGTATGTGGGCATATTTATTCAAGAAGTATGGAAGGAAATGGGATGAGAAATATGTCAGTGGAGTGCCGTAATGATTGATTATATCATTTTCCCTCCGTCTCAGCGAGAGAGAGATAGATAGAGAGAGAAAAAAAAAAGAGAGTTGGTTGAGAATGTGATAGAGATTCTGTCATGGACACAGACAAATGATCTGTGACACACAACAGATTTCATACGACACTCTCCTCTATACAACACTCCCATAGCTTCGTGCATTCCATTTCTAGCCCAACATACACCTGGATTTCCGCCTTTATGTGTATGCATGGCTCTAAAAGCATGGCGAATACCCTGGTCCATATATTTTGTCAAATGCTTTCTGTTTTCTCATTTCCATACCTTTCTTCTCTGGGTTTTTTTCTTTTCTCTTCCTGGATAAAGTCTGATTAGGCGGCGGCTGCCCAGTTCAAATTCATAAGTTAATTATGCAGATGATGCCGCTCTGTTTATGTGAGGTAGTTAATCAACTAAAGTGGTGTTAGGGAGATGTGCGAGTGACAAGCGTGAAATTAATCGCTGATTGTGTTCCACATGGCCCTCGTGGGGAGGGGGGGGGGGACCATTACTGGGATGGGGTCAAAGAAAGCTCACAAAATATTGTTATCTATACACTCTCTGAAAAACAATGACGACAAAATACAAATGACACATAATTAAAAACAAAGTGGGACTGTCATTTTACTTTTTTACTTCTTAGGTCTTTAAACTGTTGCAAAATTTATCAATGTCCATTTTACGATTTTATGTATGCATACCATTACATACACTATGTAGCTTATAAAGAATTTTGTAGGTTTAAGCAGCACTATTTGGCATTGAGTTGTCTGTTGTTGATAAAGAACTGTGAGACATTCTGATTGTTAGTGAGGCTGGAGTTTTGTTTATTCATAAAAAGTTGTGTGGTTTTTTTTTTAAGACTTATCATACATGGTATGTATTGTATGATATAAAATGTGTAAATAGGTGGAGTACTCTGTGTTTGAAAAATAGAGAAAAATTGTATGATTTACTCAGCAAAGAAAAAAGGTAAGTTTGATAAAACCTTCAAGGACACTGGAATGTGATATCAATACTTCCCATAGCAACTGCAAGTAAGATGACATGTATAATTCTTTATGAATTAATGGTCTTTATTCAATATTAAAGAGAAAAGACAAAAATGAAGATGGTTGGGGTCTTAAGTACTACGCACATTTTTGCTGGAGAAAAGAAAAGAAAAAAATAAAGGCTATGGGAACCATGTTCGAATTCCAGTTTACCACAGGGCGGGTTGCCATGCGAGATTTGTTGATCAGCTTTTAAAGTCTGTGTGTCAAAAAGAGATGATGACGGTAGGATCTGTTCAACAGCTGAAGACGGACAAACTGATCAAATGAGGGGGGTATTATGGACGATGTTTTGTAGAGGTTCTGGGCAATAAAGAGAAAGAGGCAATGTGTATCATCAACTGGCCTCAGGATGGCGGAGGCATGTTATGAGTGCTCATCTTTTGACTGAAATCTTAGGGTTTTATTCATTAATGTGAAGAAGGTACATCCATTGGAGATGGGGTGAAACTGATGTATTGATTTCAATTTCATTGCTGATTGGCTTTTTTCTTGCACAAAGCAGATCTCCTTTTTCTGTGTAGGAGCTATGCATCAGTTGAAGACACGTGAACTGACTGAAAGAACTGTTTGTGCTTTTGTTACTTTTTGTCACAGGGTTTTGTCTGTTGCTTTTATTCCCATAGATGAGATATTACAAAGAATTTAATGTTCATATTCAGATGTCAGTGTCATGATTGTAAATCTCATAATGAGATTATTCCACTATTGATTGTAGTTGATGACATTTTATAAAAATTATGTGTTGGTGTCATCTTGTTGAGGATTTAGCATTGCCTATAGCACACTGGAGTGAGCTCTCTGCTCTGAATTCTAGAGGGAAATTCATCTGTTCCAGTGGCAAAGTCATCCAATTCTGACACATGGAAACCCTACCAGAGAGGGAAGGGACAAGGGGTGTTGGGATAGGGGGGGGGGGGGGGATAGAGGGGGAAAGACTGATGAATGGGTGCTAGAAGTTCTTGTTGCTTGGTAGAACCACTCAGACGGCATGTTGAAGGTACACCGGGGGGGGGGGGGGGGGGGGGGTTTCAGATAGAGCAAGAGGTGTCATCTCATTACAATTAGTTGCATTGTATCTGAATTCTCAATATTCATATTTGTCATTTTCACCACATTTTCCTCTCTATCTTCTCCACTAATATGCTGTGAGTTTAATCATTCTTTCTTTCTTTTCCTCAGATTTTTTCCTTTCTCCCAGAAGACAATATACTTCTGCCAATTATGCCTGATGGGGTAATTTTCCCTTCTCTCCCTCTCTGTCTGTCTGTGCTACTATTTCATCTGAAACAAACTCTGGTGTAATAGAGTGTTTGATTTTTTTTTCTTTGATAGAAGCTGTGCTTGGGGATTAAGAGAGGGAAATGGAAGTTGTGAATTATTGATTAGTCCAGAAGTGATTCTTATTACCAGCTTGGTGTCAGCTCTGTGTAAAGTTGATGATTTGCACCATTTGTGAGTGTGCAACTCCTTCTCCAAGGCCAGGAATGTGTTATAACTACATGCAATGATAGAAAAAAAAAATGGAAAAAGAGGGCTCATCTTTTGGCTGTGATTATTATTAAAGGTCCTGTTTACCTTTGGGAGCAGTGATTTGAAAAAATGTTCGAGATATCACTTTTGATACATATGTGTAGGTCAGTCGTATCACAAAATATCCTACCATATAAAATATTTGCAATAAAGCCTAAAATATAAGGAGATATCACTATTTTTCTTATTAAATCATAACTGTAGACGGTTTAGTCTAGAAACATTTTTAGTATATCTATTGTTCACGTTTTTCATTTAACAGTACTTAATATTGATTATACTGATTCAAATTTTTACATTGGTTGTTTCTATCCCTAACCCCCATTTAAGAACTATTTTGAAGCACTAATGCTGGGTTTTTGTTTCATCTGCAAATGGTAAATTATACCTTTAAAGTAGATATCGTTCACTAAATATATCCACACTTATTAGGGCTGATTAACAGAAGAGAATTTTGGCAAAATTTCATTTAGGACTGAAGTAACCAATCATCTGGTATCCATGTTACTCTGGTTCAAGAAAATTTGCCAGGAACATTTTAATAAGTCAAAGGTGACCGTGCACCTCAAAATGAACATAAAGTCGCACACACTGATTTTGCCTGAGGACTGAAAATAAGTGAAATGGGTCAACCTAGCTGAACTTGACTTTTTCATATTTTCTGAAAGCGCGGGTCTTCTTTTACGTTATGCTAAAATTTGGTATCATAAAACGGGCAGGAAAATGTGTTTTTTTAGCAGTTTATCTCGAACATTTTTGGTAGAATAGTGTGATTAAGTGTGTCTTTAGAATCCCTTTTTCATTTCTGAAAAACCTTGTCCACACTCTTCACTTTCAACTCTAATAACTTTTGAAAGGATAGTGCTACTGCTTTGAAAGTAGGCATTAATTATGGACAGAATGTGTTAATGAGGCATGCTTAATTTCAGTTTAATCTGATAATACCTTCATTATTGTTACTCTGGTGGTTTACTTCCTGTTTTTTGTTCCATTCATCGCACAGCCAGCACGGTTTGGTAAAGATTAAGCGCTTGAATAGACACTGTACCTCAGAGCCTCTTCTCTCAGTTCACACTTTTCCTGAGTTTGTGCTTTCTTTCCAATATTTAGATAGGTTAGGAGAGTCCATTTGATTTGAGTTATACATCATTTTAAAGCTTAAAGTCTGCTCTTTCAGAATATGGTCTCAACTAAAAATTCATGTCTGGCGACTTTTGTTTGTTTTGAGGTGCAGGGTCACAAAGAGAATATAATCTCTTCTCATGTACACATTTGTTGTAGTTTTAGCTGCTCTGCAAACAATGATCGACATAAAAAGAAACACTCCTGTTTTATTTATTAAGGGGTTATAGAGACCAATGTTTTAAGGTTGCAGCTAATGAGAAAATCTGCCAGCCTCTGCTTACCTTGCTTCTTTAGTCAAATATTGACATGAGATTACCAAGAATAATTACATTCCCAGAAACAATAGTTTTTATACCGGTTAGAACCATTTGAATGGTTAGGTTAAGGCTGCATAGAAAGTTTCACATAGAATTGAGTCTTTAAATATAAATAGTTTATATTTGTGTTTGATCTGAAATTTACACATTCTCAGCTGGATGACTCTAACATGAAATTCAACAAAATATTTAAGTAGGTATGGATGAAAGCAATATATATTTAGAAAAACAAATGATTTGAATATAGCCTCTACAGTGCATCTGGAGATATTCTCAAATGATGGGAATAATGAAGCAAAATATATTTTCATTTCTTTTTATGCCTGTATTTGGAGGGCAAGGAGTCGCTTGTAAATAAGTTGTGTGTATTGAGTTGTTGTAAAGAGCATGTAGCATCAATTTCTAGATACCCAGATTTTTGTTCTACAATCATGGACACGTAAGAATGCACCTTGCCTTTCTTGGTATTATGAGATCACGTATCTGTAATGACAAAATGTCTCACACAATAAAACTACTCATCCATTATCTAGAGGCAAAAACTTCATGTGTTCGTCAGCAGATATGGGTTAAAGTGAGTGATGCTGAGATACGCAAACTACATTTTGTGAGTTCATTCCATGTCACGCACGGGGCATACTCGGAGTCGCCAGTCTGAAGTAATGAAGATGTACATTTATCGATAACATGCATTAATAAGTACATCAGAAATGCTAATAGAGGCCTGGGTGATTTACTAGGGCAGTGCTATTCTAGCTAATAGAAGATTATTCCTTTATGTCATCCGTCATTTGTCAGGACAGTTGTTCTGGTGCGTATGGTAATGAGTAGTAATGGCACTCCATGAAAAGGTCAAGTTCTGAAAGAAGGAAAGTATAGGGTTTGTCATTATTCGTCTTCATTAAAACTGCATCATACATTAAACGTACCTAATGGAAGACCAGAAGTTAAAAGCTGTGTTATTACTACCTTCATTACCTTTCTCAAATTAATGCCAAAGAACTTGCAAACTAAAAAGGTATCCTCGCAAGTAGAGTTTTTCAATTATCATCTAACGAAGTAGAATTTCTTCTCTGTGACTTTAGTTGCATGGGACAACATGAAGTATGTTTTGTATTATAATTAGAGTTCTGAACCCACAGGGGATGGACGGGAGAAGGGAGATGGAAGTCTTGCGTACCCATAGGGGATTTAATCAAGCAAGTAACGAATCGCTGCGCGTCGTATTCATCTTATACTCTCAGCCCCTCCTTTGTTAATTGAATAATTGCTCGGGTTGAGCTGGAAAACACGCCCAGCTCGTGCAGCTTGTTTCAAATCTTATCACGAATCTCGCCCAAAACAGGAGGAGGAAATAGAAATGAGAGAAAGAATATATGCAAGACAGAGAAGGAGTGTAATAGAGAGAAAAAGAGAGAGGGGGATATAAAGATTGCAACTGCTGCGAAACGGAAGACATTGGAAGCAAAAATGCGTATGATTTCATGATTATGCTAAGTGAATTTTCTTGATTATTCAACGTCAAAGTGGAATTTCCCCTGTGTTGTGCATGTCATGGTCTCTCCACCTAATGAGATTATACAGTTGTCACCCCGCATTTTTGCTTCTGGACAGAACACGTGCTGTAAGGCAGACTACAAATGCCTCATCACTCCGCATCCTTCTCCCTCTCTCCCCCTCTCTCTCTCCTCCCTCTCTGCTTATCCATCTCTCTCCATCTCTCTATCCTGCAGCTATGATCTTCAGTCCCACAGCTATGATCATCCCCCAACACCCCCTGCATCCCAGAATAAGAGGAGGACTTCTATCCCCTGGTCTCGATCCTCCTCTTGCTCCGGAGTACATTGAGACTCACTAGAACAAGCGTGGGAAAGGAGAAGCGGGGAGGGAATCAAGAGCTCACCTTAAGCAATATTTAGAAGCAGATAGACACAAAATCTTTTTGATTTACAAGATTCCAAAGAGTTGCAAAATACATCCATGGTCTGTAGGCGTATATTCTACCAATTCTTCATCAAATCTTTAATTTGCGCATCCTCATTAATGGTTCCGTCTCAATAGTATACGGACGCAATTCAGCAGAGCGATCAGACAGTTGTAGACTATACCGGACAAAAGAAAACTGGTGTGATCCCAAACCCTATTAATTCTCTTCTTTTTCTTTCTCTTTTCAAACATGGCAGTCTGTCCCGAAATACCAAACTTAGTCACTTCGCTTTTCACTTATTTAATTAGTCCTCGTGCTTCGTGGAGGAATTCTCGCATGTATAAAGGTTGCAGTGCGAACCTCTTCCCTTTCTGTGGTCACTTGAGTCGAGGCAACTGGCTGGATAGAGGATAATTTCTAAGTCAATCTGACAGTCAGGAGGAAGGGGATTATGGCTACACCTGCTTCACATTTCTTTTCATTAAGATCACTCTTTGGATTTCACAATTTGATTTGTTCACCCCTCGTCCAGGAGGAAGAGTGCATCTATCGGTCTTCATTCGCCAAGCCGGAATAATTGTGAAGACACAAGCTGACTTGTGCTACCATCTAACGTAGGTCACCTCGACGGAGCGTCAGCCAGAAGATGTCAATTTTTATAGAAGTTGATCTTGAGATGGTGACATCGCCAAAATTATGTCTACCAAGAGAATCAAGCGCTGTGAAACGAATAGCAGACTAGAGAATCAAGCACTGTGAAACGAGCAGCAGACAAGAGAACAGGGTCCCGTAATACTACTTCTTGGTTGTTGTTGTTGTTGTTGTTTTGTGAGTGCTGGCCATGAACATTGGTGATATGTCATTCTAAACCTGTTTGTTTTGAGTTAATACACCAGCAGTTTAAGGCCAGTCCTTCTTCATTTCAAAATCTAAATAGGATTGCTTTAATAGCTGTGAGATAATACTGTTTCATGTGCATATGGTAGCTTCTATTTACATGGAGGGTCCTAGACTTCAAAATAAAAACACAATCTATCTAAACATTTGCATTAAAGCAATTGCTACAAGGAATCTAAAGCTCATGAATATTTCTCCTACTCATTTGATAGTAATTGTTATCATTGGTCTTTTTTGGTGGAATTCAGATATAGCCAATAAGAAAAATGAGAGCCCAACAATGTAGACTTTCAACTGCTATAACAGCTGTTATTTTTGTGAGGGTTTAATTTTTGCAAATTTCATGAGTCACTATTGACCCGCGAATTAAACAGCATATGAAAATATCACCACCTGATCTTGATCACATAGAGTAGTGGAGTGAACGGTCAGGAGTTAGTGCACTTACTATAGTCTTTTTGTCAAATCGCAAATATGTCTGTGACCTTCTCATTCATTAAAATATCTGTACATAAAAGTTACAGCTTTAATGGAATATCTATGCCAGGATGCATAACATGGGGTCTCTTATATCTCCAGTGATATTTTTTGCACAAGCAGATTAATGTTTTGAAGGAAGATGACAAGGGGGATAGGGGACCATGGAAGAGAGGGGGCGGGGTAGGGAAGAAAAGGAGGGAAGGGGCAGGAGGGTGAAGAGCATGAGAAGAGGTAAAGATCAAGGTTGGCCCAGTGGGTCCTAGATTCAGGAAGAACACGTTGATTCTAGTTGCAGGGGGGAAGGGAAGTGAGAAGGTGACTCGGGAGAGGGGAAGGGGGTTGGGGTAAGGGGGTTAAGGATGGGAGAGGGGTAACTTGATTCCAGTCTAGTTCTTGGTGGGGACAGTATAGACACCCTGTCAGGAGAAGCAGCCTTCTTTTTGGGGCACCCTGGGAGGTCAGCATCGGTGCCATTTCCTGCTGGCTTTGTCCCTGCGTCTTTGATGTGTCTTCCCAGACAGTTGCCCCAGCTGAGTCTAATTCCTGTTTCTCTGTCTTTGTTCCTCTCTCTCCTCATCAACAAAAAAGTGATGGGTATCTAGCAGAAATAGGATCTCTGCTCTTTTCTCTCAGGACGTAGGGGAGCAGAATCCTGACATTTGAAAAGAAAACTTGTTGATACATCTGATAAGCAGTGGTGGAGGCAAGTCTACAGGGCACTCCCCATGGCTGATGACATTTTAAATTTAGATTGTCTGGAAATTAGCTAATTAAACCAAATAATAATCTGAAATGTCTCATGCTGAAGAGGCCTACTTGACAAGCAGCTGTTAGCAGAGAACTCAGCACAGGAGAAAAACGTTGTATTGACTTTTGATATGATGAAGCGTGTTGACAGTCACTCAAGCCCAATATTGTTGCCGTCTCTGCATGCCAAAGCACTCCCCAAAAGCACAGAGGGAATTCAACGAATGCAAATTTGCTCATCGAGTTAGAAGCGTAATTTACTTCATCTTTCCCACCCTCTTGTTTCAGGAATCGTTTTCCATTAGTGTGCAAGCCATGTTGACTGGCTAAATGGTGGGAGCAGTGGAAGTGACTGGTTTGACACGCCACAACGTGTTTGTGCCATGGTCAATTTGACAGTATTTGCATAGCGTTAGTCCCACCTACTCAAGTTCCTGTGTGTGACTGGCATGTCAGATGGCTTTTGTTTGCCTTGTTAGCCCCCCACTCCCGCACTCTGACTGTGCCTTCTACCTGTCTCTCATCTTCGCCGGTAATGGTTCTCGAATCTCTTGTCCCGATGAGGTCATCGCCAGCTCGATGCCTGTGGACAAATAATAATGAGGGATGAAGTTTGCGCAGGGAAGGGGATACCAAAGCTGAATTATCAGTGCCTCCATTCACCGCCTCAAGTTAGATCAGTGCATTGACAGGACGCTTCATTTGGAAAGCTTCTTTAAACAATGAGCCATTTGAATTTTAATTGCATTTTTGGGCCGCCATCCTCTTACACAGGAAGCGTCTGCATGCGTGTGCGGTGTGTGACATGTTAGAATGGTGTGTGTGGTTTTACATACCTGCCTATGCAATCCACAGATTTCATCCCTCACAGACATGGCAGAGTGGCTTTTATCAAATGAGAATTATCACTTACCTGATTCCTGTACCCTGA
The DNA here is from genome assembly GCF_040938485.1 of Diadema antillarum. Lineage (NCBI taxonomy): Eukaryota > Metazoa > Echinodermata > Echinoidea > Diadematoida > Diadematidae > Diadema > Diadema antillarum. Next base: position 232,246 of record NW_027271226.1, read on the forward strand.
CATGCTTGAAATAAAGCATAAAATCAACAGCCAGAGAGTCCAGACATTTAGTTATATGGTAACACTGCAACGTCAGCCAGCTTGATAGGGTGAAAGAATAATTCATATAATTTATGTACCATATTACTGGTTCAGTGACATATGTCTTCCCCAATGCCTTCACATTGATTTGAAAGCTGATCACAAAACAGGGAGAAAATATCAATATTTCTTTGGCCTAGTGTCTTTTTCATAAATATCACAATATTTCCAGTCATCTTTCTGAGTAAAATGTCATTTTCATACAAACATCTTTTATGACATCCCTTATATACTCTAGCTATAGACTATAACCTACCATTTAATCTTTATTTTTCTTGAGTAAGTTCAGTCTATTTTCTGATTGCTGAGAAAGCCTTGCCTTGTATTTGTCACAAATGTCCTCATTTCATACCAGTCTCATGTGACCAAGACTCAGCTTTGGAGTCTCAACTTCGTAATGACTCCATCTTTACCACCATACACACATGGCAGTTTGTCTCCTCTTAATGTAATTACAAGGTGTAGCACTACTAATTGGGGCAAGTATCCAAGTAATATATTCATAGTGTGTGAGGGTGGGAGTCCATCGACATGTTGTTAAGGCTCTACACATACAGGGAGGCTGTCTATTGAAACACAAGCACACACTCTCTCTCTCTCCCCCTCGTCTTTGCTCAGGATAAATACAATCGGGTCTTATTCACTCTAAGTCTTACATTCTCTGCACGCAGCAGTAATACACCAGTAAATAATGGAACTCTTTTGATGTGACCTCAATAATCTCTGAACTGTTCATGGATTAGCAGAATTGGGAAGAAAAGGAGTCCCTTTTTTTTTTTCATCGTCATAATGGCACTGATGAGAAAAATTTGTATGCTAGTCACGAGTCATGTGATAAGATTGAATTGAATGCTTTGCTCTATGTTTTGTAAGTTGTACTTTTCAAGGTAATTTTTGCCTCGTTGCTCTCTGCATAAATCAACATCACATTCTGATATTATGATCAGTGTGCTACATGTGAGCCGAGAGATTTGGGAGATTTAGTAGTGGTAGCATGAAGATTTGGTCCATCGATAAAGTCTATAGGATGAGAGTGTATGGGAAAAGAAACACATTGGTTACACCTCTCAAATGTGGGTGAGAATGGAATCCATCTTGTTTAGAAGATGGTGATAGTGAACAATCAGAGGCCATAGAACCTATTATTACCCTGACAGAACACACCTACACATTGGTAATATGGGCACAGCTCAAATCTGCATGATTTTAATCCATACATATAGTACACAATTCACTCAGCATGCTCTAAATATCGGATGAGCAAAGGAGAAACATTGGAAGTTGTCATAATGTGTTTTGTATAGGTAATTTCAAAGATTTATTTTCTATTTCAAGTGCTTGTCATTTGCACAGAAATTGAACTTAATTTTTGTATATATGTATAATGCCTTTCCAAATGCGAGAAGTGTAAGCGTTGATTGTATATCTGTATTTACTTGGAAAGACATCACATATCATAAACTGACGTCAGTGAACAGTCCTGAAAAGACTCATCCGTGACTGCTGATGTTTTGTTTGTTTGTTTGTTTGACTGAGCATCTCTGCCTAGCCTGCCCTCGCTTGGAGAATGGCGATGGAGAACTGAGATGGGAGCTGTAATACTCAACGTCTAATATTTTTGCAGATTGGCATAAAATGTTTTTTTTTTCACGAACAGTAAAGGCCTATTCTGACTGTCCTACTTTTTTTCTTTATCTTCGATGGACCTTGATGTTTTTTCCTTCACATCTGGGTAATAATCCTTCTTAATGTTGATGTCTGTGTAATGCTGCTTGTTTGTTTTGTTTTATTTTATTTGTTATTTTTTGGCTGTCAGTACTGATGCATTGTGGGCAGGCACAGGGGAAAGTAGGTCACTCAGGTCCATGGGGATGATGGTCACCATGATGTCCAGTGCTCTAGTGTCCTTGGGGGAGCCTGGAAGACTGTCCTAATGGCATGCCTCTGGAGGAGAATGAAAAATATATGAGATGTTTGATAGATTTGACAATGACAAACTTATACCCAAGCACATGTACTTGTGCACACACAGTGCACACATGCACACACTTGTACTCAGGCAGTCATACAGTTCAAAACATATCTTATTTTATACGCTTTCACTAATACACAGTGGCACCACTGGCATTGTCAAAAATGTATGGCTGCGTGGCACCTAATACCATTAATTTACTGAAAACAGCAGTTTTAGGTACGTTTCTGCCATTAGTTATAATATTCGCTACTATTTGTGAGGCTAAGTATTTCTTGATCCCTACAGGTAGTCTGCAGGTTGTGTCACTAATGCCAAATTCTCATCTATTGCAATGATTATATATTTTGCACCACATACATGTATATAATACATGCTTATGATGGCTAATATATATATATATATATATTTTTGTATGCTGTTCAAATCTTTGCACTATCTAGCTTGTTTTGACTGAGGTTTCATCTATATTTGTGTATGAATGCTGTACATTCACCCATTCACCAATGGTTGCGGACATAAGGCTTTGGTATTAATGTTGTTCAGTTCCTGAAAGACAGGCACTACACACACACACACACTGAATCTCAGTATGTACCCACAACAGTTCCTTTGTACGTGTGGAGACTGATGCCTTATAAAAACCAGATCAATGCCTGGCTAAAGTTCCCCATTGAATATTTAATTAACATACATTTCTGTTTTTGTGCACTTAGCAATCCCCAAATGATTGATTGAAGTTGGATAAATATATCTACTTGCCAACAACGCCACATGCTCCAAATCAATTATTCTCCAAACAGTGTACAGGCAAATTTTAATTACTTCTCTACTCACGACACTCCAGCCTCTCCGAAGCCAAATGCACAGTACAGAGTTACACCAGAACCCCCCCCCCCCCTCCCCTCTCTGTTCTCTCTCTCTCTCTCCCTCTCCTTTTCTCTAATTAGCGAGAGAACAGTATAAAACTGGAGATGGCATAATTAAAAAAAAGCTGTATGATTGCCTTTGGGACTTGACTATCTTTCCAAGATTGGTTTGTCTCAGCCCGTACACTTTTCTCCCTTGCCTTGATGGTTTTCCCCACACTCCATTTGGTAATTAGAAATGATTAATATCGGGCGTGCGCTGACTGTTTCTGTGTTTGTCCCGTGTCATCTGTTTCTTCCTTACTTTCTTTAAAGGACAAGTCCACCTTCATGTACATAAGGATTGAGAGAATGCAGCAATATTAGTAGAACACATCAGTGAAAGTTTGAGGAAAATTGGACAATCCGTTCAAAAGTTACAAATATTTTAATTATCTGCACTGTCACTGCTGTAAGAGAAGACTACTACAGTGTATGATGTCACATGCGTACAACTAAGGAAAATAAAAAGAGAATTTTGCAAAACTTTACTTTTTGAATAAAGTGAACATTTCTTTGACTTGCTACTGACATATGTGTTAAGGGTAATATTATTCCCCCTGCCTTCTGAAAGAGAGAAGTCGAGTGTTCTTTTGTTATGCGAGAAAAATGGAAATAATTATGTTGAATTTTCTTTATTCTTTCTTTATATCGTTGTACTCATGGGACATCACAAGCTATAGTAGTCTTTTCATCCAGCCGTGACTGAGCAGAAACTTCAAAAATTCATAACTTTTTAACGGATTGTCCGATTTTGCTCAAACTCTCACTGATGTGTTCTACTAATATTGCTGCATTCACTCAACCCACATGTCTATGAAGGTGAACTTGTCCTTTAAAACCCAAGTTCGCCTCGTATTGTGTTTCTGTAGCTCCCTCCTGTTGTCGAGAAAGGCTTACTCTACCATCTTACGCTGCGTTCATCACTTGAGCCGGGAAACTGTTGTGAAATATGTCCCGCTCTTTGTGATGATGTCAAAGAGCGGTTTTTCTTCTTCACATTTTCTCTAACAAAATGTTTCCAAAATGCTGAAATTTCACCAAGGAATTTTTGCGGAACCTCAGTGTGACATTTAAAAATCAAAGCTTGCATGTGTTGACATTGTATTGACTGACACAGAGCATTTAATTGCCTTCTTTTATGACAGTGATGGTATGAAGCTATGAATGGAGTCATACTATTGCGAAGGATTGCAAACTACAATAAAAAAAAAAAATCTATGAATTAATGTTAAGTAACAAGCATTCGTTTGTCGGTGATAAATTAAGAATGCGTGAGTGCTTATATATTGTCAAGACAAGAATGTGTCATAGATATGCCTAAAAAATTATGAAAAATGCCCCCTCCCTCAGAAATTAGATAGTAGATGTAGCAACATTGCCAAACCTCAACCAAAAATATTGCAGGTAGCAAGTGAATTGTTGTCTTTTTCAATGTGGCCAGGAAATACGAAGCCAAATATGTATCCTTTAAACAAGTCACAGGTATATTGATGATACCTGAGTGATCTCATTCTCTCCCATTTGTTGATAAATTGCTATGGTGTCTTTATGTAAAAATGTATCTGTGCCATATTACATATGTCATATATTATAGAGCCATATTTCATTTATATCATTGCATTAGATTATGTCATGTACAGAGTATTGGCGATGAAAGCTCAATGGAAAATGCTTATCAGGGATTCTGGATTACATACATTGCAGTGACTCTGTAGCCTTTTTTCTTTTTTGTCTTAGATGGTTTATGTGTTTGTGCGTGTATGTGTATGTGTGTGTGTGTGTGTGTGTGTATGTGTGTGTGCGTGCATAATGTTTGACAAACACACACTGTATCAGCACAAGGTGAATGTGTTTCCAAGACACTCACCAAATACTAATAATTTGTGTGATCCTTTTTTTTTTTTTGGGCCCTGAGAAAACCAAGGAAGAAAACCCCAGCTGTGTTTCATTAATTTTGATTGAGTTTGGACAATGGGAGTCTGGAAATGTGTAGATTACACATGGAAAAAGGGAAAATAAAACTCAAATTGCAAGAGGCGAAAGTGGGGGGGGGGGGGAAGATTTACAGGGAGAGGAACAAAGATCAGTGGTTATGTTGACCAGAACTGACCGATAGAACAAGAAGAAAAAAGACAATTCTGAAAGTGACATTTGTAGGATTTTTAAAAAAAATTATGATTGATAAAGTCTTTGAATGATATAAGAAATGATTCTGATTCAAAATGAAATATTACATCTTAAAATCTCAGCACAAGAAAATAATCATATATATATATATATATATATATATATATATATATATATATACATATACAGTATATATATATATGTATGAATAAATGTACAATCCATTGAGAATCAAAAATGGAGAAGCTTCAAAGACTTTGTGCAATATGAAACCTTCGTGGCTTTCACCCCCCCCCCTAAAAAAAGGGGGGGGGGGGAGAAAGCAATGAACAAAAGTTGTCGTTCAATCCTTCAAAATCAAGAGAAGGGGACATTACAATTATGCAGCGGGGGAAAAAAAGGTCTAGTGAAGACAAGCAATAAGACAGAGCTGAGAGGAAGGGAGAGAGATGGCTAAATGATACTGGTGATGAGTTGATGGAAAAAGCTGGACGTCCAGGGAAAATATGACCATCCAGGAGGGGGAGTTTGAGAGCTAGTGCATGGGTGTAAAAGGATAGAAATGGGGATCAGAAGAATGGGCGATATTAAAGAAATGGTAATTATGCCCATTTTCTGTTGGCTTAGCAGAGGACGAGGGGTGAAGGGGAAGAGGCAGACGAGAGGTGAAACATGAAGTTTGAGTCGATCGCCATGACGCCGAAGCGTGCAGCGTCTTTGTTCTTGCCATGTTGTTGGTATCTTGTTTCCCCTGCCCCTTTTGTGGGACTCTCTCCTGTGTCAGAAAACTCATTAATGAAAATGACTTGGCAGGGCTTGCCGTTTCAATGGCTTGAATAGAAATCCATTAGTCCCATGCACACATCTCGACCTGGCACACAACCTACTGGTCTTCTGTAATGGAGTAATTATGTCGGAGCTTGCTACTCAAGGTACGGTGCAATTAATGCTCACCCCAACCCACCACTACCATCTAGCCAGACCCTTCCTTTCTTCTATCTTCTAATACGTCTTTTCATTTTCTTTCGGGGGGGGGGGGGGGGGGGGGTGGTAAAGAGAAAGGGTGAGGTTGTAGAGATTTGGCAGCCGTCTCTTGTGTTCTTCGTCTTTGTTGTCTTCCCTCCAAAATGAGAAGAGAGCACAATGAGAAAGAGAGGGAAAAAGATGATATGAAAAGCAATGGTTTGGTGGAAATTAAGACAGATTTCTTTTGATATTGGTCTTGCTTTAATTGCCTTGTGCAGTGTGCATCGTCCGTCTGATTAGCGGTGCCGTCTCCTGATTGGAGGCAAATGGTTGTCTGAAGAAAGGGGGTGGGGGTTGCTTCATGTCCGCTTGGGTTATGTTGAACTATAAAGAAGTGCATTGATACCTGATTCAACCACACATTTACGTCCTCGTCATCCCCTCTCATTTCCAGGTTTGATGAGGCAAGGAGAAAACTAAATCAAAACAAATCAAATTCTTTTTTTTTCCCCCGTCAGTGCATTAAAAGCATTTTGCAGTATGTCTGATTAGTCCCGATAACTGTAGCTAAATTGTGAGTCATTTTTCAATTATTTGCAAAGACGGTAATTTAAGTCTTGGCTGATTATTGTGCAGTGAACCTCCAGCGTGGTTGCGCTCTGTAACCAATTATCATTGAAATTGCATTTCTGTTGTTTTGTGTTCCCTCATCCATTTCAAATGCAGACATAATCTCATTGAATTTTTCATTTCCTAGCACAGTTCTCAAGGATGATAGTGGATAAAGAAAGATGAAAACCCATGTAGGAGAGAGGTGTGGGTGATTTGAGGGAGATTAAAACAATCCAGCTTTTACAAGCCCACCCTCTAACTGGCAGTGTCAGAATCTCCCCCCATTCTTAATCACCCGTCTATCGAAGGCATCAAAACGTGTCCAATAGCTTTACCAGCCCCCGTCCCTCTGAATTAAGCTGTTTTGTTTCATAATTACGGCAAGCATCGACTTGACGCATCCGGCATATGAGCCTTATTTCTGATTATTATGTATTGATTGGGTGTCTCGGGCCATGCCTCTCCCTAGCATTCTTCCTATGAATCAAATTGGAGCGAGCACTTCATTTTCTTTCCATTATCCAGCCTGGAATGTTGGAACGCTTAGTGCCAGATCCCGCCACAACGTGTCACTGGCCTTGATTGACGGCTAGTCTTTATGCCGAAGCTCTCACCGAGAGAGAGAACTGTGTATTTCATCCTCGTCAAAAAGCCAGCTTCCATTTCCAGTGATCCCTTCCTCTGTCACTCCTCCGATACCTTGCTGTCACTCCTCCGATATCTTGCGTGCAAGATGCTAATTTTTATCCATTTTGTATCTTTCCTTTTTAATGTCATTTCTTAATTTCATCAAAAAAATGTATCCATATGTGCTCTAAATGGAAAATGTACTCCATGATTTTACGTTTCATCTAAACGTAGATATAAAATAGTCTTAAACCGATCATATACTCTGGGTTTATATTGATGTGTCATTCTGAGAGATGAAATGGTTAATGAATTTATTCAGTCTCCCCTCTTGCTGGTAGATGTACATGTTTCTCAAATCATAATTTGTAGATATTAGATGTCTATATTCTTGTACTGCAGGTATGGTACAGCCTTTCTATTCCAACTTGATATTTTCGGTTAGGGAATCACTTGCTACTTTGTATTTACATTAACTTGATATATTTTGTCATATTTTGTTTTCTTCTTTACGTTTTGTTAGTTCTGCATTTTTCCAGAATCCTGTGGTTTATTCTATTTCATGTTATAATGTTCATCTTTTATATTTGTTAGTAATCAGAAGTGGAAATCACTCATAAATTATGAACTTTGCATTTGTGTTTGTTACTGTTCTGGTCAGTACAGGGACCAGAAGTACTTCTGGCAAAATCTTGAATCTTGAATCTTGAATCCTGACTGCAAATTTGCCTGAAGGTGCAGAGATCTTTTTTAAAGGTCTTTAGGTTTGGATTATACACTATGTTGATGCTAGTCTGTATGATCAGGCTGTGTTTCCCCCGTTGCAACACGTGAAGGGCCACAAAATATATGAACCCCCCCCCCCTCCCCTTTTAATACATTATTACCATATAAGTATGAAATGTATTATCCTAGCATGGATTAGATTTTGCTTTGATGTGGCATACAAGAAAATTATGCAATTCTGGTAAATTATCCACAGGTAAAACTGAATCTCAATGATTCCGTCTTGTGTCCTTAGTAAACTCAAAGGCAGAAGGTTCTCCACCACTTACACAAGAGGAGATACGCTCTCTTTCAACTGCCTTGATTGGAGACTATCAGTGTTCGGCAATTCTACGGCAGCAACTTGACACCTGGGTTAATTATAGTATGCAAATATCACAGTATGCAGCGTGATTATCATGGAAAGAGCAATTTTTCATCAGTCGGGGAGTTGCTCTTGCTGTCTTTTGATCAATGATTATGCATGGAGACAACATGATGTGACTTCTAGAAATGTTGTAGTGTTAAGAACTGCCTACACTTTGTGATTTTGTTTTGTAGTTTGTTTGTTGTTGTTTTCCCCTGCATAATCTACGATGTAGTTGGCCTGTCATTTCATTTATACATCTAGGTGTAACAGCCTGGTACAGAGTGTTTCACATTTGGTTAATGGGCAGTATTATCATCAACTGGGCCTCTTGTCCTTAGTCTATCTATTTCTCTTCAATGATTTATTATCATTGAGGCTTGAAGATAAATGAGAAGATATCAGACAGAACTGAAGAAAAGGGTTAAAAAGAAACACTCTAAACTTTGTTGAGCATCAAAAAACTACTTGGATTTTATGCGAACAAGTCTCCTTCTAAGAGCTACTTCACCCTACAGTAATTTTGAGTCTTGGATTTCTTGATTGAATGAGAACTATGGTAGTGAACTCAAGATTCTACACATTGTGCTACTAAATTTCTGTAGGATACATGCTGACAATCACAGATATGTACTCATTAGTAATGAATCAGCATTGAAAGAAACAAGGTAATTTTTAGAGTGATTAATCATTTTTCAGTCATACATAATGAGATTGTTTTAAGGTGATGTATACAATAAGAATGGTGAAAACCGCAGCTCAGTTTTGTTCCTGTATAGTCTGGATATTTCTCAATTGGGTGCAAACAATCAATTGCATTGTCTATTCCTGACATGACCTAAGGATGCCGCCCCCCCCCCCCCATAAAACATATTGTTCTTCTGATCGTCTGGAAGGGATTGGACTACCTGCACTTCTTTTGTCATTAGGTACCAATATTGCCACAAATATTTGTAAAACAATAGTCTACATGTACATGCATGCAATCCCATCCCACCTAATCAGTTAAAAATAGAAAAAGTGCATCCATTCCTGTATGTTACGTTCCAGTGATTAGCACTGTTCATATTTTGCCAAGTAGTTAAAGGTTGAATTATCTGTTCTGATGACGCCGTGTGTGTACAAATTAAGATAGGAAACAAAATCAAGTCCTCGTGTATGTTCTGTTCTGTAGAACATAGATTGCTTCATATCTAGACCAGATGAGAAGTTTGTTTGCTATAGCCATCTTGTCTGCCATAATGGAGATTGACGTAGTAGTGGAAAATCAACCAAGCTAGAACCTGTCCAGAAGCGCCAATAAAGAGAGCAACTTGGCTATTAGGAAGGGTAATGAAGCCAGGCTTGGGTACACTGCACATCAAGGCTTATGGGGGGAAAGTTACGTATTGAGCACTGATGACCTAATGTAATGCCTGAGATCTATGGCCAAGCCAGTTCTTCTTTTGATAGAGCATTAGAAAGCCTTTTTTTAACATTACTGAATTAGTCTCTGTGGCTGGTAAAACTCAGTAGCAAGCTGACAAACATGTATGGGACAGTGGACTAATCTTCTCCATGATCCAGCATGGAGCAATAATTAAAGGATCAAATGCCTTTCTGACCAAGGAAGAGATGTACCTCTGAAGTGAAAGAAGGAATTAAAAGAAAGTGTTGATTCTGTTTCTTCTGGAGTGTGCAAGTAAACTAATGCACTCGCATATCAAGAGAGGGAGCTCTATCCGATAGATTCCAATGTTAAAGTATCGGCCGTTGTGTAGGGAATGTGGGGGGTGGTGTATCACTTTCAAACAATGGCTTGAGTGCCCTTTTTTTTTCAACCCGATCTTACAAAATGTGGCAGAGTTGAGATGAGAGATAAGCCACCAATGCATCACTCTTTATTCCTTCTCTCTTAGTTTTTCCTTTCTTTCTCCATATGGTCCCCCCCCCCCTTTGTGTATTATTTCCAGGCTCCAATGAGGAGGCAGTATTTCTCCCCTAATCTATCCTGGGAATAATTGCACCAATTATTGCCACAGACATTAATCACTGCACTGGGCCCGAACAATGGAACTTCTTTCTTTCAAAACTTGGAACTCTCACAGCCATCCTTTGAAAAAGAGTAAACTGGCTTGGAATTATGGAGAGGTTGCGGTATAATTAACCGTTAAGTTCTGATATTGTTAGAGAGAGAGAGGGAGAGAAAGCAAGAGAAAAAAAGAGAGATATGTATGCATATAATATACAAAAAATAGAATGCAAAAATTAAAACTCTACATAAAGACAAACATAACCATGTAACATCCCTCTAAGAAAAACTGACACTTTAAGATCAGTAAAACATTTTAAGTCTTATTTCAGGAACAATCCAGTTCCATCTGAAAGGGCAGGAAAGCTTGGTGGTGACATCATAAGATACATAGCAATTCTGACGTAGTTCAGAATTCTTGAATTGATCAAGTGACAATCGGCATTATTCCCCCGGAATAGCAGCCAGTCTTTTGCTTGTCTGCAATGATTTCTCACTCCTGTTTCAGGTAGTGCTACAAGGTGTTGCATGAGACAGACTAAGGCAATTGGTAATGAAAGGCTTAATTGCCGTTGCCAAAATGCTAAGAACAAAGGTCAGCACATCAGAGAAATGGGACCGAAATGAGCAGGTTGTCTCAACTCCCCCACATTGTGCCTGTGCATTGGGACGTAAACTCCGAGTGTGCTTGCCATAAAAGGTGTTGGCTGGCCGAATCACAGTCGAAGAGTGCTAAAATCACAACAAGAGACAGAAAGAGAACGTCTCTCCCACTGGGCCGAGAAATGAAGGGTGGAAAAGGAGGGGAAGAAAGAAGGCAGCCATGCCTGAGTGTGGAGTTTAATAAGATTAAGACGTATGAATGGGAGAGGTTCATGCGGGGGTTGATTTATTAATTATATCGGGGAATTATTATGATTGGGTATGTGGCTGTGCTATGTGTGTTAATAATGTAGGAAGCAGATGTGTGTAGGGTGCATAGGCAGAGAGGCTGGTTGATGGGGGAGATTCTAACACTGTGGTCAGGAGTTCCACCCCTGTGTCGGATTAGACAGACTTGTCGGGCAGACATTAGGCTTTGCAGAGGTTAGTGCAACCTTGTACTGTTTCTGTTCACTTTGAGGAGAATTCGGTTTTCTTGGGAAAGTGGTGTTTTATCTAATTACGCAGTGGGCGATGTGATGTGTTGGAATCCCTAAGTGGGTAACGTGTATTCTCTTTTTGATTTCGACCCTTCAGTTCAAGTCGGTTGTCATTGATACCGTCATTCCATGCATTGACCTGCCACCTTCTGCAGGAGCTCATTGTGTTTTGTCAAGATTTTGCTTTGTTTGCCTGGTAGTTCACAATTTCAATTCAATTATGAGTTGATTTAGGCTGCTCTTGTGCACAGGGCATTTGTTGTTGGTGGTGGGGGGGTGTCGGTTAAGGGACAGGTTTTGCCACTAGAGGCCTAGAAGTCATGCGATTTTGTCAAACTGCAAGACTCATTTCTCCAATTTGTGAGATGGAGCTGAAACCAAGCCTGTACAGGAATGGGTCTAATTAGAATGCCATGTCTGAACATAACTAGGAAATAACATCAAGGTGTAATGTCTTGTCAGGTTTTTTTTTTCCTCCCAACAGGCCAACACTTCTTGTAGGGCTGCCCCTTGATAAAGCCAGCTGGTCATGGGACTTCGTAGAGCGGGATCTGCAGCACCCCAAAATCACCTCGTCACCGGTGCTGCAGCTAATTAACGTCACATCAGCCCCCAGTTCCTCTCTCCCTTAGCCACATACCTCACCATCCGACTCATCCCCAAATATTCTCACGTCAGCAAAACAAGCCGCGGACTATTGATTGCGACAAAGATAAAGTACACCCGGGAGTGAGACAGAGATCTACGAGGGAGCACGATGGAGAGTGAAAGGGAGAAAGAAAGAAAAAAATGTGAGCAGGAATGATAGAAAGAGAAAGTTGATTACCCAGAAAGTTAGCCAAAGGAGGAAAGAAAAATATGAGAATTCTTTTCTCGGTTTTGTGGTATGGGGTTGGGACCATTCTGTTCGGTTAGCACAGACACGAAGAAAGCCATTAGTAGCCGAGTGTAGCCTAGCCGGTGGCCGGGAGATGGGGCAGGGATTGGCTGCCTGAGAGAGCACAGTGTGGAGTTGATGAATATTCCAGCTCTACTGACTCATTTTGAGGTCGCTAAGGTCAAGTCCAGGAATGTTGGGCTTCGTTGTTTTATACAATGGCTGGCCATGATAAGCCAACACTCCTAGGAGGATTTCAACAAGGGAGAAGTAGAAAGAGCGGAAGAGAGGCAGAGAGAGAGAGTGAGAAACAGACAGACAAACAGACAGACAGAGGAAAGGGAGAAGAGAGTGAAAATGAAGGGGAAGGAAGAGGAGAGATAACAGAACGAAAAAAAAAATGAGATCATAAATGTAGAAAGATTTATAACTTGTATTATAGAACTCTGGAAGAGGGGGTAGCATGTGTAAGGGAGCTTGTGAATCTGAAGTGTCTTGTGCATGCATGCCATGGGCTGCTTGTAGGTTTAGTCTGCTTTTGAAAGAAGGGGGGGGGGGGGGGGTAAAACAAAGAAAAAAAGGGGAGAGGAGAGGAGAAAAAGGGTGAAGCGAAAGATGGCCTGTAATGGATAGAGTGAGAGATGAGAAAATGTAAATAAATCGCATTTGGTCCCCTTGTGGGTTCACATACCTTTAGCTTGTTCCCATACTGTAATTAAAAACTGGTGGAAGGCAGTATTCTTTTACGGCAGGCAGGGAGGCGGCCTGTGCTGTACATCCTGGAGACCATCTCACAACCTGGGGTTGGTATAGAGTGATAAAAAGAGAAAGGAAAGGAGGACGGAGAACAAACACAAGGGAGTGTCCTCCGGGGGACTGCAATGTCTTCCTGTCGAAAGTACCCAGAACCTGAGACGAAGGAAATCAGAGAACTTTGGTGTTTGGCGTCAAAATTAATCAACCCAAGCATTTTTTTTATAATTCTCTTTTCCCCAAACTTTTTTCCCCATATCCTCCAAAACTGATTAGTTCACACAACTCTCTGCTGAGCCCTGGTCAAGAGAAAATATGGGCACATGTGGAAATGTTCAGATCTCTTTTTCCTGTCCCTGGTTTTCAACTTATTGTCTGTCTCGCTTTTTTCCTCCGTCCTTTTTTTTTTTTTTTGTAATGCTTGGTGGATTTATGAAATCAGATCTCAGATAGATTGTGAAATGTCAGGTTGTATCTGACCCCCCCCCCCCCCACACACACACACACACTCTTTCGTTCTTTCTGCGATATATTTTCAAGAGCAACAGATTATATTTGACAGATAACCTGATACAGTAAATTGGAAACACATTTCTCTCTACTGCATAATGGCCAGCATTGTTTGAAAAGACATTTGTTTTCCTTTTATTAAGCATGGATAATGATGCTCCTGCTTTAGAAGAAGAGCTAGATGCAATGCTCTACACTGTGGCTGGAACTTTGAACATTTATTGATAGTTATGTCAGTTCATCTGAACTGGTGTGTGCAATTACAGAAAGGTAGCCTTGTAAATTAAGCTTATTAGTTATTTATTTTTTTATGCAGATTCTTTATGGAGAAATGCCTTATCGTCAGAGAAAAAATCGATATAGAAGTTCGAAGTATTATCTGAATGATCAAGAAATAATCATAGTCTCAACCCCCTGTAGATAATGGCTGTAGCTGCTGTATATACATGTAGATCTCTTTCAAGATTTGAAGTTGTTGGATGACTCAACCTTCCTCATTTTACATCAAGTAGAATGTGATCACTGGAGAGAAAAGATCTAGCATAAGAAAACATGAAATCTGGTAATGAAATCATCAAAATGAATATGTTTCTCCTTTTTTCTCAGTTGATTGTGGCAGCTTAATAAGGTGTCTTTAAGTGTCGGCAATGTCTCAGTTTAATTATAATATGAGAGATAATAATTGTTTTGAGAAGAGAAAGCACAGCATGGTGATGGATGGATGTCCATCAGAGCATTCTGCATACGATAAGTAGATGATGTGTTCACAGTTACTAAGAAGACAGCCCTTTTTCTCTTTCTGTGGAAATCACAGCACCATTCAATCTCCTCATAAGAAGGGAGGGCTTATCATTACAGTGAGCCAGATGGGAGCGTGGTCATTGCCGCGGTGCTAATAGCGTGCCCTCTGTTGGGCATAGAGTTTAGTGCTCTCCATTTCCTTTCGCCTGCCAGGGCTCTGGGTACTCGTGGAGGAACTAGTGGCCTTGATGGCAAATCATGGAGCGCTAATCCAGCCCTGAGTCTCTGCTGCATCTTACAGCTCCTCTCTCCAATTAAAAGCATATTTAATATACATGAACAGCCTGTGCAATTTTCAACAGCCATGCCTGTCTTTCCCCAGCTTCCATCAATCAAACTTCCTCCCAGTGGAAAATGAATGATTAATATCCTCACTGCTCTTGACAAGACTGTTACTCTTTACACCAGCCATTCCATTTATCCAGCATTCCCCCTTGCTCTTGTATAGTGCCATCTTCTTGACATCCTGTCTATCTTATAATGTGAATTATACTTTGGCTTTAGTCATATGTCATTGTTATCACGAAAATGGCTTAGAAAATACTTTCTCATAAAGTGATCGTGTTTATCAGTGTGTACACTTAAAGTGATTTATAAATCTCTACTGCTGTTTTGGTATTCTCACTTTGTATACCCCACTTTCTCAAGGATTAAAAAAAATGAATTGTGCATATGAACTCAAAGCTCCCAATTTCATGCACTTCAGTTTGGGTGCCTGACAGAGACACCTTTTCTTTAGATTATATGTTTTTATAAGAAGTTAGATTTTGTATTAATTTCTGTGAGGTATATATAAGTTTAATCGTCACATCTGTAATGATGTCATACCACAATACATTTCAGAAATTGTCAAGACTTTTCCAGTGTTCATGAAAGATTATGAACCAAACTGCATAATCAAAAACGTCCTTCTTCGAGAATATTTTTGAAATCATGCATTAGCTGAATTAGGTGTTTTTTTTTTGTTTTTTTTTTTTGGGGGGGAGGACTTCATGCAATGAAAGAGACTTGTCTGTGTATTCAAAGTTAATGACACCCAAGAGACATAGCCTGAAAGCAAACATATCATGCAATCATTTGTTTGTTCTGAGAAAATGCATTCAGACAATGCATCTTTTATCTCTTTTCAAAATCAGGCAATATGTCCACATTCTCATTTCATCACTCTAATAATTGTACCTTGTTCACATGTCTTGACATTGTGCTAAAGGAAAAGTAGAGTTTTTCTTCTTCCCTGGTGGTAGTAACCTTGAGTGCTGCTTTGTAACACAGGAGCAATGTTCACACTGGAGACAGTTTTACAAATTTCCATCAACTATATATACATCATGCTTTCCCCAGCCATTTGTGCCCACACTCTTTGTGGTTTAAAGCTGAAGGTGTAAATGCACCCACAAGTCAAAACCAGAGAACAACTCACAATTAGCCATTAGTTGCTTCGTCATGCATTGACTGAGAGAAGAAAAGGTGCAGGTTATTTTACAGGTTTCAGTGTTTCCACAATACAACGGGGTCCTTGGCGTGCCCCAATTCTTCCTTCCTATTCAGCCCCAATTAAACAAGATCTGGTTTCCTGTTCTTCCTTTGTAATCTGTGCCAATGTGGAGGTGTGTACAGTATCTCTCTCTCTCTCTCTCTGTTGTACTGTGCTTCAGCAGTTGGTTTCCAAGCCGTGCATTTTGTGATTACTAACTCCTGGTTTCTTTGGTCAAAAGTGGGAGGTTTGTTTTTATTTAAAAAAGGTTTTGTGATTTTTTTTTTCTTTACTGTAAAAAGAGTAAATTGTTGGCCCTGTTCCCTTGGGTTTGACACCCTGTTTGTATGAAGCTGAAAGAGTTCAAGTAATCTCATTACCCTATGATGACAGAGAATTGGTGATAGAATCTGCCAAGTTTGGGAAGCGAGAAGGCCGACTGGAGTCTGGCAATTAATGCCATGGCCTAGCTTTCTTATTGACTCTAGTCATTTTGGGAGGAAACCCCTGCAAGCTTGGGGAAGATTTGCACTAACAGACACAAATGTTGGCTGCAGGATGCCTAGACCACCTCCTGTATGGCAGGAAAAGAAGACGAGTGGGGATATTTGGGCTTGTCCTGCTGCTTGTTGTGTTGCTTAGCTCTTGTTCCCATGTAAATTAGATCATGCATTATTAGTAGTCCAAATTCAGGAAACAGTGAAAGATTCATAGACGTGCTCAGAGGGGCAAGCTGAGAGAGAATAGGAGCCTCTGGCATCTTCACTCATCCATGATATTTATAATGTTGTATTCAGAAGAAGTGCACATTGATAGTTTTTCCTTTGCCAAGAAGTTCCCCCGTTTTTCTTATGTCTATTTCTGGTTGAAATACAATATTGACCAGGCCTGGTTTTGTGGCTGTGTCCATGTTTGATTTGATGTGCTTTTCTTGGGAGCAGTCATTTAGAGAACGTGCCACATCCACTGGCTGTCTCAGGAGGCCCGGCTCCGTGCTTCACAACAAATACGCTTGAGTCATATTGTGGGACAACATCGAAGGAAGAGGCCATCCTCAGAAACAAGGCCAGAGCATGCGTGGGAAAAAGTGCAATTTTGAATGTCTCGGTGCAGGTTCTGATCATTTCTTGAATAAAGAGTGCCACTGTACTTTGAGAAATGTAAGAGTGACCTAATTCAGTGCCTGCCCTCCTCTCAGGTCCATCATCCTCTTGATGTAACCGAAACCGCTCCTATGATGGATTGTCCACACTTTTTCTCTCCCTTCCCACCTCTTGAGCCGTACCGAGCTGAGAATCAGCGAAGATACAGGATCATGCCTGCCCCACTCTCTGCTCTTTGTGCAAGCAACTGGTTGTTTTCTCCCCTTCTCTGTGTTTTAATCAAATACACCAAATTACCTCTCCAAATAGCAAGAACAGGAGCGGTAGAGTGCAGTTTCTCCATTAACGCTCGAGCAATATGGAGTATCTGCAATTTTCCTTGCTGGCCTTTGAATCGTCAAGGCCATTCACTGCCGAATGACTAAATTACAGGCCGTGACTGAAGTGGTAGGACATTTACCAAGTTGCTCGTCACTCTCTCCCTTCCCCTTAATTTGTTGCCTTGTCTTTTCCGTACCGTTGCATTCGTACTATCATCTTGCACCTTCTGAACTCCAGCCACTCGAAATCGCTCCTTGCATCCTAATGCTTTTTCCAAACGCCTGCTACATTAATGAGCGTGAATTTCACATGTGGCATATGGAGTGGGGTGCATAATTTGCTTATAGCTCATCACCAGTAGAGCGTTATATGACATTCTCTCTCTGTCTCTCTCTCAGGTTGTGAGGGGCAGAAAGTGAGGGAGAAAGGAAAGGCAAGAATGAGGAAAGAGGAACTTTTAATCACTGTGACACGTTGTCACCTCTCCATATTCCTCTTCTCCGTTTTGATCATTATTGTTATGTCCATGAGTGCGGAATGCAAAAGAATGTTTGGAGTGAGGGAGCGATTCTGAATAAAGATGAAGATGATGTGGTCTGATGGCTAACTTAATTTGCATATGGAGTATTTAACGTGCCCTGTCCTCTTTGCTTATGGTGGAAATGAGAAATCTTAACTTTCGGTAGGATGAACTTCTCATTTCCATGATGCTGCAAACAGCCAACAAATGCTGTTTCCTCTTTTCTGGGTGCAGGCAGTGAAGATGGTGTTTTGTCCTTGAATCTGGAGACACTGACTTTTCATGGAACATTTCCTCATAGAGTCATTTTGTTTTTGTTATTAATGACCATACCATGCTTTAGTGAGAAAAATGAATTCAGTCAATTTTTTTTTTTAATGAAGAGTGTGTTGTGTTGCTGCATGCTGTTGGGATTAATTGAACAGCTAGGCTTGAGATTTCACTAGAGATTAAAGATTTTGACGAGCTCTGAAATTTATGGTAATTGTGTAAAAGTCAAAACAAATTTTAGTGTTCAATCTTTGGAAGAAGGATCTGCAATGAAGTTCAAAGCATCAACAAGATGCAGTGTGGGATCAATAAGATATACAGAGATTTGGATCATTCTGGTCAGTGACAAGTTATATAAACTTCAGGGAATTCTTTGATCATTGTGATGATATATATCTTGCTCCCTTTGCTACTACTCACTGATCTCATGTATGTTTACATCTTGATCAAGCCCTGGTCTGTCTTGTAATGGCATGGCTAATTATTTTTCTCAGAAAATCAATTTTGCAATAAGGGTTCAGTGCCTCTTAGATGCATCAAAATTCTTTCTTTCGTCACTTGCTTTAAGAAATAAAAAGTCATTAGTACATCAGGCATATACTTCCTTTCACATGATTGCCCACTGCCTATTTTATGGCTGCTTCCACCTAATTATGCAGAATTTGAGTTTTGAATTTGCCCATATTGTTCCTGATATGTTTTGTATAAATTTTTCTTGTATAGCTGTGACATTTATATGTATCTTACATGTTATGTACAACAATTGAAATTTGGCTAACTTGTACTCACAGTTTGTTTATATTCTTGTTTTGTTTATGTCAACAGATGTATCATCAACAGTCTGCGCACCTGCAGGTTTGATCTGATTCTGCCTGGCTCCATCAATGTGTGGTCATAACAAGTCACCATGGCTGCAGTGGAACCACCTGAATCTACTGGGTCAGACGGCAGCCCTTCTGGTGAGGACATTCTAAAACAAGAAGAGCTTGACAACTCTCATGCTGAAGAACCAGAACCAGACCTAGTTCTGAACCAAGACCCGACTTCAGACACTGTCACTGAAAATTGCATCACCGAGAACAACGATGAAAGTGAGACTAACGAATACCTTGATAACAGTGCCAATGAAGAGTTACCCAAGGATGCAGCAGCAGACGACTCCCCTGGGTACAATGATGTGAGTAATGAGGATGATGCTGAGGAGGAGAGTGGGACCGGGGCAGTCAGAGAAGTCACTTGCAGCAAGTGTTCCAACAAGTTCACAGACTTGCAGACATACATGGAACACAGCTGTATCATGACAACATGTGAAGCTGGTCTACCAGAGGAAGAGGACGGTATGGTGTCCATTAGTGGCAATGACAGTGAACTCAGTGACATGGAGAACTTTGAGGGTGAGATTGTGTATCAGCCAGACGGCTCAGCATTTCTCATTGACAGCAGTGAGAGGCCAGAGGCAGAAGGCAATTCCATCTCGGCCATGGAGAATTCACAGTCGGAAGTCAGCAAGCTGATGAAAGAGCATGAAAAGATGAGTGCCCTGCCTGGCATTGTCAATGCATTGCATATACCCAGCTACATGACCATGGGCAATGTCTCCCAGTTTGGGATGATTTCAGGACAGTATGGAACACCAATTGTGCACAGCTTCAAGGTGTATGATGTACGTAACAAGGCTGAAGATGAGGAAAGCAAGGACACGGACAAGGATGACAAACATGGTTTTGGGGGTGCGACTGTGGGAAAGCCAATCCTAATGTGTTTTATTTGCAAGCTTTCGTTTGGCTTTGCCAAATCCTTCATGACACATGCAACTCATGAACACAAAATGACATTAAATGAGGAAGAGAAACATATCATGGGCAGAAAGGATCAGTCTGCCATCATTCAGGGTTTGGGCAAAGAGAAGGAACCTCTACTATCTTTTCTTGAACCAAAAGCCACCAAGCAACAATCAATCCACAGTATAGCCAACCTGAGACCTAGTCAGGGGGGCTTTGGTCAGTCTGTGTACTCAAGTGCCAATTCCAGTGTAAGCTACATGTACCCTGTCTCAGTTGCTATCAGTACTACACCACACACCACCACTACCATCTCAACTACCTCAGATGCTGCCTGCACACATTTGGACACCAACAGTTCACCTACCAATATGCACCATGCAGTGGGATTGCTCCAAAACAGTACTGCAGTGAGTGACGAGAGGCAGGCAAGTAATGGAACATGGCGACACGAAGAGGGCATGTACATCTCGCCCCAGCGGCCATCCTCGACAGACTTGTGTGGCAACCTTGAAGGTCAACCCTGTCCAACTGAAATAGAAACTGCCAAGATGGGTGAAATTGAGCGGAGGGCAACCCCTGATGCTGATCCACATGGGCCTCCATGTGTCCACAACGAAATGATGGCAAACCATGTCCAGAACAATGAGGCTGATGACATTGCTTCAGGTGAATCCCTTTCAAACAACAACAACAAAGAGGCTGCACAAGATGCTGTCCACTCCAGCCCGCTGTGTCCAGATGGAGATGGTGTGGACAGTGACATACCTCACAATCATGATCCTTCAGCTACTGGCTGTGTGGAGTGCCCAAAGTGTGACATGGTTCTCGGGTCATCTCGCTCCCTGGGTGGACATATGACAATGATGCATTCTCGTAATTCATGCAAAACCCTCAAATGCCCTAAGTGTAACTGGCACTACAAGTATCAGCAGACGTTGGAAGCCCATATGAAGGAAAAGCATCCTGAGACTGAATCCAAGTGCATCTACTGTGAGACCAATCAACCACACCCAAGGCTGTCCAGGGGAGAATCATACACCTGTGGATATAAACCATATCGCTGTGAAATTTGCAACTATTCTACCACCACTAAGGGCAATCTGAGTATTCACATGCAGTCTGACAAGCATCTGAACAACATGCAGGAGTTGCAGAATGGTGGAGATCATCTTTTCATGCATCACAAGTTGAATGACCTTGCCCAGGCAGCCAAACCCAAGCACAAACAGACATGGAGGTGTGATGTGTGTGACTATGAGACCAATGTGGCTAGGAATCTGCGCATTCATATGACAAGTGAGAAGCACATCCACAACATGATGGCAATCCAACAAAATGTGTCCCAGATGCAGAGGGAGATGCAGAACAACATGACAGGACTGCCACCAGAAGAGTCCATGTACATGATGCTTGGCCAGAATCCAATGATGCCTGTTATGCATGGTCAGGAACCTAGTATGATGGACATGCAGGCTTTCATGACCCAGTACCAATATGACCCAGTGGCCTACAGTGCATGGATGAATAATATGGCCATGGGAATGAATGTTCAGGAAGCAGCAGCTGCTGCCCCTCATCCAAACACCCCTGATGACCCATCAAAGAATGAGCCTCTCACTCTCTACCAGTGTTCTATCTGCAATAACTTCAACACTGAAGATCTGGATGACTTGCACATCCATGTGCACAGAGATCGAAGTGAACCTAACATGGCTCTCTGGAGAGCAGTCATAGGTGACATGCAGCAGTGCATGCTTTGTAACTACTCCACCCAAGTGAAGGCCAACTTCCAGTTACATCTCAAGACAGACAAACATCAGCAGAAATTGCAGCTCTTCAATCACATCAGAGAGGGAGGCAAGCAGAATGAGTGGAGGCTGAAGTATATGAATGTTGGCAACCCAGTCCAAGTGAGATGCAATGCCTGTGATTTCTACACGCACAGCGTAGACAAGCTGCGTGCTCATTCCCACCCCAACAATTACCGTCACGAGACAAGTCTGAAGCTCTTCCGCCACATGCAGAGCATCAACATCACCATGAACTCTGAGACGCGTCGCTTCCATTGCCCCCTATGCAGCTTTTATACCCGGACCAAGTTTAACCTGATGCAGCATATTCAGTCTGTGCAGCATTTGAAAAATGAAGCTAAACTCGCCAAGCAAGATGGGCAGGGTGTAGATGCTGATGGAACAACTGCGGATGGAGCTTTGGATCTGTCCAAGAAGGAGCGTCCCTCATCTGCTGAGTCAATGCCAGAGGACCAACTTATCAATTCCAGTATTCTAAATAGCAATGAACAACCAGAAAATTTGAGTAAAGCAGGCACTCCATCCAATGCAGGTGGTAAAAGTGACATCAGGGGCCATACCACCACACAAATATTCTCCTGTCCCTACTGTAAATACAGCTGTGTGGACCAACAGCGCATCACTGCTCATGTCATGTCTCAGCACAGTGTGAAGCCGTCTGCCATACTCCGTTGCCCTCTATGCCAAGAAGTATGCACCAACCGTATCAACTTGGAGGTTCATCTGATGGATTCTCACAGTGTGTCCAGGGATTGCATTCAGCGCCTCATAATGTCAGTGGAAACATCTGAGAATGGACCAACATTCCATGCAACTCCATCTGCCAATGCTATTGCAACAGTAACACAACCTATAGATGCCACACCCCCACCAGAGTCACGACCCTCTTCTTCTCAAGGTGCAGATGTAGCTGAGCTTGGAGCTTCCCCCCGTGCATCGCCACAATCATCAGTTCTGTGGGAAGAGGGAACAGAATTGTACAGGTGCCAAAACTGCCACAAAAACTTTGCCAACATAGACCTACTTTATGGCCATCAAAATGAGTCCTGCCCTCTGAAAGAGCAAGACACACCAAATGGACCAGGATTTCTCTGCTGGAAGAAAGGTTGCAATCAGTATTTCAAGACAGCCTCAGGTTTGCAAGTTCACTTCAAGGAAATTCATGTCAAGCGGCATCAACTCCCTGGAGCCAAGCCAGAGCCACCTAAACCCGAGTCAAGCACAGGGCAAGTCAGCCTCAAGTGTGTGGTATGTCAGAAAGTCTTCCGTTCTATGTCAAACCTACAGAGCCACTTGGAGACAACCCACCCAGATTTGAATCAAGAAGATGTCTTGCAGATGCTTGCCACAATGCCAAATGGGGATATCGCAGGACTCCTCCCAAATGGACCAAATGAGATATTAGAAGATGACCAACAGAATAATTACAGTATAGATGACTCTCTTTCAACCTGCAATGGGACCGATGGCAGCTACTCTGGAGACTTGGATGAGATGGAAATGGATGGACCAAAACCTGAAGAAGGCAGCTTTTTAGACCCTACCAAGAAGTACAAATGTCAGCGGTGCCGTGTTGGCTTCTCAAAACAAAGTGAACTGAGCAGTCATAACAAGACAGTGTTTCACAGGAAGGGTGACCGTGCTGCCCAAACATTCTCAATGGACAAGTATTTAGATCCTAACAGACCCTACAAGTGTGATGTATGTCGTGAATCCTTCACCCAGAAGAGCATCCTTCTTGTGCATTTTAACTCTGTTTCTCACTTGCACAAACAAAAATTGAGTCTGAATGAGCCAGCTGAACCAGAAATGCCAACCGATCATGGAGACAACAAGCCGTACAAATGCACACTCTGCAAGGTTGCATACAGTCAGCAGTCAACCCTTGATACTCACATCAGATCTGTTCTTCATCAGAGTAGAGCTGCTAAACAGGAAAATGCAAGTATTGCACAGGAGAGGGAGGAGGGTGAGCAACTGGTGCTTGGAGTTGGAGGAACCATTCTCCCAGCACCATCCCCAACTCAACAACAGCAGCAGCAGCAGCAACAACAGCAACAGCAGCATCATCATCATCAACAACAGCAGCAGCAGCAACAGAAACACAAGCAGCATCACAAAACGCAGCAGCAGCAGCAGCCACCCCAGTCATCAAAGTCTCCAGCAACTCCAGGTGATGCACAGTCACAACACCACCAGCAGCAACAGCTCCTACAGGCCCAGCAGGCACATCTTCAGGCACAGCATGCTTACTACCAGCAAATGCAGTTTCAGCAAGCTTTACAGCTCCAGCAAATTCATCAAGCACAGTTGCAACAGCAAATTGCCGCTCAGCTGTCGGGTGTGCCAGGTCAAGCCAATGACCCCAATGTAGCTGCCATCCTCTCTCAAGACCTGTCCATGATGCTCATGCAGAGTCTCTCTCCAGCAGCCGCCATGATGTATCCAGCCCAAATTCCTCTGTCACCAAGTATGTATTCATGTGCCATGTGTGGGACTGTTCTCCCCAGTCATGAGGCGCTCATCCAGCATCAGCCAACATGCCCAAAGGCTTCTTCCTCCACCAGTGTTTCCACAACTTCAACACCAGTGGCAGAAAAGCCACCAGCAGCCACCACAACTGTTACACCAGCTACCACAACTACTGTTACTCCCAGTGTTGTAACGAAGCCTGCTGAAGTGCCAAATGCAAGAAGAATACGCACCTCTGCCGTTCAGCGCAAGTTGCTGGAAAGCTACGGCTTTGATCTTGTGCAGCAATTCAATGAATTTGCAATGGGTTTGCCATCCAGCATAGCATTAGAAGACAAGTTTTACTGCCAGGGATGTAGGAAAGAGTTCTCCAGTATTTGGGTGTATAAAGCTCATATGGAAGAAGTCCACAAAAAATTATTGCCAAATGACATAATTGAGAAGTACACACAGTTGTTCAAGGATGAACTACAAGGAGAAGAGGATGATGAAGAAGAAGATGCAACAAAAGTTACAGAAGAGTCTGCGAAGCAAGATGAGAAGTCCAAAACTATGAAGTTGGATATGAAGGTAAAAGCAGAAAAAGAGGACACCAAAGAAGTTCTGGTAAATGGACAAATGTCTAGCACTAGTGAAACAATTCCATCAAGTCAGGATCAGTCTGCATCTCAGGTTATGCCACCGCCACCCCCACCACCACCACCTCAAGTGTTTCCGGTCAACCCCTACCAAATTGCCATGATGCAAGCTCTGCAGCCAAGCAGCCCGTCCACTTCCTCAAATAGCAGTTCCACAGTTGGGCAATTCCCAGTGCCAGTACAACATGTTCACTCTCTCACACAGCAGCCGAGCCTCAGTCCAGCAGGCATGCAGCAGTTACCACCATACCTTGATCCCAACTATCTACAGCAGAAGTCTCCAAAGCGTGCCCGAACTAGAATCACAGATGATCAGCTAAAGATCTTGAGGGCTTACTTCGACATCAACAACTCGCCAACTGAGGATGCTATCGCAGAGATGTCAGCAAAGTCTGGTCTGCCTCATAAAGTCATTAAACATTGGTTCAGAAACACACTGTTCAAAGAGAGGCAACGCAACAAGGATTCTCCATACAATTTTAACAACCCACCGACAACAACTTTGCTAGATGCAGAGCGAGCTAAGAAGAGAGAGAGCAGTGAGATGCTGTCTGGAGGGTCATCAGAAAAGAAACCAGCCAGAGATATGGAGAGAGATACCTTTGATCTGGATCCCATCAGGCCTACGTCCAGTCCCAGTATGCGATTCCTTGCTGAGCAAGCAATGGTCAAACCAGTGAAGCAAGAAATCCCTCTGCCACCTCCACATGCCCCTCCACCAGCTGCTGCAGCTGCAGCGGCTGCAGCAGCCGCAGCAGCTGCACAGGCGTCCACTCTTTTACCATCAGCTACTGCCATGAAGGAGCCAAAGCCCCTGAGTCCCATAGTGTCAGTGGTGCCAGAACCATCTCTTCCAAGACCAGAGATAAATGAGATGGAAACTGCTGCTGAGGAACGCAGAGATAAGATTGTGGAGCAGACTTACAGAGATCCCATGGATATTAGATCCAGTATGTCAAGTGATGATGCCATGGACAAACACCAGAAGCTGTCAATGCCAAATTCTACTCCCCTTGTCATCACATCAGCTCCTATCACTCCTACCTCCAGTATATCAGATATGACCTCACCTCTCTCATCCCCGATATCTCCAGTTCCTCCTCGCTCTGTCATATCACCAACTAATTTGTCATGCAACTCTTCTAGTTCTTGTGACAAGTCCATGAGAAGATCTGGAAGGACCAGATTCACTGACTACCAGATTAAGGTGCTGCAAGAGTTCTTTGAGAACAATGCCTATCCAAAGGATGATGATCTAGACCATCTTTCACGGCTTCTCAATCTTAGTCCCAGGGTGATTGTTGTATGGTTCCAGAATGCAAGGCAAAAGGCTAGGAAAATGTTTGAGAATCAAGCCCCTCCTGAAGGACCTCCTGAGCAAGATGGTCTGAGTGGAAGGTACAAAAGAACACCAGGCCTCAACTACCAATGTAACAAATGCATGCTTGTTTTCCAGCGATTTTACGAGCTCATCAAACATCAAAAACAGCATTGCTACAAGTACAGTAGTCTCAGCACAACTAGTAGCAGCAGTTCCCAACACAGTCCAACTCCAGCTACTCCACAACCGTCATCGGTCAGCCCAGACCCCTTCTCCAAATTAGCTGCAGAATCTTCCACGCCAAAACATACTCCAGATCCACCTACAGCATCCGCTTCATCCTCAACTACGTCATCTTCATCATCAAGATCAAAGTCTGAGCATAAGTCGTCACCTGCATCTTCTTCATCTTCATCCAAAGGGGCTCAGTCAGAAAATGAGAAACCATCCAAGAGTGGACATCACTACAAATGTGAGCAGTGTAAGGTTGCTTTCCCACAGCTTGAGCAGTGGCGTGAACATCAACAGGTGCATATCATGGGTATGCAGATCATGAATAGCTACATCCCACAGCAGATTCCTTACAACATGATGTACATGCCATATGAGGCTTTCAATGGCCTCACTACAGAGCAGTACATTAACTATCTCAACACTGCTGGGGGAGCAGGGTCACCAACAAAGTCAAAGAATTCTGACACCAGTGATGAAGCAGCTGGCCAGTCCTCTGACCAGGGAAGCTCCGACTCTGATCCCAAGAAGGACAAGAGGTTACGGACGACGATATCTCCAGCCCAGCTGGACATTCTCTATGCTAAGTACCAGGAAGACAGTAATCCTACAAGGAAGATGCTTGATGTGATATCGGAGGAGGTTGGCTTGAAGAAGAGAGTTGTGCAGGTTTGGTTCCAGAACACCCGTGCTCGTGAGCGTAAGGGCCTTTTCCGCCTCTCAGCTCTTCAACCATCTATGAGATGCCCATTCTGCAAAGCTGCCTTCAAGGTAAAATCTGCATTGGAAGCTCACATCAAGGTGAGACACTTCGACAAGATTCAGAGCAGTGCACAGGTTGACAGTATCATAGCTCAGGCTTGCAGTCCTGAAACTCTCCATGCCATGGAGATGGAAGCTGGTCGAAGCAGTGTTGGGAGTGACGATAGACACCTGGAGAGCAGGGCCAGCGACTCTCTTATGTACAGTGATGACAGCCGCAATCACACTTACTCAGAAGATGGTGAAGGCGGCAATAGAGAGGAAGAAGAAGCCATGTCTGTCAATAGCTATCGTGATGCTGAAGACAAAAATGATGAGCGCAGCATGGATGAGCGAAATGAGGACAAGAACTGGGAGGAGCGGAATGAGAGTGAATTGCCACCACGAACATCCAGCCACAAAGGCAGTGATGGAGATGGTGGCATAATGCAGTCTGACATAGTCTTGGACAAGTTACCCAAGGACTCCTACCTGCTCTCTCCTACCAGCAGTGTCGCAGGAGAGGATGCTGTATCAGAGGCTGGCTCAATGGACAGGAGTGAAGACTCCTACAGTAATGCAGATGACTCAGAGAGAGGACTCAAACGATATCGCACACAGATGTCTCAGCTGCAGCTCAAAATCTTGAAGCACTGTTTCAATGACTATCGTACACCCACCATACACGAATGCGAGCTTCTTGGTCAAGAGATTGGTCTTCCAAGGCGGGTAGTGCAGGTTTGGTTTCAGAATGCACGAGCTAAGGACAAGAAAGGCAAAGGGACAGTGACCAAACACCGGCAGCAGCTACTGCAGCCGCTCTGAACCTCAATCCTGTTGCAGCTGCTCAGATGCAAGCCCTGCAGGCCATGCAGGCCCAGATGTTGACTCCTCAGCTCCCTGCCACTCACTTCCCACATGTTGCTTCATCAGTTACAGGTAGCTCTGGATCTCACCCACTGACATCGGGGAGCTCCAGCAAGCATGAGAAGGACTCCAGACCATCATCGACCAAGTCCTCCAAGCCTGACATGGAAGCCAGTCAGCCGTCCTCCAGCCAAGCAAACATGCCCAGCTCTGCTGCTGCTGCAGCAGCGGCTGCGGTGTCAGCTGCACAGCTTGGAGTGAACCCGAATGAAGCTGCACTGATGTCCTACCTGTATGGTGGAGTATCTCCCTATTATGCTCAGGTGCCCATGATGTACCCAGTCTACCCTGTGGGCCTGGAAATGCTGTATGCTCAGGAACAGGCTGCTGCCATCCCCCCTCATATTCTACAGGTGAGGTGCTGAACAGATAGAAATGATAGACAATATCCAAACTTACTCAAGTTAAGACACCAAGGAAGACACGCTGATGTCTTAAGGAAATGTCACACATGATATTTGGCTTATTTACTATCTAATATCAGATCATGTGTTTTATGAGACAAAGAATAGCATTCAAGCATTTCTTATTTAATCAACATGGAACAGACCTTCCATGGAACCTTGAACCTTGTACAATATGTCTTTCATAAGTACAATAGGTATTTTTCCTTCATCACTAAGACCACCAATGCAAATATTCTTTTAAACATGAAATGACTTCCTCAACATCCATGATCTGTAGCATGATATTACTTACTGTATACAATTGAGAGTGGCAGAACAGAAAGATAATGTCATAAGTCCCAGTAAAATTGTCAATATAGAGGTCTACTGTTACATTTGTCATTTTCACAAGGACATATGCATTCTAGTGTCATATGTGAAAGCTAGAAATAGAAGTCAAATTTGATAGAGAATGTTTATCATGCAGTGATATTAGTGTGGCTTACTTGTGTGTTATTTTTGTTCCTAAAGAGTAGTCCTTTTTGTTCTTGAGTTTTCATTTTGGTTGGTCTGTTAGTTTCCAAGTTACCTAAGGGAGTGTGTGTCAAAATAAGGAATTTGAAAGCATGATGCATGGTTTGTTTGCATGATTTGTTACTGTAGAGTGGTCACAATGAAGTATTATCCATCAGATGGATTAAAAACTCTTTTCATCTTTCAAGATATCTTTGGATCTGCATGTGGTATATCCCACCCTGAAATCTCTAGATTTCATTGAGTCATAATCCTGTGTTCATTATAGCTGATAAAGCTAGTATACAGACATTTGCAGTGAGGTGGTGCTATAATTTCATGTTCAGTGGTTTATGGAAACATTTATCTTTTCTGTGGTGTGTTACATCCTTGCACAATGTTTCAAAGCTGTTAGCCAATTTTCCAGAACCTACTCCATTTTTTTTGTCTCCCTCACTCACCTGTTTCTTTGAGGAATTCCTGTAGTTTGCATTGTTTGTTTCATTTTGATTTGTTTTAGTTTGTTGTGTTTTGTTGTGGCAATTTTTGGACTGTTTGTTTGCATGTTTATTATTTTTGTAACAGGCCTATGCTTCCAACCCCCTCGCTGCAGCACAGTTACATGGCCTGATGGGAAAAATACCTGAAGACCAGCAACAGGCACAGAAGCAGCCACAGTTGCCGCAACACCACCACTCACACCATCACTCCCATCACCACAAATCTAAAGACAAGCACAAGGAAAAAGACTATATCCTTCAGCCAAACTCGTCCACTAACCGCTATCTGTGCAAGAAATGTGAACGGGTCTTCACAGACCGTGACCTGGTGACCTCCCATCAGGTCACCAAGTGCTACCTAGGCAAGGTGGTCAACATCGAAGAGACAGTGGAGAAGCTCCCGTCGAATCGTTACCTGTGCCAGCTGTGCCCTCGTGAGGTGCTTTTGAATGAAGACGTTGTCAAGCTGCACATAAAGACTCCTGTCCACCAGCAAAAGCTGGCCAGGAAAAGGGAGAAGAAAGAACGGCACCACCACAAACACCACCACTCCTCCAAGAGTTAGGACCACCTGACCATGATGGGCGTGGCACAGTGGGAGACTGGTCTGCCTTAACCCAGCTTCCCTTGCATGGATCCGTTAGAACTGTACAGGGTTTTCATGAATATGCTAGCTAGTCCTCAATGATACTTCATTTCAATGTTTTTCATCCATTTTCCTTTCCTTCTGACCAAACTGCTGAAGACGAGCCATCATTTTTTCAGCTCTCATCCTGCACTAGTCCCACAGTGTCACCAGGAGATATGGCGGGACAGGAAACATTGTGCACAAGATTAGAGTGTGTGATTACTACGCCGGCATTTTGGTATGTATGTGTACAAGAATGCCATCGTACCAAGAGTGATTTCACAGCAGAATAATCTTTTGTGGATTCCTCATTTATGTTGTTTCTAGTCCTGCTCATATGAATTGCATGGGGTGCTAAATAACATGCATTATTATGCATTAATTTCTTGATGAAAATTACGAAAACAAGTTGTTGTTCTGTTAATCAAGAGAGTAATGGTAAAATAGCAGATTGTATGTGGAAAGTAAAATCATACAACATAAGTTGTGGGCATAACATCTATCGAAATAGGAAATTTGTCAAGCATTGTTTTGCTGGCATGCAAATAAAAGAAATTTAAATGCATAAGAATGGGTCAAAAATCTTCCAGTTAAATAGTAACAAACTAATAAACCAAGAGAAGTTTAAACAAGTCTTGACTGAGGATTCTCATTCTAGGGCAGTGCACACAAAGTTTTGCAAAAGACAGTATACATACCCAACTATCCCAGTGACATTATTTAGCAAGAAGAGGTAATTGACTGCCTGTGTAACCGTGGTAAGTTAGAGCATTCTTTGAAAACTCTTAGAAATGGACTCTTTGACTGGTCCGGTCTTTTAAATTGTTTGAGCTGTCAAAAAAAAAGATAATTGGAAAGGAGTCAACTATTTGAGGTCTCAAGAGTTAGGCAGATGATTATATAATTTTACCATGCTCATCCAGCTTTTTGGAAGAGGAAAAAAGAAGGAAAATGTGCCGGAAAAATCGAGAGAGAGAGAGAGTGAGAGAATGTAAGCATCTACCTCTAGTGAGTTATGCATCATAGAAGGGATTGTGATTAAATGCCAAATGGTCAGTTAACAAGAGATCTGTCTAAAAACTAACGCAGCTTCCCTCAGAAAGAAGCTCGGGGTTTATTTTGTCACAAATTCAACTGAACCCATGGAGGATGTGTGAATTTGAGCTGTCTACACAGAGGCATGGCTGAATGTAGTTGATTTTTTTTTTTTTTTTTTTGGCGGTTGTTTCTAGTCAGTAGGCAACTTGTGTGTTAAGTCAAGATCAGAAATGAATGTAATCCATTTTGATATATGTAGTACTGCGGGTAGTAATTTTAGTCTTGTTATTTGTGTTTTTATTGATGAGAATTATATATATATATATAATATATATAAGTATATATATATCAGTATTCCAACTCTGTTTATCGTTTTGTTTAAGCAATGAACTGACCAAATCACTGTAGGTTTTCTTCTGTTGGAGGCTGAAAGCTGTTTTTTTTTTTCTTCTGAGGTTAAACTTTCACCTATGAAATTATTGGGAAACCTGATGCTTTGAAGTACTTTCACATACCAGTGAAATGATATGTGATGATGATTTTTTAAGTTTTTGTATACCTCCTTGTTTGACCAACCTTGTATGATGAGATCATACTATATTTTGCGATGTCATTGCCACCAAGCAATGATCGTTTCTCTCTCTTGCATGTGGACCATTTGCTATCCATGAAATTTGCACAAAATATAGGACTTTATCTGCCCCTAGAGAGGATAGACTTTCCCATAATATTTCTTTTTTTGTGTGTGTGTAGCATGGAGGAAAGCATTTTGTATGCAGCAGATTACTTTTATATTTCCTTTAGATTGTACATTGCATTGTATTCAGGTTGAAATAGAATGCTCGAACCTTGGACAGATGCTAAGAGTATCTCTGACAACTTTTCTGAAAAGCTGTTCGTACAAGAGGGATGCATTGCCAATGGGCATTTTTCTGTTCTCAATTGTAGACAGTGTGTTCCCTCTGGAAATGCCCAGTGCATTCTTGTTAACATTGCCAAAAGTTTCCCATCTGTGATTGGAAATAGTTTGTTGAATGACGTTAAAAATTGAGATGTAGTTATATACATATGTTAATGACAGTTTTTTTTCCTGTATAGACTGTGAATATTGCTGAAAATGTATAATATACTGCCAAGATGGTAGCTGAGAATGTACATATTAACCAGATGATATGCATCAAGAAAAAAAATACATTCATACACCTTGCTAACATAAGCAAAAACGACAACAAAATGCACGTGATTGTCACTGACTAGTCCTAGAGAAATATTATGACAAAGGAACATATGATGAAATACGTCTGATATCTACGCACCACATTTTATGTACAGATTTTGTTTTGGGGGATCTTGTTCTTTTGTTGAGAGTAGAAAACTTTTCACCTTGTGTATCCCTGGTCATTTTTTCTAGTGTCAGAGTGTAACGCTGCATAATAAGAGACTAATTAGGATTCTTAATGATTAAGATCAAAATGTAATGATGTCAGTAGAAAATGTAGAAACTCCTTTGGAAGATGCGTGAAAGAATGAAGAGAGCTGTGCCCTGTGTTAGCTTAGAACCTTTCTATTTGTGTCTGTTTGTGTGTGTGTGTACGTGTGTGTGTGTCTGTGTATGTTTGTGCGTTCTTGTGCCCTGTTAGCATACCATGCAACAGAAGTGACCTTGTCCAAAAGTCTGTTATCATCGTAGATTGCTTGTTTCGTGTAGATGATAAAGAGCTATTTAGTCAAGGATATGTAATGATGAATAGATGACAAGTTTATAGCTTCTATCCTTTAACTGGTATCAAGAAGTGACTGGAATCATTGACTTCATGAATTCAAAACCATTCATATTGTTGCTTGTCATATCTAAAAGTGTCAAAATTTCGATGAAATATGAACAAAAATATTTGCTCTGTGAAAGGATGAACTACATGAAGAGATCGATGAATTTTAAAGGGAATATTGATAACTAGATGGAGATATTGCCAGCAATGTAAAAAGGCTGAATCTATAGATAACGAATTGGAAAAGTAAATGTGGTGATTTGTAAACTAGTCGGATGAGAGTATCTTGGGCAAGAAAAGTACAGAAATCTATTGGAGATGTATATCTGAACAGTCAGACCTTGTAAAGAGATTGAGAATAGGTGGTGTGTGAAGACATGGTATTGATGTATTTACTTTGTCATATTCAGAATGTGTATTTTTGTTTTGTTTCTGTTTTTTTTTTCTCTCTCTCATGTGACATGTGTTGTTAAGTTGCATATCAAACCATAGTCATGAGCTTACAGTAAGAGAGATTGAATTTTGTGTTCTTTGCAAAAACTGAAATGGACAATTTATGTCCCATTGTGTTAAGTATAGGTAATATTTTGATGGACTGGCCGGATTCTCATATCTTGGATGGGTTAATGTTTGCGCCTGTGCGGTGATGCTGATTCAAAAAAGAAGAAAAAACTAACACAAACGAAAAATTGAGTATTACACAGATTATTTTTGTGTGTAAATTGTAGATTTTGTACTATGTTAGTCACTGTATTTATCATTCATAGTAAGAAAATCATACTTTTCCCTAGTTGCTGCGTGTATTTACATATATATAAATATATATATTTACATCATTTTGAATTACCTTGTATAACGGTGCTTAAATATGTTTTTTTTTTTTTTTGTAATTGACTTGCTGATAATGTTGTTGAATGCAAAAATGGGCCAAACATTTGAGGAGATATGCTACCAGTGAATCTGTATAAATGGAGAGGAATAGATAGATGCACAAGCTTAAAGTACAGAAAAAATAGTCACCTCTAGATTAATGCATATCTTTTGTATGCTAACAGAATGGGAAGTTTGTTTGCATTTATGTGTACTACTAACTGATAATTATGTTTGTATCGCTTTTTTTTTTGTACTGTAGATAGTCCAGCTGTAGGCATGTGATGCCCTTCTAGATTGCTTGTAAAGCATATTAAACATTGTATAGGACATGTGTTTGTAGATGATTTGACAAAACATGAGGCTTATTCTTCTTTCTCTATGTCAACAATTATGTGTTTGTTTCTTTATTTGTTATTTGCTTTCAGTGTGTAGCATAAGAGAGAAGAGATAAAAAATCATATAAGACAATTTGACACTTTGATACCTCAGAAATATTGCTAAAGTACTTTGCGTCATTGGACAAATGAGACTTTTTTTTATTGCTTGGATTGGAATTTGTACACGGCCAAGTCTTCGACTGGGTCCTGGTACTCCAATATGGTGCTGAAGATATTGAATGGTCGGACAGTGAAACGAGAATTCATACCCCTTCCTTCCAAAAATTACCTTTCCCTTCTCTATCTCTCTCTCTCTCTCTCTCTCTCTTTCTCTCTTTCTCGTTCTAACACTATCACGCTATTCCTTTGTAGATCTAGACAGAGATATGGCAAATAAAATGCCTTTATTTTTGTGTATGCAAACTTATTTACAGAACTTGTAGCAGATTGAAAACTAATTGCCAAAAATTTGTAGCATGCTAAGTTACCTACCCCTTCCACCTAAAGAGTTGTTTCCCCATTGTATCCAGCATGTGCTAGGTCCATGTATATGACTGTTTGTTTAACAGTGCATAACAAGGCAGAATCTTGGAGAGACGATAGTACACAGTGTAGTAGCAATCAATACTTTGTGGCTGTTTTCTGTGTTAACGTAGAGCCGGCACTTTCAGGAAATTATCACAATGTGTAGAAGCATGGGATCGTGTGTGTTTGTGTGTGCGTGTGAGAGAGAGTGTGTGTGTGTGTGAGAGTGTGTGTCTGTGTGTTTGTGTGATACACACCTGAAAGAAAGCTAGCCATGAGTGGTACACCTTTACACCTGCACCAACCTGTACCTGTGGTTTTTGGGCTACCCTGTAAATAGTATACTCAGTATGAAGAGAATGTTACTATAAGCTCTGTAACTGTCTTGTCTTGTGATTTTAGAGAGAGAACAAAAGAAAAAAAAAAAGAAGCATACTGTGCTGACGAAGCTGCATCCGATTTCTGTACCATCACTTTTGTAACGGGGTTTACTGCATGTTTCTGTATTGATATTATAACCGCTTGCTAAGAATAATGTCTAATGAAAAAAATAAAATCTGCCAGCCATGTGTTTACATGAAAAAACGAAGAGATTCAGTGGCATTGTGTCTTTTTGCATTGTGTTTTTGTGGTTTGTGAGAGAATAATCTTTTCAAGACAATCTCCAACATTTCCAAGAGATCAGTGGAGTGTGTGTGCTATGTGGATGAATTGTTGGTTCCTCAAAAATTATAATTCCATATAAAAATCACAGTGATGCTGGTGATTGCTGCAGGTTGTGAAGTAGGAGCAGAGTTGAAATTGTGGCTAATGATAATATATAATCTAATTACCCATTTTGGTACTGAGAACTTCCATTTGCAATTTCAAGAAAAGTCTTGTTCTTAGTGTACATATCACAAGAAGGATATCTTCCTTATGTCACAGAAATGTCGTTTTAATAGCACTCAACTATAGGAAACGAAGACTTGTATGAATAGATGCACCATTGGCCGTCATCAGTGATATTGTATCATCCACTTTATGATCTGATTGACCACAACAAAGAATTGTTTTGTTTTGTTTTGTTTATTGGGTTTTTTTTTAAAACCAATAATCAAACTCTCTTGTTATTTTCTACACTTGTCATTCACTTTAATTGCTACCTTCACATACATATACAAGTATGTACATACATGTTTTTTTTTCTGTAACTATCTTTCTGTTTCTGTCTATATTTATATATATTATACATGTATGTATATATGTAAATATATATATATATATATGTATATGTATATACATATATTTATTTATATGCAACATATGTGTGTCTGTGTACATGTTTATATAATATACATAAATACACACTTATGTATGTTTGTGTGTGTACATCAAACATAGACACAATAATTGGGAATCACAGCAATCCAGAACATATCAACAAAGAAGACATTGTTTTTGTTGACGGGAGTAACGGTCATAAGGTGACACGACATGGACAAGCACCCGACCTGTACATGATGATATAGGGCTATGGTCTGACATCTTGTCGTGACTCAGAGAGGGGTATGACATTTTAAACAATCACAGGCGCTGGTGGATATTTTTAACCCTTTTTTGTCACGTTTTTACGTGCAGCTGGGGATAAGTCTTCCTGTTGGCTCCAAATGACCTACCTGGTTAAAGATTGCTACCTGACAGTGACAGAGGCCTGCACATTCTCTTATTGGCTTGTCCCACCCTCATACCTTAACCCGTTGAGGACGAGTCCCGAGTATATGCGGGCAAGTATCTATGGGAAATGCGTGTTGTAGCAAAATCAGCCAATCCTCAACGGGTTAACCCGTTGAGGACGAGTCCCGAGTATACTCAGGCATGTGTCTATGGGAAATGCGTGTTGTAGCAAAATCAGTCCGTCCTCAACGGGTTAAAAGTTCTTCTGATGTTAAAAAACAGCAACAACAACAACAACAACAACAAACACATACTTTGATGTCCCAGGGCTTGGTAGAGAAGTAGTAGGCCAACAGCAGTGAATGAATGATATACCAGTTCATGAAAAGTACAGGTTGTACTCTTTTTTCCTAGTGAGAGAAACGTTCATGGGCTGAACCAAGTAGCATGATACTAATTCACCATCAGAGCTGAACTAGTCCCTGCATCCACTTCTTAGAGTCAGTAGAAAATTGTGTGTTTTTCTTGCATAATCATTTCACAGAAGACATCTTAACTGCATTTGCAAAGGTTTGAGGTAGTAGTTATTAGCTTGAATGCCAGACAGCAAACCTAATGTGGTTTTTGTGGAGTGCACAATAAAAAATAAAAAAAATATGTATGAACTTTTAGAATGAATTTGGCCAATTTTCTGTGATAATAATGTAATCTGCATTATCTTAGATTTTATGAGTTTAAAGGGAATCTCTCCCCTAAAATTTAAATATGAGAGGTGTGAGAGCATGTCCTAAGAAGTCTAGAGAAAATTCTATCCCATCACAAAAAAAAAGTCCCAATCTGTGAAACATTAATTTTAATAAATCAGCACGCACTAGCACGCGCTGCAATAGTAGCCAGATCTGAAAATAGTAGCCGCGTGTAGACCATCGGTGTGTGCACGTTTCCTTTGTTCGCCTCCGTCTGCACACAGCTATATCGAATACTGTCTATGGGTATCGCCTCATCGAGCCATATGCATCCGCATGAGTAGAGGCTGCCACGGCTGCCTGGTCAGTGGCCCGGCATAGCACGGTAGCACCAACCTAGCTGCGTACGTGGACATTCACGTGCGTTTGCGTGTTTTGAGAGTATCCTAGTACACTGATCGTACAGAACATTATCGAACTACGCAATCGAATGCAGTCGATAAGGCCAGAAGACTACTCTTAGATCAAGGCGCATGTAATTTTTGGCATTTTAGAGATTGCTTTATGTCTCTTTATATATTGCAATATCTCTGTATGTGAGTAATGTTGCACTCTTATATTTCATAGGGATATTACCAGTACAATAACCTACAATGTCAGAAAACTAAATTTCTGTGCACAGATACACTTTAAATATTCAAGTTTTCTGTAGATGTTCATTTAGAATGTTTCATGAATGTAATATGAACATAAAGAGTTGCAGGTGTGAAGGTGTATGGATAACGAGAAACCAAAATAACCAGATAGATAGATAGATAGATGGATAGATAGATAGATAGATAGATAGATAGATAGATGGAGAGATAAATATAGGTGCAGGCAGATGGATTTATAAACAAATGGAGATAGCTTTAGATTGATACATTGCACATGGATAAACAGAGACATAATGAGCACAAACATACATACATGTACATACATTTGCACAGACGTAAGTGGATGCATGTTCATGCTAAACATAATATATACATATATGCATAGATACATAAGCTACCTGTATATTCACATACACATGCACACATACATACGTGTACATACATACATACATACATACATACATACATACATACATACACACATAGAGGTATTTAGAGTGATGGATTGATGGATTAGGTATTGATGTGCCCACATTCAATCATATTTCTGTCAAATGTTGAGCCTTCTGCAAGCTGTTCTTCTCTTCCTCATCACTTCTCTTTGACCCACCTTGCTATTTGCCCATTAACCCATTGATAACTAGTCCAAAGTGACTAGTACTTAAGGGCAGATGTGTATGGAGATGCGTTTTATAGCAAAATCACCTCGTCCTCAACGGGTTAAGTGTGCTCTTAAAAAAACAAAACAACAAC
The DNA here is from genome assembly GCF_040938485.1 of Diadema antillarum. Classification (NCBI taxonomy): domain Eukaryota; kingdom Metazoa; phylum Echinodermata; class Echinoidea; order Diadematoida; family Diadematidae; genus Diadema; species Diadema antillarum. The sequence continues at coordinate 270,741 of NW_027271226.1, forward strand.
AACAAAGAGTTACATGGCCTATTCATACTGTGCTTGGTTGTGATAATTTCCAAAATGAAATATCTAAAAGACCAGGCAGATTATCATTGATATGTTCGTGGGCGTGTGAGCCTGGACAGGGACGGGGCTAGATAAGTTGACAAGTCGAGTGGATATATTTGCGTCCCGGAATTGGCTGGAATCAGTGTGGTAATTAATTGCCTCGTTTATTTTCCAAAGTATCAGTAAATGATAAACCATCATCTCATAGAGGGATCATGATGAAGGACAAAGTAAATGAGATCCGATCCAACCAATACACATTCAATATCCCAGTCGCCATAGCTACAAATGCGCTGGTGTGTGAATCTCACCTGTTTATATTCTTTGTTTGGGGCCATGCCCATTGCTCAGGAGCTACGGTATTACATTGCTCGAGTTTGCAGTAATCAGGAGCATCGTTAGGGCCTCAATTTAATGAAAATGAAAGATTTGCATAGTTCTGGCAGTTAATTCACTTAAAATTTTTGTCCTTCATTAATCTTGTAAGCTTTCATTTGTTGAGCTGTATCGCCATGATGAAAACGAACACATTTTTTTTTTATTGATGTATCAGAGGAGCTAATGAAGTGTCGCGCAACACACTGCATTGGAGATGATGGTCCTAACTAGTAATCTAACTCAAACCTGTCTTTATAGCCTGCTATAAGCATCAAATAAAGATGATATTCTAACAAAAACAAAATGAATCAACTTTAAAAACTTTTAAGATTTGCGTGGTTCAGTCTTCGAGGAAAATTGGGATTACTCAAAATCTGATGGTCATCTTGTGTCCTCTGATGAGACTGGGCTGATCTCAGTGTAGCACAGAGAGGCTTTGCTTCATCAACGGTCAAGGGTGAGAATGACAAATAGTATCATCTGCAAGGGATGATGCATGTGCTACAGATAGCACTGATGGTCCTTATTACTGATGGAAACAAAATGGTTGCTCTTCCAGACTCTAACTGGAGGCTCACCTGAAAACCCTTTCTAATGATCAAGACTTTGGGGACAACTTGAGGGGCCTGTTTCACAAAGAATCTAAGTTGATCTTAAGATTTAAGATTGACTACAAATTATGGTATGCCACTGGTTTTCCTGTTAGATTTCATTTGCATTTCACCATCCACTTCAAATTGTCATTAATATTTATGGAATGATTCCTTTGTTATTTATGTTATCTTGTGTTATCAATGGCTAAATGAAAAAAAAGGTCTCCAAAATCTTCATTTTCATTAGAAAGTTGAGCAACATTGAGACACACACAGTATACCATAATTTTTAGTCACTCTTGAATCTTAAGATCGACTTAGATTTTTTTTTTTTAATTTATGTTCGACTTTGTGCTACAGGCCCCAGAATGGGCAGGCTCTGAGCATGAATTTTGTTGAAAGAACAACAATCTGTGAGAAACAAGTTAGGATGTTGTTTTGAGTAGTGGACAGTGAAGTCTCATGCCCACTAGTAGCTGAATGGAAACTAGTGAGAAGGTGCCACATGCTCATAACTTTAGGCCTATGTCTGACCTGTGACAGCTACAAATAAAAACATTGATATAAAGAAACAAAGGATTTTGAAATACAAGGAAACATTGATAGTACTACTGTAACTTCAGGTAAGGATTCTTTAGACTACTTGCGACATTGTTCTAACCTACATCTAAGCTCCCATGTACTGACCTTCCTGACCAGATCTTCCCCAGTTTCCATGGAAAAATAGATGCAAATCAGTTCGTCAACATGCGAAGACATTTTGAGGTAAAGTTCATTACTGCCGTGAGATTAGTGAGGGAAGCTATGCATCGGTAATGAAGAGAGGCCTGTCTCTTCTCTCTGCGTCGGCTGCCTGTCATGCCCTAAGGTGTGGGGAGGATATCCCCGGGATAATTAGAAGCGTGTACGGTATAATCACTCATTAGTTTCCAACAGGCAGTACTCCTCTACAGATAGATACATGTACATGTGTAATGTATGTGCATGCATGGGCTTGGTTAGTCGTTGACATGAGATACTCCATTTTGATAATAGCCATGTGTATGCCTTGGTATGCAAGCCATTTAATGTCACTATTGGAGGGATGTACGGCTCAGATACAAACATGTTTATAACACATTCTTCACTGTCAATCATTGATTTCATTTGTTCCTGACAAGTATTGATTCATCATTGATTTTTATTCATATCTCCCAGTATTCATCCACATTCAGCAAGTGGAGCTCACAAGGGTGATTACAACATGGCAAGTTGTCGTGCCATTCCTTTGCAAACAGCCATAAATGGAACATTTCATGCAATAAATGCTCCACTCACCCTCACTTGCTACATAATTCAGTAAAATCCAGATATTTTCAATTGTATACAACATTATACATTGGGAAAGACTTAACATCTCACAATAAAAATGACAGTGACATAGTTGTCATTTGCTGGTAGGATTTAAAAAAAAAAGAAAAAAAATCACATGAAAATTTAAGAAAGTCACCTGCAGCAATAAACAACCATATTCTCATAGATATATTCATGTCATCAATGGTTAGTTATCACTAAAAACTACTTCATTTTGTGGGTTACATTACATGAAGGTGGCTTAAGGTTGATATCAAATAGAAATGTGTATGTACCCCAATGCTTTTAGGCAGAGTAGTTTCTGCAGTTACTACCTCTGAATTCTACTGAAAACAACAAATATGAAATAGTCATTAAAAATAGACAGTCAAATAGTCTTACTCAAAGATGAAAAAAAAAAACAAAAAAACATCTGATTGGGGAAGAAGTCTCAGAAATGGCATTACTTTTCTATAACATGGCAGCCAAGGGTGGTCTGTATGGAATGACCATTGCATATTGAAATATATGGACATTGTCTTTAGTGTATCTAATTTGAACTGTAAATAGTGAACAAATAGAAACAGTGATAATGATAATATTGCTAATATTCATGATCATAATCATAATTATCACAATCATGATCATCATCATGATTAGAATATCCATATCATTATTACAATCGCAACCACCATCATAACCATTACCATGGTTATAATAAAACACTGCAATTCAAGAGATGTTTGGATTTTTTTCACTGCATGGAAACAATCCCATATTAATAACCAAATGACATAAGAAGCTAAATGATTGAATGCAAAGTTTGATCAGCATACTGAATGAATAAGTAGCTGTGCTAGAAATGTGCGTCTTCCTTTCTGACATCTTTGCTCCGTTTTCCTGATGTGCCAAGGTAAACCAAGACTGGAAGCTCAGTCGGAATGGCCAGGATCTTACATTGAAAGAGAGAGAAAAAAGTCAGTCATGTATGGTGGCTGAACATTCCAAATAATTATCTTTGTCTGTTACATCTCTGCCTCTGTATTTTTGTATTTTTTTGTGTGTGTATTTTCTTTTTTTTTCTCTATGTTTCAGTCATTTGTTGTACCCGTGCTCCTCATCTCAATCTTTACGCTCAATTTTAACTAGGACCTACGCTCAACAAGCTTGCTTTTAAGTAGGTTCCGTCATATTTCTTGAGCATTCATTCTCAGATTCCAACTTTCATAGATCGACCACTATGTGTTTTATATGTTTGCAATATTCTATGTATGTCTCCTGGCTGGATACCATGTATTATTTATTTATTTTTTTATTTGATGTATTTTTTTAATCGAGAAATATGAAAAATGAAATTGAAAATTGATATTGAAATTTCTGTGAAGTTGGGTTGTAGGCTACTGAGAGGTCAAGCGGCATTGTATATCAGAAGGAAGACTTTCAAATCCACTGAAGCTCGAACAAGGGCTACTAGTTTAATACCTTGGATTTGTTATTTTTTGTTGATGGATACAACACACAGGAATTTGAGACTCGCACCGATACAAACACTCATGCACTGATGGCCTTCATGTCTTACCTCCCACAGTCAATGTAAAAAAATCATAACAGATTTAAGCAATTCCATTTTAATAATAATTTCCTTGACGCACGGGATTAGATCATTTATTCCACTTCGATGTAGTGTTTGCTCAATTCATTGGTGTGTTTGTTCCAAATCAATCTTCATTAGTCTTACTGAGCCTTATTTGTAGTGACCTACCACTTTTTGTCAATCCTACACAGTAATCTCCGTGTAATCATATCCATCTATGATTTCTCTTTGACCTCTTCATCTATTCATTTTTTTAATCTTCACGATGCACGCTTATTCATCATTAAATTTCCAGTATTACGATGTGCCCCTCATTAAAGGACAAGTCCACCTTCATATACATTAGGATTGAGAGAATGCAGTAATATTAGTAGAACACGTCAGTGAAAGTTTGAGGAAAATCGGACAATCCGTTCAAAAGTTATGAATACTTGAAGTATCTGCGAAGTTACTGCTGGATGACAAGACTACTACCGTGTATGATGTCACATGCGTACAACTATAAAGGAAAATAAAAAGAGAATTTCACAAAACTTTACTTTTTGAATAAAGTGCACATTTCTTCGACTTGCTACTGACGTATGTTAAGGGTAATATTATTCCCCCTGCCTTCTGAAAGAGAGAAGTCGACTGTTCTTTTGTTATGCAAGAAAAATGGAAATATGTTGAATTTTCTTTATTCTTTCTTTATCTCGTTGTACTCATGTGACATCACAAACTTACTTAGTCTTTTCATCCAGCCGTGACTGCATAGAAACTTCAAAAATTCATAACTTTTGAACGGACTGTCCGATTTTCCTCAAACTCTCACTGATGTGTTCTACTAATATTGCTGCATTCACTCAACCCACATGTCTATTAAGGTGAACTTGTCCTTTAATAACTTCATAGTTTCCAAGTAAATATGATTAGATCAGATCAAAATCACGTCATCGTTTCTCGTCATATAAATTTTCCTCTTATTGTACTTCACGGCATTTGCCATCTCTATGAGCAGTTCAGGCTCCATTTCGTCTACACTTTACAATTTTAAGTTTCCCATAGTAAGGAGCTCTGGCATCTTTAAGTGGTATATCATGTGATCTGGTACATACTACATGTGACATTTTGGATTATTTTGATTGGAAAAGAAATATTGTCTCAAAATGTGACCTTTTTGGTGTTGGAAATCCATTTTTTTAAAATCATAATATTATGAGGCATGAGAAAAATCTTAGCAGGTGTGTAAAAATGAAAAAAGACCCCTGAGGTGTGAGTTTCATGCCTTATGTGTGAGACTTCATAGTAGGCCTGCTTTACAGCAAAACAAATAATTTTGAAAGCAATGAAGAGGGCTTGGCCCACATGGTCTACTCATGTATTATACAGATAAAGGAGTGATTGAGAGTTGTCACATTTTTTTTGTATATGTTTGAACTGGGAATATTTCATCCATATACTTCAAAATCAGATATGAATATTCCATACAGCACATACTACCCTTCCATCTAACGTACAACTATTTTCATACACCAACATAGCAAACAGATATCGCGCACACATATCATACAACCTACATGACACATACATTACACACCAATCCTTCCCCCACATGCATCATACACTTGTACACTCTTACCTACACAACACATACACCAACACTCAAATCCACCCCCCCCCCCCCCACACACACACACACTGAGCACTGGAACAACACTATGGGTCTCCTTGTAAATCAACAAGGTCCTTCGATCTGAAAAGCTACCCCAACTTGCTGGCCATTCAGATGAAATTTAGTGGAAATTTACATAGCTCACACAAGAGACTTGTTGCAAGAGATCTGCATTCCTTTCCAGCTCACACACATGAATTAAATACACCACAATGCTCACAAACAAATACATAAAATGCAGAATATATGCAATATCTTTTTGAAGAAACTGGTATATTTCTTGGCATTTACTTGTGAAACACAGTTCTCCTGAATCCATCATATTACAATAGTTTTACCTTAAACAACTATCAGGACATGAACACACAAGCACATACAATGAATATGCATCTTTTAAAAAAAAGGTCAGATATATTACTGAATCCATGTACTAAAAACTATACATTATGTACACAACACTTAACACACATTAAGAGAACAGTCTGAAAGGACAGATATTACTTGCACTGAATACAGTACTGCTCCGTCTCGCTATGTGCCTGGTTTCTGGAAGTCTTTGTCCTTTTCTTTTCCCTTCTTTAGCTATACCATGAATATTCTGTGAGGGTATCGACCCATGCACCCCACAGCTGTCGCTAGAAAGAGGATGTAATCACCCAATATTCTGAAGAATCTTCCCAAGTCAAAATGTCCTTAGTAACTCTTTATTCAGTAGTAACTCTTTATTTCATCTATTCATGGTACTCACTCTTGTGGATGATTATTACTACTAGTATATTGCTAAAAAAAAAATCAATTTCAATTTGTAACTTTTTGCTTAAAAAATAAATAAAAAAATAACTTCTTTTTGTTTCCCTTCCATCATTTTGTCTTCTGTTAGAGACATAAATGTAATTAGTTTCTTTGGATGAGATGTATTCACTCCTAAATGATAAATGAAGAGTTTAAATGTTTACACTTTTTTGTTTAACTTTTAATCTCCTTCACTTGCAGACAAAAGTATTGAAGGCAGGCTACTTCATTGCAGTTCTCACTGTCAGCACACCTTGAATTGTTGAATAGTTTGCACAATAATTTCAACAGATTTTGAAAGAAAAGAAAATATATCAAATGAAATGTGTGACAGTTCAAAATTCTGTTCATCTCATGACAGTGTATAGGAATTTTAAACTTATGTTGTTCAGTAATAAAAGATTTGGCAAATGACTATGAAAATCCTGAAGAGCACCTTCCTAAAAGTAATCATCTCTATTAAAGATTTAAACAATCTCAATACAATGGAAAGAAGAAATGTCATAAATGTTCATCACAAGAATGACAGTGGTTACCATTAAAGTAAACAAATAAATACTCAATATGCATGAGAAAACTACAAGATCAAAGCTGTTTTACAATTAAAAAAGAAAGAGAAATTTTCCACTATCTCAGCCTTCAATTAGAGTTGAAAATGAACCTCTTCTTCTGATTTCTTTCTTGCTTGCTCGAAAATGCAAGAAGTCAGGTATAGGTAGAGATACTCTTAAGACATAATTTTATATTCGAGTCAGAGGTTTACTATCAAATTAGACTAGAATACCTCTATTCACGTATTGCAGTAAATTATTTCTAATTAAAGTCAAATTCAGGTCATGTATATGGAACTGTCATTTAAATTCCAAGTCAACATCATTGTTAGAACTTCACACCTGTTTTTGTCTGTAAACCACTGGTGTACACTACATAATTATGATACACAATGATGTTCTAGTTATGGTGTTCTAGGTATGGTGTTCTAAGGTGCTCTAATTAAGGTGTTCTAGTTAAATGTTCATAATGGTTATAGTTCATTAATTGCTATTACCATTGCTAAAGCAAAACTAATACACACTAAACTATCAATAATTGGATGGAATAAACTTTTTCACAACCACATTGTAAAATGGGGAGGGAAGGAACACGGTCCTTGTGGGTCCATCATCATCATTTGTTTTATAAAAACAAATATAGTTAAATCAATTTGAAACATGTTAATTTCCATCAAAACCACAGTCAGTCTACTACTCCACATTCATAAACTTGGCTGTTTCGATTAACACTGGAAATTTTGCATTGGTATATGTAACTACCCACCCAATGGTAATCTACTTCAGCAGTTTCTTGTTACTTTGATTGGTGTGGTTAGAATTTATCACTTTGTCCATGAAGAAACTTGGCTAACATGGTACAATTGTAGAACAGATATCCTCGCACTAGGCAGCAGTTCTGCGCAATCATTTCCTGCATATTGCTTTGTTTCCTACCAATTTTCAACAAAAATGGGTAACAATTCCATTGCAAGCCTGCACCTGTGTTTGTCCAAATCATTACATCCATCCAACTTCAAAGTTACAGACTACTTTTGTTGATCACAAAGTGTTATTAAATTCACATCTGCTCAAAAGTTACCGTAACACATCTAAACTTTCCTCATCTATTCTACACATTACTGTCGTCACACTCATAAAATACAGAATCACTGGGATATGATAAATGAATATAAATATATTGTCACATACACACTTAGAATCTGGGGAATCTTTGTACAGAGAATTTCATACAAATGCAAAATGTTTCACAGAGTAAAATGACAAGATTTGATTGGTTGATGGCGACTGCATAGCTTGCTCATAAATCCATTCATATCCTACAGCATTCCAGAGTATCAATTCAACACATGTGAATAAATACTGTTGCTTGGTATGCATATCACAAATAAAGATCTCCACAAAAATCACCTGGTCAAAATGGAGAATACTGTATTTCTTTTTCAAAAGGTTCTGACAATTTTGACAGCATGAATGGAATTATGTCTGATCTCAGGACACAAAGGCACAATTTGTCTGTTTTGGAAGACATCTGCAATTATATTAACCCGTTGAGGACAAGTCCCAAGTTTACTCGGGCAAGTGTCTATGGGAAATGCGTGTTGTAGCAAAATCACTCTGTCCTCAACAGGTTTATCTACTACCTTAGAACAACGCTGTATAATGATAGTGATTTTTTTTTCTTTAATAACATAAATGAAAGAATATCTCACTCCGTTAAGCATATCAAGCAGTAAAGCAGCCATTCTTGCTAACATATTGGTTTCAAATGCCATGAAATTACAAGGAAAGACACACTTGTCTACACTTTTCTTTGCTATAAACATTTTGGAATCACATCTTGAAATACATAGCACCAATGTCCAAACAAAAACAAAGACAAAATCACAAGCAAAAAGAAAAAAAAATTAATATCAATTCCACTAAAACGAGGTAGGTTTTTAGAGTTGAGACTGACATGACAGAAAACAGATAAGATTGTATTTGCTTCTTTCTTTCTTTTTTGAACAAAACAATAGTGGAAACGGGAATGGCCAAACAGGGAAGAAGCCATTATATAAGTTGTGAAATTTTAACTACCTAATATGAGCTGTAAGGTACAAGAAATTCAAAGCCTGAAACTAAAAATCACCTTGGCATACATTCAGAATTAAGTTTTCTCTACATGATCTTTATTGCTGCACACAAGACACACAAGTCAGTATTGCAGCTTGGATGTTTGGTAGCTCAGACGATAATGTGTAGCATGGATACATTAAAAGAGGTACAGGGACTTGTTTCCTTTTTGTTTTTTATTTGAAAGAACACCTACATTGACTGATGACCAATCTCATTCTCTTGGTCTTCTGTATCGAACGTCAGTAGAACACAAAGCTGACGAAACCCCAGCCTGACACAGTGAAATGTCAGGCAGGGTCCCAGCAACATGCTCAAGACCTTTGCAATCTGTTCGTGCAACCCACTTCCTTTTTCCCATAGATATAAACCTTTGTGTGGTACTGTTTCTTTTACAAACATTTTTAATTACCTCCTTTTCACATGTTGGTAAAGCTGATTTAGAAAAGAAGAAAAAAAATAATCTGCTTGATATGGAATTACATATGTCAAGTAAGGTACATAAATGATACCACTGTACCTATTTTTTTTTTTAAATCATAAAGCTGGCAAGTTAAGTTGTCCCAGCAACTTGCATATCATGGACAATTCCACTGAGTATTTACAAGGGACATATGGTGTTGAATTATGTCATCAATTAGTCAAAATAATATCACAACATGCAAGCCTCCAAGTATTCTGCTGTGTGTGTCACCAAGTGCCATTTGCATTAATGACAAATTCATTTCCATGAAATGTTGGAAGGGAAATCTGATTTCACAATTACATTACAGGAAGGTGATAATTGACGGAGCCATTGTCAAGATTCCTGGAAATAGGGTTAGCAATACCAGCAGAACTTGATCTCAGAGTGACGTAACATGAGGCATACTGATGTACTGTTAATACCCAAATAATGATCACAATGTTTTTGGTTTTTTTTTCTTTCTTTTCTTTGCTATCATCCACTCAAGTTCTGCTTCTTAGCGACAGAGATTAGATCAAGTGGGAAAATGGACTACAATGGTGGCCTCCACAGTTCTGGCTGCACCCGAGAAAGTGATGCAAGCTACAGGTGACCACAGCAGTCGAGATCCTAACCCCACACCTTCTGGGAAAAGGGTGCCGGAGTCACACCCCCGCAAATTGCAGCAAACAAAACTTGAGCCGCAGATGATGTCCCGGCTACTCATGTTGCCCTCGGAGATAAGAAGAGCTTTGTCTGCCAGTCTCATCTCACCAGGAAAGATTAGGATTGACACCCAGAGAGGAGGGGGGGGGGGGGGGGGGGGGCATTCCTTAATCCTTCTGTTTGTGCCCTCAATCTGCCTTGACTGCCATGATATTATCAAATCTGATGAGCCTATGATCTCTGTCCCTCAGCATAGCTCTCTGCAGTCTGGTCAGTCCAGCATGATATGGGAATACTCCACATCCCTAGTCCAAGTCAGTCATGTCTTTCATACCTGTAATCATGAAAAAAAACAGAAAATAAATTTCCTTTACACCATACATTGTTTCTTTCATGCACTTTATCTATCATAGAAATAATGATTCAATAATTCCTCCATAAATCAAACTGTGGTAACAGTTTTCTGAGTAACAGTCATACATCTTCTTTAGTAAGAGCACAGATATGTAATTATATACCAAAGTTAAAACACCCCATTCAGCAAAAAACCTGAGCCAACAATATATCTCAAGTTGCCTTTCTGGCCCTCAAGACAACCTTGACAATTCAGTTTACCTTTGCACATGGGAATGGGCAGTAGTTACTTTAATGCCTCTGCCATTTTCCTTTTTACAGACTTCTGACATAATTACTCATATTTCATTCTAGGAAGCCTTCACCACATACCAGCAAAATACACAATACAACCTGTACATGCATGAATGGCAAAGCAAAGACATCAGTATGTCACAACTGAGCAAATACCAAATATCAGCTCATTTACTCTGTCAGAATCACTGGTGACTGTTTGTATATCAAGTTTATGGCAGTTTAAGATAACGATCTTGAAAGGGTTAAAAACAAGTGCCTATCTGCAAAGTCTACAGCCTACACAGTGTTTTGTGACTCGTTATGAAACAATTGTAATTGCAGTTGATTGTATTTCATATGTAAATTACTCTCACGGGATGCTAACACTTCAAATTGACCTCATTATGTACAAACAAATGTACACATAAACAGACAAACAAACAAGCAAACACACATAGCAACTGCCTGTGGATAAGAAGAGCTGTTTCAAAACTTACCGCAGTCACATACTGGTTGCCACCTCTCTGGGACCGTCTGTGGCTGGCGCTCGTTTCCACGGTAGCCGCCTCCGAGTGGAGGGAACTCACACTCATGGTGCGAACATCTGAAGAGAACATGGTCTCCTGGTAGATCTGGGAGCTGCGTGGCGAGGGGACACTCCTGACAAAAGGGTTTAAAGTTCTTGAGTCAAAGGGCCTTAGGACGGCACCCGTAGTGGGCAAGTGAGGGGCAGCGGCTGCTGTGTTCTCAATGCCAAAGGTGCTCCCTTCCCCACTGCTGTCTGTACCTTGGAGGGTGTTGGTAGGACTGACGGCTGCTGTCGGGCGTGGCTGGTGAAAGTCTCCCATGGCACCCATCTCCGGGATGTTGTACCCCGCTAGTGCCATGGAGCTGGCTAGGGAGAAGCGCCGGGATGGAGATGAGAGGTGGTGCAGGGAGGACATGTTGGCCGGAGAACTCAGGTTGGACATCGACGAGAAGGTGGAGGCATCAAAGAGCTTGTTGGAAGAGCTGAATGACGAGATGGCGATGGAATTCCTTGTTCTTGGAGCTATGGAGGAACATAAACACAGAAATCTTGATTAGGTGATGTCATGAAACAGTAGATATTCTGATCTTGTGAGCTCTTTATTCAAAACTGACCTCTTTCTCATAATGTACTCATCAAAGAGCATTTCTTTATTTTAAAAATAATTCTCCGCCACTTCTTTTGAAAAGACAAATTCACATGCACATATTCTTGAAACACAAAGAAAATGTCAAATTATGCAAGTACTAGAAAGATCAGACAGTTAAAAAGCCTTGCGTCCACCAATGTATTTCAATAACTAAACATACTCTACTGTAAAAACTTAAAAAAAATCTTATAATACAAGGTTCTTGTCTTACCTTTGAGGTTGACTGCCCTATCGTTGATCCTATCCACACTTGGTTTTATGTCAAATGTCTGCTTGCTGTAGAAACCAAGGGACGAAAGCTCATGTTGTCTCGTTTCTATGGAAACAAAGAAAGTAAGCATTGCTAAAAATATTTGTGAAAACATAAAACCATATATATGACCATGAAACAACACGATACTGATATTGGCAGTAATATAGAGTCAGTTGCAATTACCACTGAAACATCATATCAGCATCAAATTAACATACTTTACAATTTCATAACAATTTCAATGGTGCGATAGTCAGTTGTGCTTTAATCATTCATTTAATACCTCACCAATAACATTCTATAAATCATTTTGATACCATGGAAATGCCAGAATTCACCAATCCACACATTCTTTGAACTTCAGTTATCTTCTCAACACTAGAACTGCCCACAAAATTTATTTGGTGGCTTTTTGTTCACCACGCTTTATGTTCATGGCATGAAAGTGTTCATTCCTGTGCTAACGTACCTTTGCTCTTCAGCGCTTGGTGCCATAGCAACCGGCTTGATGTCTGCTGTCCACTCTCGCTTGACCACTGGACTGCGTGCCTGCAGCGTGTAAGCCTTGTCTGAAGACTTACGCCGCCGGAACCAGACCTCAAACTTTGTACCCGTTTCTCCGATGCTCTCTGTCAGACCTATGTCAGTCATCTGAAACATAATTGATGTGAAGATATACAAGGTATACATCAAGTAACACTGACACCTCACAAATATTCTTTACATAGTAAATATCATACTACATTCACTTTCAAGTAAGTTATTAAGGGAAAAATTAGACATTTTCTTTGAGTATTGTAAACAACTGCTGTGTGTTTGCCACAGATGTTCATTACATGGCACAAATGACAATGTCAGCAATAATCATAGAATCATTTAGTACAAATATGATGTACAGAAATATATCAATGATGGATGATCCATAACTAAACCAACATCACACTAATTACCATTGCCATTATAATCATCAATATCAATGGTGGCCATAGAAAAAAAAGTCATCACTTTAATTGTTGTCATCATATCATTGTCAAACATGTCTCTATACATCAGCATGCCAGACAACTCCACTTCATGCTGACCAAAGACAAGGCAGCATGCATGGGATTATGTGTCTCGAGTTATTAACCAAAAGTCCCAGAAGTCATGATGATTGCACAATCACAGTCTCTGTAGACTGTAAGCAGGAACTGATCTGTGATTACATTAATAGGTGCCTAGCACCCATTAAAAGACACACATTTCCTAATCAACTATCACCAAATGAATGCTACATGTATCTATGACTGAGATAGGAGATCAAGGCATGCAGGTGAAAAGACTGTACTAAGCTGACATGTGGCTGAGTACAGTCAGAGATCAATCAAGACTGGCTGCTGACTTTGGGAATGGAATTGTACTGGTAGAGAAACCAGATCTCTCAAAGACTTTCATGAGGACATTCATCACGGGTGCTTCCCCTCCCCTCCCCTACCTCTACCAGCTTACCCCCCCCCCCTTCTCTGCTTCAAGCTCCTCCTTCACCACACCTTCTCCTTTTCCCCTAATCAAAAATATGATAGCAATCACCAGATGGTAGCGCATGATGACAAAATGAACATTCACAACCAAGACTGTTGAGTGATTAGATGCTACAGGACAGGGGTGGGTGCAAGGGGTCAGGGGTCAACATGGACCAGGTACTGACCTTGAGACTGAACTTGTACTGGTAGACGTCGTGCCCCTGGTTGGTCTTACGAGGCTTGCTGAACAGGATCAGGTCTTCGAAGAGGAAGACATGGCGTACACACTTTCTCATCCCTCGGTAAACCAGGAACTCGGCCTGTGTTAGGAACATGACAAGAGAAATGAGAATGCAATAACGTCACTTTCAAAACCTGTCAATGATATATTCTTAGAAATATTTCTCATATACTTTGAAATATTTTCTCAATATTTTTCATATAAACTTTGTTCAAATACTTGATATTGACACCAAGTAAAATGTTTACATTCTTCCCCCATGCACCAAGCCAGTGTACTGAGAAATAATTCATGCACAAGTGTTCACATTTTCACCTTTTATATGGCAATAAGGCAAAACCAAGGACTATTTGAACATTGTCTGAGAAGAATATTCCTAAAGTGCACAATTGTGAATACACTTCAGCAAGACGTTGATTTCATACTAAGAATTAAACAGGAGAGATTAACTTCCAGCGAATCCAGTCTGGATTTGGTGTGTAATTCTATCCGTTTTTCAAAGGTTAATGAGGTGTCAGTTTGTGGATCTTGGACTGATAAGAGCAGGAAGGCGTGTGTCATGTCCTTGACGATTTGTCTGCATCGGGACAGCCCGCATCAATCAGACAAGGAAGTTAGCTTCTCTGCATGAAACTGATTCATCAATTAATGCCACCAGTGAGCACGCATGACACCAAAAGCCTGCCCCCTACCGTCATTGTCATGTCACATTATCTACTTACTCATCGACAAGCGATGACATAACAAACGAAGCCCCCGGGAACAGGCTAGACACCACATGTACAACTTGTTCTCACTACCAAATGCAGGCACTTTCTATCGATTTGAAATCAACAGGATATTGCATTTGCTCATATTGTTCCTAAACTAACTTGACACATGATGCAAAAAAAGATACAAAAGAAGTTCTGCTTTAGAAAATGTAATAAGTGAGATTGGCTAATACTAGGATGCTCTGCTGATAGTCTACACGTTTAGGAGAAACAGATCAGTGGCACTGTGTCATGATCACTCAAAACAGCCTGCAGCACAAGTGCTTACACAATGTGTCTCAAACTGTTGCTTCAGGCACTTAAACATAAGACACTCCATCCTCAAATGTCCACAAGAAACAACTCTGAGTATGTCAAAGGAGGACATTATGACTACAGCTAAGCCCTGGTCAGAGGGCTGTCACAATCAGATAGTAAGTAGGTCTGTAGGAACCCTCGTCTCACCTGACGTAATAGCTCGCCCTGCTCTCGAAGGTTGACCTGTAGAAGATGAGAAAAATGCACTGATATTATGCTAAACAGCAAATCATGCCAGGATTAGGTTCCCCCATACACCAAGCAGTCTGCAGGCAAAGTTATTCCGAATCTATGCAGCTGGACAGTAAGAGGAAGACTTTCTCCTTCTTGATTTACGGATTGTTTTGATAAGTACTCTCGTTGGTAAGTTTAGAAGAGATGGAATGGAATGGATATTGCTCCATTAAAAGAATGGATGATACGCACTAACATCTGTCAACGCAATGACCCTCACAGAGCTGTGTGATCGATTCAAGACGTAAACATGATTTCAATGTCTGATTCTAGATATGTGTGATGAGAAGCGAACCCATTAGGCTGACAATAATTGATGTGCCCTCGGACACCGGTTGGCATGGCTGCTCCTGCGGTTCCACATTAATCACGCATTTTCTATCAAAGTACAAGAGAGACCCTCGGGGGGTAAAAAGACAGAAACTTGAAAGGGTGCCGCCCCCTCCTCTTGAGCTAGATAGCAAGAAGACACCCATGATGTATGGCAACTGGATGGTGATTGATAATTTGCTTGATTTGCCCGGGACCCTTGTCTGACAGGTAGCCAGTGTTACCCCTTTGTCGCTGATGGATCCAACAATTGCAGGCATGACATAGTACATTACAGAAACCATTGGTCCAACGGACAATGACCCTGATTTAACTTAATACACAGAGTCATCTAATTCTTCAATAAGACTAAGTGATTCTCCCTTTTTTTTTCCCCTCCATACCCACCTCCCCAATACCCCCTGCTTTTTTTGAGTCATGCCTTGATTACAGGGAGGGGAGAAAAAACTGATATTTGATTGATCACGGTTTTATGGAGCTGCACTTTAGTGTCACATAATTTTGATGGATATAAATGCATTTTGGGGAGAACAGGGAAACTCCAGTCTGCATTCTACACCCTCGGCTTGAAAGGATCTTGTCTTTAATATTTCCAACAGCTGTCACCTTTTTTGTCTCAAAAATACTTTGCAGCACAATCTGGGATTTCTCATTCGATAAAGCAGAGATACGTTTGAAAATGCCAAGTGCGGATTATATGGTCAAACTCAGGGGCAGCGGATTATGCGGCGGCAGTTCTGTATACCAGCACAAAAAAAGAATAACCGCTTCAAAAGCATCTACTGCCATTTTATATTGGAGAAGACCAAATCTGGAGACCATATATACATAATATTGAATGAAGGATAAGAGAGCATCCAAAAACTTTCTATTTTCTCTAGATAAAGTACAGGTGAGTAAAGAACTGCAAAGCAGAACCTTCCAAAGTTATCAAAACACTGCAGTGGCACCTATTTCTTTTTTTAAAATCAGCATATGATTTAATGATCAAAGTTTTGTTCAAGTCAGCATTAATTCTACACAGATAGATAGCTAGATAGATACATCAATGAATGGACAGATGAATGGATACACATAAGATATACCCAGAGATATACAAAATAATAGACAAAATAAATTAATTTACAGATTGTCGAAAATGATTGTACAGAATGAAAGATACATACACAGATGTGTAAATAGATAAAGACAACATCTAAACCACATAGACAAACACATTTTAATAATTCAAATAAGTACTCCTTCCAATTTCAAGATTTTCTACAAAATAAATTTCACAATTAGTGGACAAAGAACAAAAAAGCATCATATCAGAGTATGTTTGAATCAATACAAAAGTATGTCTAGAATACAATAAAAAAAAATAATGTAAAGGCAAGTGCTAATGAACAACCAGACATAACTACAATGGCAATAAAATCAAGACACGATTATGAGACATTATGAATGACATATATCATGTACACATTTTCATTTATATGTTTGTTTGTTTGTTTGTTTGTTTGTTTGGGGTGGGCTTTTTTTTGGGGGGATGACTGAATGACTAGGTAGTATCCTTTTTTGTTTGTGAGTGAAATCAAGTTTTTATGCCCCTTCATCAAATACCACATAGATGAACACACTATAAAGTCTATCATATGAAATGTAAATTCTTTGGAAAATTGTGTCTTTTTCAAAATTACAGGTAATGCTACCATTTGATATGCAAATGAGAATGACAAGTTATGATAACACTACGCATCTGGTTCCTTTCAACACATCATTTTCTTTTACTATTTGGTGACGAGAGGCCATGAAATGGTCAAATGTGAACGCGTATCATAAACTGCATTCACAATCTGCAAATGAGTAATCGAGTTTTATATTTTATTTAAAAAATGAACAGAGTTTAACTTACATCACAATCCTGCAAGGAATCCATGGCAAGAAGGTCATTTCCATGTCTCATCTGGAACTCAATCATTTCTTCTGCCGCCTGGAAAGAATAATCAAGACAAAAACTGATTTATCTTTGATACAATTCATAACAGTGCAAATTCCAGACTCTCTTTAAGTTCTCATTTTTATCCCTGCCTATATCTCAACAATCTTGGTTAAATACAAATTTCATCAGCCACCACATTGAGTGTTTGAATATTAATTCACAGCTGATTTCTCTCAATGCACAAACAGCTGATGGCAATGTCTTCTATGCAGGCACTCTGGATACAGTGGAAATAGCAGCCAACTTTGAAAACAAAATGAGCGAACATTCTAAAATAGAGGGAAATAGGAAAGAGCCTCATACGAAAATACAAATTATTTTGAAGTAGCCATTGTGTTTATTGTAGGGGATAACACAAGGGATACTGCACTTTGAGCTCTCTACAGAGTGGATTTAGCGCAATATAAATTCCTATTATCATATCATGCTAAACAAACAAAACAGCTAACAACAAAACAGCGAAATATGATGAATTCATACAACTAACATTTTATTCTGGAATGTCAAACTTATTCAATGAGAAATTAATGACATGTCCTTGAGTGATATCCCCCCCCCCAAAAAAAAAAAAAAAGAGAGAGAGAGAGAGAAGATAGATTAAAGGGGAATGAAACCTAAATATACATGTGGATTGAGTGAATGCAGCAATCAATATTGATAGAACACATCAGCAAAGTTTGAGGAAAATCAGGCAATCCCTTTAACAGTTATACATTTTCAAAATTTTGGTGCAGTCATCGCAAGATGAGAAGACTATCACAGTTTGTGATGTCACGTGATGTACAAAATGAATGAAGAATATGATGGTAAGTTGTACAAAAGGATGAGAATGCCTTGATATGTGCAGGGGCAGGAGATGTAGGAAGATTAGAAATAATAGATATAAAGGACAAAAGATGGCTGTCCTGAATCTGACCTTGAGGGCCTGCTGCTCCTGATCCTGTGTCCGACACTGCCTGATGAGATCCCTCAGAAGCAAGGCGTACTTCCCTAGTCTCTGAACTGGCTTCAGCAGGTAGCTAGCTAGATCCATGTTGTCTCCCAGGCGTCGCTGCTTACTCTGTAAGAAAGGGAAAGAATCTTGATAACGATCCTCAATACTTAACCCCCTGCAACTCTCTGAGTGTAAATGGAAGCATGCAAATGAGTCTTGCATATCATGTTCAGGCAAAAATCATAGAAGGATGGGGTAATATCTAACCTTTTGTGCATTCACTCACAAATACATTCATGCGCTCATACTCGTCACCTTGTGGGCAATTACAGCTGCAATTATCTACAGGACACACAGTTGCACATACACAAGCACTTGAAAAGCATTGTCAGACACACTAGGGTCGTGGTAGCACCTAAAGGGAAGCACAGCCTACATTATATTCATATCTCTTCCTCCACCTCCTCCTCTCCCTACTCCCCCCTCCCCCCCCCCCCCCCCCCCCCAGCTTCACGCAATGTTTGCCTACTCATCTACCCCTGATTAGACCTCTTCTAAACACCTCCAGATACGCTACTAAAAAACCTTTGTAAATGTAAGGAGTCATTTCTTAGAGTTCAATTAGTTTGGAGGTCAGAAATCCCCTCCAACCAGAAATGGCCTAAATCTCACCCTGGAATCCACACCGGGGACATACCCCCAGATGGATGTTAATCCTCACCCTCTGATCTTCTGATTAAGAATGCCTCACTTAGTGTATCTCTAGCATCAGGAGGCCTAGAGAGGCTTCTTGGAGCAAGGTGCTGGTGGTCATACAGGGGCAGAGATAAGTCTACATCTTAGGAAGAATGGATTTTGCGTAGCTAAGTGCTAATACCACCTTGCCATTTTCTGATCAAACACATCCAAAAGAATGTCATGATGGGGAGTTTCTTGCAAAGAATTATGCAGGATCTCAAATTACAATAGGAATTAAGGTCACAACCAATATATGATGATTCACATAGAACACAGATTAATCTTTTTCCCCAAGTCAAAAAGCTACACTGCAAGGAGACCAACATTTTTTTCTCTCTCTTGCTTTGATTCTAAGATGGTTTATATATTTACTAGAAATCAATATTTTATGAGGATGGTTTGTTTATCATCTTAGTGGGGAGTTGGAAACATAAAGCCATGAAATACAAGATACCAGGAGTGAAATTGAAAGAGGTTAACTAGTTTTACTCATTACTTTTTGTTTGCTTTTGGTCAGCATCAACTGTATCACAAATACTCTCCTTTATTCTATCTCCATAACCTGAAACCAAGGAATGCATTCCCTGGTGAAATTTTATGTGCATTTTATCACAAAGCATCTCGTAAATTTCATGTCATATCATCCATCAACTTACCCTGAAGAACATTCCAAATTCTGCCAAGAGCTTGTCCGACCTTGGTTTGTTCATATTGTACAGAGCATAGAGACCAAAGTCTTGTCTCTGTTGAAATACAAGAGAATTACATCACAGGAGGAATCATTAACTTTTGAAGGAGAAAAAGGAGAATATATCCAAATAGTTTCATATTCTTACATGCACTGACCATCAATAAGAGTATTTCAACGATACACTGATGATATTGTAGGCAGTGAAACGGAGGACAAAGATTTTATTACCTGACATCAGTTTATTCATCTTACTGAATCAGAAGAATTGTTTTATCCTCGAAGATTCTAAAACACTAAACATGTCATCACTTTCATGCTAACAATACAACTTTATACAAAAGGTATCTAATCAGTTTCTTAGGAATGATACATAAAGAATCTAGTCTAGCTTCAAGTGATGTCTCAGAAAGAAGACAAGAAAAAACAACACAAACTACACATACAGACACATATACATGTATCTATAGACATAGACAGTTTCAGTCACACTTTTATGAATTTTTACAGCTACAAAGTCGTGGCATTTGCAGACAGCTTCACATGTGACCAAGATGCTAATGAGGCCAAGACTTAGAGTTTGACATCACTCTATCTCCACCTACATGTTTGAGGAAACACTGGCCGACTTGGAGGGGTGTGTTCATGCACCCCTTGAGCTCCCTTAGGAAGACTCGCTGGTGGAAGAGGTAGATTTTCTCCAGGTTGCCAAAGACGATGCTGCGTTTGCCCCTGAGGGCCTGGGGGATGTCCTCCCTGTCCATCTCGGTTACATAGTTCTGATGGATGCGAGGAGGGATGAGAAATTATATGTGAGTGCTAGTGAGAGCTGTGGTACTTCACCGTACAAAAATAGTCTTTCTCATTCATTGCGCTCTGATAATGACGATGATTGTGATGAGTATTATCATCATGATCATTATCATTATCATTATCATCATTATCATTATCATTATTATCATTATCATTATTTTCATTATCATTATCTTTATTATCATTATCGTTATTTTCATTATCATTATCTTTGATATCATTATCATTATTTTCATTATCATTATCATTATCATTATTTTCATTATCATTATCACTATTTTCATTATCATTATCACTATTTTCATTATCATTATCATTATCATTACTGTCATCATAATTGTTAGTATCATTGTTATCAGACTTTTCTTTATCATTATTATTTGTGTGTAAAATCTCTCTTCTAAAATGACAAATTATGGAATGTGAAAGATTTATTACTAATCTTGGACCTAAATTATTTACTTGGAGTGCTTCTTAATTTGGCCACTTGGAAGTCCCTTTGTGAAACATTTCAGGTTTATTTTTTCCCAATTAAGAAAAACTCATTGATACAAATCAACTTTCTATACCATTCAAATTTGAATATAGGGCAAAAGTCTGTTAGTTTGTACTCATTTCAACAGACTTCAAATTCTTTTACAGCATAACTCATGTTCTCAAAAACATAATTCAAGAATGAGATTTGCTATATACAATGGTAAAGACATACAAGGTAATCACTGGAATCAAGTCAGTGTCACTTGCAGTGTAAGACAAGTCAAAATCTCTTGCAACTGGAGCAAGAAGTGAAAGATTAATCAATGTTTCACTCATCTGTATTTTGATTTTAAGCACTTCAGGAATACACCAACATTAATCTAAACCTAAACTCTAACCTAAACTTAACATTAAAACTAGGATGTATTAAAAAAAAAGCAAGATTAATGAATATTCATGTCCCAGGGAGTGTATATCACTATGTTTCAGTACACCCATATAAACACACACATACACACACACACACATGTACACATTGACACAGGGAGATACGCACTTTCTGTGCTCCACACACGGATAAAAACTGCCAGCTTGCCACTATGCATCATCACATGGCATCAGTCCCGCTCTAGCGCCATCTTGTGACCAGAATATTATTTGGAAGATACTTTCTCTCCTGGATGATATGCAAATATACAATTTGACTGCACATCTTGGACGTAGCTCCACTCTAGTATGTCACTGTGTCGATATAATTACGCTGTTGAATGAGAAAGGGGCACTTCCATCTTTTTTCCTTTTTTTTTTTTTGGGGGGGGGGGGGGGGGAGGTATTACTTCTCCCCATTCTTAACCTACTTGCAGTCAGTATCACATGGTGATATATCTTACATTTACGAACATATGTTTCTTACCTCCAGAATATATTTGAGAGCCAGGACATAGTCCTGCTCTGTTTGGATGACCTCATCAATAATGAGGAGGAGTCTGCGATAACTGGGGTGTTGCTTGGCAACTGTCTCCGCCTCCAGCTTGAGAGGGTTGTCTGCCAGGCAGATGGAGCGGCGGATGTGACGGTTGGCATCCAGCGGTGACCACTGCGTCTGCTAATATGACCACAGGAAGAGATTTGGTGTCTGAGTTTTCAGCCCTTATTTTAGTCACTGGGAATACAATGTACATTCTAGTCTAATTGGAACTAGAGTTGATGGGCTCACACATTGCATTGAGTATTGTTATGTGTTGCATATAAAGGAAATAGAAGAAAAATTGCTTGTTCAACATCATTTATGTAAAATTTGATACCCTTCATAAAATATTTACATTTCAAACAGTAAAGGACTATTTTTGACATGCTTTCTTCACAAATATGAATTTCTACCTTGAAAATAGACAGCTTGTAATCTGTGAAAATATTAATATATTCATAGATAAAATGGTTGCTGTGGTGGCTATTGATAGTAATACATTGTACAGACATTTATAACATGCAATATATCCACTCAAAAGTGCTCAAGGTGCTCAACCTTGTGTATTCTCAACCTGGTATATAGTGTACATGGAAAAAATGAACATAAATAATCTTGAGTTACTTTGACTCTTTACAGTGACTCTCAATGTGATGTTTCCACATCTCTTTTGCATTTCAGTGACAGAACAAAGAGAATGTCAAATCAATGTCATTTTATTGTCATCGGTAAAATAGATCTCCCAACACTGTTCCAAGAGAGAAATTTAAACCCTGCAGGCAAATTGTACTCTAAAAATACATCTTACACACATGAAATACATGATTAACTGCATAGAAGACTAGAAATGTCCACAATAATCTACCAAGGTAAGCTTTATCTCTAGGAGGACAGGGATCATGAGGACAAACATGAAGGCGACATAAGATTCTCCCCTTTCCACCACCTTGATTACTTAGCCATTACTCTTGAATGACTTCCTATTCAGTGCCTCGAGGAATGTCCTTGTATTGACAACTGTTGATACAGCTTTCATCCTGTGTTTTTCCGCAGTCTCCAGGTAAATACAATGTACATGAATGTACTGGGTGCTTTCAGGCGGGGTGACGAATAGGCCAGAACAACCTTGGCTTTACACAGTGGGAGAAAGGCTTAGCCATAAAAGACTTCTATTTACCAAAAAAAAAAAAAAAAAAAAAAAAAAGACTGTGACAGCTTTGTGACACTTTAAAGGATAGTACCAGCTGAAACCAAGCATGTTGTTTTACAATCATTGTGTTTTTCCTCACTTACACTTAGATATTCCATTATCTACACAGACAACATGCAAACACAAATTTCTTGGCAGCTAGATATTGCAACTGATTTACTTTCAAAGTAACTGCTAGAAAATTGTGTGTGAATGCCTTCTCTACTTGATATCTTTCTATCTTGCCAAAAGAACAAAATAAAGCTACCTTCTTTTGCATTCATGCTATTCGTCATCATTCACAGAAACAAATCATATAGACAGGGCACCTTGTGGTGGGATTGTGAAACCAAGCTGACTGAGATGCAACTACTTACTTGTTCTGTGTCTTCATCTGAGAGGAAGTCCTCTTTGATTCTGTTTTCCGTCTCCTTGGTAACCGCCTCCTCCACAGCCTGTGTCTCCTGGCTGCTGGGGGCGTTGCTGTCCCCACTGGTGGTCTCCTCGCCCCTCTCACCTTCCACCCGCTCCTCAAAGCCCTCATCAAGCCTCTCAAGGCTAGTGGTTTGCTTCACCTCCGTCTGACTCGGAATTGGCTCCAGCTCACTGATTGGCTGGATGGCTTTAGGTGTCCTTGACGGATGGCGTGTCACAGCAACACCATCGTCCGTTGCACTATTTGGTTGTGATGCGATTGAGGGCGCTGCAACCCCAGCGGCTGCAGCTATCCTTTCGGATGCTTTATCTCCTACAGAAATACCGGAGTCCACGGATCCGTTACTGTGCATGGAATCCCGTTGGTGTTTTGTTTGAGTTGTCTTGGGTCCCTTGCGTAAGATTTCCTGGGCAACATTTAGGGTTCCTGCTACTTTCTCTTGCGAGACACTCACTTCTTCAACGACCTTCTCCTGAGGGACTTTCGACTCAGACATTGTCTTTTCTTGTTCGACTCCCTCCTCAATCCTCATGGGCTGAACAGCTTTGGTCTGTGAGTTCGACAACGGTCTCCTTGAAATGTCTGATGTTGCTCTCCTCATACGGACACCACTGCCATCCGATGTCGCATTCTGAGAGCCGAAGCGGGGGTTCAGTAGAATGTTCCGAAGCTGATCCATGCGTTTCTGAATCATGCCGTACGTCTCCCGGCAACGACGCTGGGCAAACTCACACTGCTGTATACACTTTCCTTTGTCCAGCGTCTTGGCAAGTTGGAGCATGCGAGCAAATTCTTTTTCTGTGACCACTGGGTTCTCCCGCAGGTATTTCTCTAGAGTGCAGAGATGGATGCGACATCGCTCCCGGTTACTTGTCTCTTCGATGCCCAGCATAGCAACAAATTTCATTCCTCCTAGCGACCACTCGTAGGCCTGTGATGTAGACAGAGATTGAGAGTAAACAGTAAGAATCTAATAATCTCTGAGCATCATTATATTACCCTTGTCTCATCACACACAATATATATATATATGTGTTTTATTTTTCTTTGAAATAGTTCCTGCTAAAAAAGACAGATGGGCTATATGGAGGAAAATGAATATGTGGTTAATCTATTCAAGTTCTTGAACATTTCGAACAATGATTTGTACCTCGTTCCACACAATCTTTCCCAGAGAGAAAATGTTATTACAGACTATAGTTACAAATTCATACTTGTGAATATGAGAGGAATAATTTTTTAAAATAAAAATCCTCTAAAGACCAATACAGCATCCTTACCATATTCCCCAAGTCTTCTACAGTCCTGCACAGCTTCAAGTTGGTATCCATTTTGAGAAGCCCCCACAAGAGGCTTCACCCCTTCACCCAAGTTTTCATCCAAATGATACAAGGGTCATTCTCCATAACAAAGCCTACTGACCACACACCATAAGCAGCTCATTTACACTCCAGCATTACATAGTCTGGTTCAAGACCCCTTATCATAACACAGCAGTACAGGAAGTTGCAGAGAGAGTCTTAAAACAAGCAGAATTCCCAAATGAAAACAGAAAAACATGCATTTGCAATCGTCTACTGCATGATTCAAATATATCAACTCCCCCAACTTTTGCTTGAAAAAAAATAATAAGTTATGTGTGTTACATGTAGATGAAAAATCGATAAGGGAATAGAGAACAGGTCTAAAATCTAAAGACTAGTCCTCTAACAGACTAAACTGAAATAAAGAGCCCTCTTCTAGCTAAGCCAAGCTTACTCACATGATTTGAAGGGGGTGCCTTTCTCCCTGGGTTTATTACCCCCTCTATAATCCCCAATATAATCCTACTGGCCAACACAATTACCTGCTATCAAGCAGGTAGATGGACGCTCTATGTACCCATCTTACCTGGACATTGGTCAATGTTTGATATGAGTCAAAAGTTACTGGGTGCTGAGGTTGACATTATGACCAGATCTAAGAGAGGCTTTGTCACAATGTGATATGTATGTAGACCATGGTGTCATCACTCATGTGAATTTCTTATACTAAAGACAGAAATTTTCTTACAATGTTTGTAATTTCCTAATGACTAGAAAGCAATAAAGAGATTGAAAATAGGAAGGCACTGATGAAGAAGTTGCTGATAGCTATGTGGAGACATTGAATATTGTCTCTCCCATATAAAGTTAATACAAATGAAGATACAGGAAGCAAATTGCCTTTTCTACTCGATTGAAATAAAAATGAAACATTTTGTGACTGTGATTCACTCCATGAGTAAAATTCCCCCGTGACAATCTTGCCACAAAAACCATCACTCCAAATAATAGCATTTTTCAACACTCCAAATCACTCCAGGAATTCTCTTTTGTTTCAGGGTTTCGACCTCCAAAAATGCAAACAAAGATTTCACGGATGTGCCATGAATTTTGTCTCTTCTTTTGATGATCACACCCAACATGTGCAAAGGCAGTACACTACTGTAATAGACAGTATGCTTGCTGCCATGAAAGGCATACATGTGTGAGAATGTGCACCCAGTGTGACTCTTGTTTTTCAATCCTGGCTCTAGACAGAGACTCTAGACAGAGTGAGGGAACTAGAAATAAAAGAGGCATCCACCAGAAGAGTTCCTCCATTGATCTCTAGTTGGTATGGTTTCCACCCACTACCGGTCACATGTGCACACCATACACCATCCCCACTGGCTGTGAGATTGGTCTATTGATAGATATCAACAGGACAGTCCGCAAACTGGCCTACAAAATGGCTTAAAAACTCTTTCCCTGTTTGGTCCTTTTCCTTATTTTTGTGACTGAATATTCATGATTAACCATGAATGAAATGTAGGGCAATAGCAGGATATTCATTTATTAGTTTACATTTTGCCATCAAGTATTGTTTGTAAATTTCTGCCTAGAGAAACTTACTGAAATTGTTTTATTGCCTAAACCCTAGCATTTTAAATACATGCAGTCAAAGCAGTTATCAAATAGGAATGTGGTGCATCATTTAATCTACTTTTATTTCTTGGTCTTGGATACCTCATTTGAAACTTATATCAGTAAGTCTAATAGTACTATTAGTCAAAAAATACAAGAAACACTGTGACAATCAAAAGAAATATGCAAAAAAGTGAGAAAAGAAGCCTTACTTCATCCAATATGGATCTGCACTGAAAATGACCCCCAACTCTAAATTTGAAGTTTGTCCTATCATTTGAGAAACCACTCAGAAAAAAAAAAACCAACAAACTCCTCATAGTAACAGCTACCTCAGTGCGCAAATTTGACTGTGATCGCCCACATATAAATAGTAACTTCAAGCCACAAATATTTCCTCCACTGACATCTGACAAAGAAGGAACTCACACGTCACATCTCTCCCCTGGCTATCCAAGGCCTGGTCTAGCCACAAACCACGATTTGAGGCCAAATGTTCAATAATGTTCCAGTCTACTTGAAGACATGGCCATCATACAGAGGATATCATTCAGAAAGTCAGTCATGTGTCTTTACCCTTCGTTTCTTTCTCTTTTCCTCTCCCAGCTAGTAATTTAATGCATGAAATACCACGACAGATTCTGTAGTTGTTGTTATTCTAACTCTTCCTTTGTGATTTTACACGAAATTATTCCCACAACAAGCAAACCAAGCAAACAAACAAATAAACAAAACATTTTTCTATAATTTAAATCAGCTATCTGTTCTATAAGAATTGATATTGAATGAATGCATTCTGTTCATATCAATGTTTTTGTCTTTATATATTCAATTCTACATGTATCTCTCTCACAGTAAGTCTTACTGTAAAGAGTATCCATAAGTTATTTGGTATATAATTTACGTAATTCAAGTATATATCTTGTGCTAGGTGCAAAACCTTTGCTCTCAGGTAAACCTCCCAGGTATGTAGAACGGCACACGGAGTGTGATAAACCAAGAAAAAAAATGTTTAACTATTGAAAACAATTGCATATCAGCAACTTTCATCACAACTAAGAGTGCTAACTAAGCTACTTGTATTTCTTTAATGATATCACTCGATGATTGTAACATCTACATCAATGCTCGTCAACGAAGTGAAGTGTAAAGAATCTGCTCCAAGTTAGTCGAGTATAGCCAATCCACCATGAATACCATCCCAACCAAGTTTCTTCCGGTGGACAGTAAGTTCATTAACCCCATTATTAACAGGTCTTGTGGTCCCTCTAGTCCTGGAAGGCTGTCTAACAGTCAACAGTCAATGCCTTTTATAGGTGCTATCAGTTAATGCACTGTTGACTCTGTGTAATAGAGAACTCTCTTTCATCTTAGAGAAGGAAGCCACATCAAAGGGGGGTAATTAAGATGAAAAGCTCACAAAGCTGCCCCTTTGGTCTTCATCTTGGAGCCTAGACAGAGTTCCTGGTACCATCAATGGCACCAAATTGGGGGCAGTCTGGATCTCGTAAAGACCCAACTTCAAGGTTACTTGGTCGTCATAAAAGCTGGGCCATTAGCTAGGATCAGAAACCACAAAGTGCTATACATCTATTGAAGACCTAAGAATGCTTGTCTTACAGCGGAGGAAGTTATAGACAAGCCTTACCTCTCTGGTGGAAAGCCCGTTTACCTCACTTTACCTCATGGTTTTACTCTTGTCAGACAGGAAAATATTACAGGATTGTGAAGTATATCATATAACTGCATTTACTATGCACTTGCATGCATAAATTGTTCTTGAAATATAAACCTACTGGAAAGAAGAGAGATATCAATACTTGGTTTCCTACTGACTGTTCAAATTATTCTAACAACTGAATTAACAGAGATCTTTGCATGAAGTAGAGAAATCCACAGAGGTGCTGTTTAAAGAAAAGAAGTCACAGTAGGGAGGGCTGATTTATAGACAGAATGTTGGGTGAAGCTGACATCTTAAGATGGTTCTTGTAACATTTTAGGAGAATCAAATCATAAGCATTCTGGAAGATTAGCATACACCATGTTGCCTTCACACCATATTGCCTTCAGAGACAGGGCTTGGAGTCTTTCAACATGTGATGAGTAATAACATTGCCCATAAAATTATAAAAAGCAGAATATTACATCATTTCCAAGTTCAGGCTTGGTCAACCTTGGCAGCTGTAATCTCATATGAGGTTCATTTTCTCATCTTTTTTTAATTTTTTTTTCTCAGAAATTATTTGATGATATGCATTCTTTCTGCTTTTTTATTGTCAATTGTTATCTAAAATCTAGTCCAATGTATGCTAACAACAGGGTGTGACTTTTGAGGACAAATAAAGATAAACCTTCTGATTTCTCTATAAAACATTACCAGAAGTTATTAGATTTACTCTAGATCAAATGTGACAGTGCACCTCAAAACGAACATAAAGTTGCACACACTGATTTTGCGTGAGGACTGAAAATAAGTGAAATGGGTCAACCTAGCCGAACTTGACTTTTTCATATTTTCTGAAAGAGCGGGTCTTCTTTTACATTATGCTAAAATTTTGTATCATAAAACGGGCAAGAAAGTGCGTTTTTTTAGCAGTTTATCTCGAACATTTTTGGTAGAATAGTGTGATTAGGTGTGTCTTTAGAATCCCTTTTACATTTCTGAAAAACATTGTCCACACTCTTCACTTTCAACTCTAATAACTTTTGAAAGGATAAGGCTACTGATTTGAAAGTTGGCATTAATTATGGACAGAATGTGTTAATGAGGCATGCTCAATTTCAGTTTAATCGGATAATCTCTTCATTGTTATTACTCTGGTGGTTTACTTCCTGTTTTTTGTCCCATTCATCGCACAGCCAGCACGGTTTGGTAATGATTAAGCGCTTGAATAGACACTGTACTTCAGAGCCTCTTTTCTCAGTTCACACTTTTCTTGAGTTTGTGCTTTCTTTCCAATATTTAGATAGGTTAGGAGAGTCCATTTGATTTGAGTTATACATCATTTTAAAGCTTAAAGTCTGCTCTTTCAGAATATGGTCTTAACTAAAAATTCATGTTTGGTGACTTTTTGTTTGTTTTGAGGTGCAGGGTCACAAATATAACAATTAACATTACTTCCTATTATGATTTCAAATTGTAACATACTAAATTCAAAAGTTTATCAGCTGAAAAATGTATAAATGTAGCATCACCTTCACCTACACATCCTTCCCTTAGCCTTCCTTGAGGAGGTATATACCAACTAAAATCTAGTGTGAATAATCCTTGTATTTAGTATGGTATACACTTGATCTGGAGGGTTTCTCCTTTTGATTCTGAAAAGAAGTCACTAGGCTATCTTCACAGTCTCTTTGGGATTACGTAATAGAGTGAGTCAAGTTTAAGTACCCTTCTAATCACCGAGTCTAGGGAAGGCTGATGCATTGTAAGATAAGAGGACTAA
The DNA here is from genome assembly GCF_040938485.1 of Diadema antillarum. Classification (NCBI taxonomy): domain Eukaryota; kingdom Metazoa; phylum Echinodermata; class Echinoidea; order Diadematoida; family Diadematidae; genus Diadema; species Diadema antillarum. The sequence goes on from NW_027271226.1 coordinate 300,937, forward strand.
GCAATTACGTCTGGGACCGTGAGTCACTTTGAGACTATTGTTCAAAAGGTGCAGGGTGAGTAGGAGGGGAAGAGAGAGAGAGATAGGCAGATAGAGAGGGAGAGATACAAGAGGCACATAAAACTGTACGGGAGATGAAAGAAACTCTTGCTGGTATATGTTTATGACGGAATTATAGTTTACACTAGTTACGTTCAGATGGGAGCCCTTAACCTCGAAGTTAGGAAACTTCGAGGTTAGAGCTTGTAGTTAGGGACCGTGAAGACGCACTCGTAGTTAGCAAACCTCGAGGTTTGCTCGATGTTTCGAGCCACAAGAAATCTTATGGTTAGCGCTCTAACCACGAGCCGCGGGGGGTCCCCACTCGTAGTTAAGCACTGTGTGGACACAAAAAACAACGAACTCGAAGTTAAGAGTGACCTCGCCGTAAACTCCAGCCCCCACAATTTCCCTCTGCTTCCGGGTCAACCTCCCAAACATACACCACAAATACACTACACGTGAAAAACCTATGACGCACGACACAACAACATCATCTTTTCTTCCCATGCGCTTGATCTCTGAAACTGAACACGTCAAACTCGCTACTGTATTCTATATTCTTTTCCGACGCTAAAAAAAAAAAAAAAAATGTTTTCAACGAATATCTTCATAAAGGCATAAAGTCATCAGTGCAGTGCTATCTCTGCAGTGTAAGTGAGTCCGACAGGGTTGGACTAAAGAATAAATAGACGCCTTGTTAGCAGTGTGGGCTGAAACTTCGGTTTTGTGGTTTTAACATCGAGTGGGACCCACTCGTAGTTATAGGGGGGGGGGGCAGAAGCTTAACCTTCGAGGTTTCGTAACCTCGAGGTTAAGATTCGTCGTGTGGACACACGTCGTAGTTAGGGGGCAAGAGCTAAACCTCGAGGTTTCCTAACCTCGAGGTTAGGGCCTGCCGTCTGAACGTAACTACTGTAGGAGAGGTGAACCACTACAACTTATCTAAATACAAACACACTCACTTGATTCACATAATAACTAGCTAATCTCTGTTGTTGTTATTTCTTTCATGGCATAATCAGAAATATGGATTCAAGTTTGGCCATCTATCTACCTGTTTTATCCATCTACAAGCCTGTTTTATCCTTCCATTTTCTTCATAATTTGCCTCTTTCTTTCTCTCCCTCTCTCTCTTCGATTTTTCTCTATTATCTTTCCTCTTTGCTCCTTCTCTCATTCCTCTCATTTTAATCCTTCATTTATTATTCTGTGCAATAGACGTAGTAGATGAAATAACTGATGTTCACAAACAACTTGGGTCCCGATGAAATGTTGTGCAACTTCTAAAGCTACACTGTATTTAGTGCCTCACACCATCCACTAAATAACTGCATGCACCACATCACATTCTACCTCACTTCAGTAGGTACAAGTGCACTGCTTTAGCACTGGCAATGGAGATTTTGAGGACTGGGATGCGACCTTTCACCTACTTATGTTGACTAGAGTGTCACGTTATCGGTAACTAATCTCTCATTATGTAATCAAAAAGGTTTGAACAAACTGGTTTTATCTGGTGCATACTGATACCAACATACTTAATTTCCTGACATAGGACATACTTTACCCATTGAGGACAGACTGATTTTGCTACAACACTCATTTCCCATAGGCACTGGCCCGAGTATACTCAGGACTCGTCCTCAACGGGTTAATACAGGACCAGGATGTATAGGCCAGATTGTTTGTTTGTTTATTTGTTTTTGTTGCAGGGAATTTATGCACAGAAAATCACAGAACACTCTCAACACAATCCTCAAGCTGCTTATATGAATTGTCCATGGCATTTTATATCAAAGTGCTCTAGAAAGGGTTGACCAAACAAGCATATCTGCTGATGTAAACATTCTCTACGAATTTGATTGTGACATTTGTAACATCTCATCCAATGCTGTGTCGAACAAACCTTGTCTAGCATCGTGAAGAGCCAGACGGCCTCATCGATCTTCTTCCTCCGCATCTCTAGGCTCTGGGTGAAGGTTGTTAACTCTTCCTTGAGGTCCGCGATGTGGGCGGGGCCCTCTAGGGGTGCCCCGGCCCCATCCCGGCCCATCTTCTCAGAGAGCACATGGATCTCTTCCAGGACATCCTCCCCTCGGCCGATGTGTTTCTATCACAAATAATCACCAACACAAATGAAGGTTATTGGTCTCTACATGTTACATGTCTTTTATACATTCAGCATCCCAATATCAATGTATTATAACTGACTGGCTGTATAGGTTATTGAATACAGGACATTATAAAGACTGAATGTGCATTGCAGTCACCAATATGATAACACAAATTCTTATATCATTACTCATCGGCATTAATTTTTTTCCAAAAACACAACTCACTTCTGTCCTGAAATTTCCCTGAAGTGCAAAGATTTTCTTTCATGACATGCTTCAGAAATTCCATTTGTCATTCAATTTCAAGAGATTCTTATCACATCATGCAATTATTCATCAATTGTTTTTCTGTGTGTACGTATGTGAGATTTTTTTCTCATTTGCTTCACTTTGTGCTATCAAATGTGAAACTGAAAATGCGTACACCATCACATTAAGAATTCTGTCTGTTTTCTTCTTCTTTTTTTTTTTTTTTTGATTGTAATTCGATGACCAAGCTGGCAGGTTGTTTTATGGATTTAATCTTGGAGTGGTGGTTACAATTTCACGCTCCAAGATCACAGGTTATTACCATCTATCCGATTGGGAAACGTGTTTTGGCATACCCAGCATACAAAGACGTGTGAAACCTAGAAAATGAGTTTTTTTTCACCAAACAAAGGAAGTTGTTGTTTGGGCACAATGAGTCAAAGCATAAAAAACTTGTGAGTCATTCTCAAGGCCTCATTGGGTATTGAGTGTTTGGATTAACGCGATGAAGCCAAACAATTTTAAGAAGACTTTTATTTGGTAGATTTTTCTGGACAGATTTTACCAATACAATAAACACCATTCCTATGCCTGTTTTTGACCATGACAAAACACAAAATCTTACCTGTTTTAAAATACCCAATACCCCAGTTTCACCCTGAAATATATCAGTACCGTCCTAATCTGACAAATCATGTAATTGTTGATGAAATTAGGATTTTAACAATTAGCATCTCTACTCTTCAGATTATAATTATCTCAACACTGTGAGAATGGCCTTCAATAAAGACATTATATTTGACCACAATCAAAGTTGGCTTGAGCATTTCATCAAGGACTCTGAATAAAATGGCTGATCTTTAATAATGGAGCGTTTCTGTTATTACTGTCAGCTTGTACTAAAGAGTCACTCATACCAGCAAAAGGCCAGAGTGAATATGACTTAACACCAAGGAAACAAACAAACACAATTAGTATCATCCTCAAGTTACGTGAAAAAAAAAAATAGTACCACACCTATACTTTCAATGCTAAGACCTACCACTGCATTGAAGTAGAATTTCTCAAAGTCCTTCTGTATGTTGACCACTGAGGTCAGTGAATCGGGGGATGTGTCTTCCAGAAGTTTTAACTTCCTGTTTCCTTCGTTCTTGACCCAGTCTCTCACCTGTCAACAAACAAACAGACAAACAAACAAACAAATATGTAAACAAAGCAAAGATAACTCAATCATCTAGGCATCAGCAGATATTAACGCAATTCATAAATTAGTGAAAACACTACAGACCTGGGCCCTGTTTTATGAAGAGTTAAAATTGATTATATAGTTGATTTCAACTGTAAGTCTATGGCAGCCTGTGTGGTAAGGAAATTTAAAATCGATTTTATCTTTTGATAAAACGGGGCCCAGATATCACCCTAAATTCTTCTCCTTTTCAAAAGCTGTCGATCATAACTACTTCTGTATCTCGTGGTCAGATTGTGTGCATGCTTGGACAGTATCAGCCCAAATTTTAACGTCACAGAGGGGGCCATAGACAGAAATAGGCTCCCTGTGGAATTACATAGCTCCTGTACATCGTAAGCACAAGATATTTCGAAATTCATCTTTGCAAGTAATTGACATTGTAAAGTTATGATTTCATCACAACGAGAGCAGAATATTTGCTATAATTTTAGGGGGAAAAAATAGAAAAGAGAAGAAATACTTGTGTCCCTCACAAAAACCACTAAAGTGTGGGGTACTTATAGTGCTATGAAAGAAAGTATTGTAGGAGTAGTGGAATATGCCATTTTCAAATGTACATAAACCAGGATTTACAAGTTTGTAGAGTTCAAATCTAGAAATAGCAGCCACCAATGATCAAAATATTTGTCAGACAGATTAAAATTGTCCTGTTTGCCAAGCTTAGAAGATGAAGCCAATCAAAAAGTGTGAAACTTTGTTTGCCAGGGCAACACCAGTGACAGGTGACAGAATGACTGACAAGCAAACAGTCACAAGGAAGTTTGGAAACCTTACAGTGATTCCTAAATCAGGAGTTCACCTGCACCACTTCTCCCCCACAGTTTACAAGGCATGACCCTTGACCTCTCTGGCACAAGAACAAGTTTTGGTTCCTCTCATCTTGGCTATCCTCACAGGCCAAACAAAGTCTTGCCAAACTACTCTGATGTAATCATCAATTTTTCAAAGTGGCTTTCAAATTTGCGACAATTCAATGTCTAGCTGACAAAGTCAGGCTTTCCCCAAGAGCAACTTAACCCACTTAAAACTTGCCAAAAGCAGAGGATATGGAATGTCCGCTGCAAGGGGAACTCTTTCTAATCTCATTTGGTGTCAGGTTTGTGAGTCTAATTCTGGAAAACAATGTGAGGCACTCAAATCGTCCAGACCAAAAAAAAAAAAATGATTGTTCCACCTTTCATGTCTAATGTTTCTCTTTGATTTCTTTCCCATCAGATTTGGAAGTATAGTTCTCCTTTGTGAGCTCCAGCTTAAGATCGAATTGTTCTCAAGTCATCCTTCAATAACCGGCAAACATTTGGAATGTAAAACTGGCACAAAAGAGGATATGAACATTTATAATTCCCAAAAAAGAACATCTGATTTCCATGACAAATGTCTCATACTGTAAATACCATGTGCAGTCAAGGTTCTGTGTGAATATGTGCTGAAATATGAATTTTAGATTTGAAGCAAGTTTTCAATTTCATATTTCTACCCCAAAAACTTAATTAGTTCGGAGTAAAATTTATCTTTCACAGCCAGAGATAAATTGTTGCTAGTTTTTCCCATACATCAATGTATGTACAGTGAGGTACATGAAACTCTGAGGCTAGTGTGTGGGCTGATGAGTGTCATTTTTTCAGGGTAATGACTCAGAAAACACATTTGCAATGGAGGTGTTAATTCACCAGTTTGCTTTTCAGCACTTTATCCTTGAAATAAGGAGACTGTGGTAAAGAGAGACACCATGGCACACAGCAGAAAGCAGGCAAACTGCCAAAAATGAAAAGAAAGCACTAAAAAACACATTTTATAATCTGTGCTGTCACGCACAAAGTTAGCCTTACTGAATATTGATTTAACTCACACTTTATTTCTACATTAATACTTATAAACTTCCTTCTGCTGATAGTATGGTCATTTTAAACATATAACCATTGTCTATTTTTGAACATGAATCTCAACAGTAGTATCTAAAATAATGATATTGGATGTACAAACATGTGACATGAGAAAGTGCAACTGTGGAAATAGCAAACTTGATATTTATCAATCATTTAATGAAAATTATGTTATCTCTGTTGGGATGAATTTCTTATCAAACAGATTACTTGTTTATAATATGTTAGTGTATGTGGTAAGTTTATAGAGCAAATTCATTATACGACTTAAAGGGAACCCAAACCCAAAGAGCAATGTGGATTGAATGAAAGCAGCAACATTAGTAGGAACACATCAGTGAAAGTTTGAGGAAAATCGGACAATCGATGCAAAAGTTATCAATTTTTAAAGTTTTGGTGTTGGAACCGCTGGATGAGGAGACTACTAGAAGTTATGACGTATGTGTGGACAACAATATAAAGAAAATGTAAAGAAAATTCCACAAAAATTCACTTTTCTAGCATAATGAAAGAGCGCTTGACTAACCGCTTTCAGAAAGCAGGAGGAATGATTGCCACCCTTAACATATGTCAGTATGAAGTTGATGGAATGTGTAATTTTCATGAAAAATGAAAAAAAAAAAGGACCAGTATCATAGCACACATATATCTGGACTAAATACTAGTTTAGTTGACATGATGTATCTTGGCATCAAAAGATCCCCAAGATTACCCCTCCCTCCTCCTCCACCCCTCCTCCTCCACCCCTCCTCTTCCACCCCTCCTCCTGCCCCACCCATCATTACCAACCTTGGTAGACTCTTCCTCCAAGATCTGAAGGTGGAGTGAGTTCTGGAGGTGGGCCAGTCGTCTGTCGGTCATCTCGTCCAGCCGGCTGCACGCCCGCCTGACCTGGTCAAAGAGACTACTCACACAGCTGATGGCATCTCTGCAGAAAGACAGGGAATATGGAAAAAATGACTTCAACTTTTGAAGAGGCAAGTTGGAATAGTTGTTCAATACATCAACAATCTCATTCATTACTTAGTGCCAAGTATTGTAGAAAAAAACAAATGAACAAACAAAAACAAAATTCATTAATTTCATCATCTGCTTGGTAAACAGACTGAAATCTTGATCTGGCAATTTTCCAGAACACACAGAAAGCACAACGTGAAATAAAGCATATACATTTGACCTTTGAACTGCTACAGATACTATCTTTGCATGACAAAATTGATGAATGAACACTGCATAAGAATGAATAAAAGACACAGACAATGAATAAAATGAATTGTACAATATATGAAATAAAACTTGGATGCACGATGAAAATACTCTATTTTCTTACACATTCTCTGACTTTGAGTTACCACCCTACACTGAAGTGCACAAAATGAGTAAGCACACAGGAACTAACTTTGGTGTCTTACAGAATCAAATTTTGACGACATATTGTATAATTATACCAAGATCACATCTATAAGCAGAAATCTGGAAGTTTTATTTCAATAGCATTTTCATTGTGCCTGAACCAAATGTGCTAAGCTTAAACTTAGATACCTACAATCATTACACCTGAAGGTGTGTTATAATATACTTCCAGATGATGCATAGTTTTGGGCCTGCAGATTCAAATCATGGCCCACTACATTAATATTTTTGTTGGTGATAGCACAACAGCATATTACATGCAAAAGCTGGATGTCAACGGAATATAGCCAAGAAAACTCCATACATAGATATGTGGGTATAATGCCAATAGTTTAGCCCAGATATTTTCAGAGTGTCTTTGAGAAAATCAAGAAGCCTGAAAGATACATAAAGTCCCATTGAGATCTTGTAATCCTCCCAAGCCTTCACAGCTTAAATCTAACATCATCAATACAAGAACTTGAAGTGACCAACCTGGGCTTGACAAGCAGAGGGGGTTAAACGTGAGGATCAAGCCATTCTAAGAAATCTTATGAATATCCCCAGATGAAGAAAACAAGTAAACGACAATCAACACGAAAGGAAAACAGGGCGTCTTTTGTAAAAATCTTGGCAAGACACCAGTGTGTGCAACACCTTGAGGTGAACAACCCCTGTAGTATTTCTCCACGTTTAATGATGCTTAGACCAGTCTCAACAGCAAGACAGCTAGGCATCTTAAAGTTTTTACGCAAATCTGAAGCAGTGACGTAACTGAAGAGATTTCAAGCAAGCAGCAGGTCGACCATGATATTTTTGAGCAGCAACAAACAGAACCACCACTGAGAATCTTAGGCTGTCCAAAAATAAAACCCAAGTTGGTAGTAAGATTTCGTATGGCTAACTTTACACCTCTTACCAAAGATGCATTGTTTTCTCTCTAGAAGGATATTCTGATGAAAAGCTCTACTCAGCACACAACAGTGAGAAAGCGTTTCACTGGATACGAACAAAGTGACAAAAATGTAAAACAAAAATACATTTAAACGGAAGACAAAGTGCTGATTTGCTATTTTGAATACCGGTAAAAGTACAGGTAATCATGAATGCTAAATACTATGAAAGGAGACATAAACAAAACTGTGAATCTTACTCACTTCTCATGCCATGAATTCTACTCTTTTCCAGAAATATGTACTCCTGTGACACCAGTCCACATTGATCTATACTATAATGCAAGGAGTCCTTTACAGCACCACTGAAGCAAAGAGAAACTCTGGAGAGTAGCAGCCAAGCATACTAATACCAGATTATTGTCAGACGTCCAATAACAAGATGCATACACCATCGTTCCACTTGGCTAGAAAACAGACTTCCATTTCTTTGTAAGCAGCAGAGACTGACAACAGCAAAGAAAATATGCGTACATATCAATATCAATCAACATATGACAACGTTTGGACTGTTTTCTGAATGAAAGGAGAGTCAACAAGAAGCCACCAGCGAAGGTTCACGATATTCCAAAGTACTTGTCGATGTGTACCGGCAGAAAGGATTAAGTCACTGTTAAAGAATCCATGCAGAAAGACTTGAGAAGGAGAGAAAACAGCACAGATGGAGATTAAACTTCAAGTTATTTGAATCTGTGAATGAAGAAGGAAATCATAAACAGAATGCCACCACCGGCATTGTCATGAGTGGTATAGGACATAATGACATAAAGCAAAAATATGTTTTACACCTGTGAGATCCGAGCCTTTTACAACCTGGGGGGTGGAGACAATGGCCGGAATTTCTTTTAACTTTATGGGTCAGTGATTTACGAAACAAATGTAAAATTGTTAAATGGTTGTGATCTCTCAAAAATGTATGAATGTCTAGCCTTGATCAAAGGCTAATGATGAGTCAGAAAAGAGAAAAAAAAAAGGTGGGTGCAGGACAGACAAGGGTGATTCTGGACGCTGCTCTGAAATTAACGGTCATCTACATCACAAGGCCGCCCACTGTCCTTTCTGTGACATTAACTGACCTTGCCTGATAATGACTTCCTTTTGGCTATTTGATTTTTTTGTGCTTTATTTCAATAACTATCACAACAAGAAGAATAAACAACTCTGGTTTGGGAGAAAAAGGGAGTGGAGAGATAGAAAAAAACTCAATGAAATGAGCAGAACTGATAGCTTTCTGTTGACTTTGTGAACCGGTCCGGAAATATTCATTCTATATTGCGGTGTGCTTCAACAAAGGCTCTTCTCTTTACATTTCACAGGTAAAGCCAGATGGCTGTTTGGTTAATAAAACTACAGGAGGAATGGCATGTGTATGCTATTCATCATCTAATATTCATGTGGATTTTAGTCCTCACAACATGAAGAGTAAGACAGAAATAATGTATATTTAAGTATCGTCTAAGAGACTTTAGAAGGAGTCTGTAAATTCACCACAGGATGAAATCAAAATTTAAAGGTACCTTTTGGCAATAATCTTGAGAGCTTTCTGTACGTTCTGTGTCTTACTGTCCAACTCAAATAGGATTCTTTTGTGGAATTATCTTTTGGGTAAGTGTATAGCTCTTAAACACACATACATTCACATATATTCCAACTGTTTGCTGTCATTTGGCGTGTATAGATATAAGAGTGAAATATTTTCATCATAACAAGTTTCAAATCCTTCAATTACTTAGCTTATCTCACTCACATCTGTAATCACAGGAAACTTTCTGAAAAGCAAATCGGGCGTGAAATATTAATTTCTTGAACAGGAGGCTGAGGCGTGTACAACAACATCCAGGAATTATTCACCTAGAGTTCAACTAGAGTCTTTCTTTGTGTGCAGAGCATAGCCTGGGGGTCTACACCATGTTTACAGAATAGCACCAAATATTGGCTTCCTGTTTGGAAGCAAGAAAACTGTGCCACAGTGATTAGCACTAAATATGTTTCTTTGATGCTGTTTTCTGCCACTAATATGTGCGTGCATTAACTGGCACACAAAGTCTGCACATCATATCATTAAAGTCAACCTTGCTACGTTGCACTGCATTATTGCATTTGGTTCAAAGCTATTCCACTATATTTATTTATACTTATATATTGCATACTGAAAAATCTCCAAACTCCAGTTATATCTGGGGGTTAAGAAGAAGTACTGTAAAACCAAATACATAGGCAGAATGACACTTTTCTGCAGCACAAAACTTTTGTGAATTGCCACTGGCATGAATACGTTGTGTAGACAAAACCTTTCACATGCACTTAATTTTGCTAATCCTGTCTATTCGCAAAATTTGTGAAAGTTTCATGCATGTGAAAATTTCTGTTTTTCAGTTTAATTGACGCAATAATCTCTTTTATATTATCACAGCAAATTGGAGGAATGTTCTTTGTCCCTATTTTTTTCCTTTGCTACACATACACTGCACATGATTACATAGAAAATTATCTAATAGATGCCATGAAATTAGAACACAAAATATTTTTAATGTGGTCTTCTTTATACTGCCAAAGAGTCTATTTTGTGGCATGAAGGAAGACTGAAAATCAGTTTTCAAATTGGCAACTTCTGCCTCCAGAGAGGATGTTCTTCCGTTCCATGGCTGGGAAGCATCATGCTGCTTGTTGAACCCTGGACAGGCTTGGACCGTCAGACCTTAATGGACGGACAACCTTCGACTGGCACCAAGCACCCGCCTTTCAGGTCCTTCACCCCCATCCTCCCTCCACACTCCACTTTATGAGAGGAAGTCATCTAAATTGGATCGAGGAAGCTGCTCTCGATATATCTTTTCCTGTCAATAAGGAAACACGCCTCTATTAAACTGACAAGCTCTAATCAGGATATACAGTTTCCAATTACACAGCTGTAGTGAAAACCCTGTAAATGTGACAATTTCATTTAGACAGGATATCAGGTAGGATGCTCTGGTGTATCAGTATCAGTCACATGACACATAAATGCTTCATATCATTTTTACCTGGCAAACTGTCCACAAGAGGTCGATCTAGGATCACTTAAGTCCTCCATAGTATTTCCTCTTCTATCAATTCTAGTTGCCTCTCTCTATAAGTTGTCCAACGGATGTACAAATTTCCAATCTGCTACTCAGCCAAGAGCAGAGGCACAGACATATTCAACTTTTCGAACATGGCACTGACTGACTTTAGTCTTTTCTCTGCTCTCATCAAATGAACATCAATCGCCAAAAGTTAATCCTGGACTGCAGCAGACAGTGTTCAGGGTTTGATATGATTGTCACTACTAGGAACAAAACCACATGTCTGTCAACTAAATCCACAAATATAAAGCTGTCACCAAAAGTCTTAAGATGTGGTCCAAAAGATGCAAAATCTTCTCCAACAGATAAAGTGCACAGACATCAAAGTAAACCTACCAAATCCAACCGATTCACCCAGAATGTGTCTCCGCACTGACAGGATCTGCCAGGTTATACCTCGTGCCGGTTGTGACATTCCGTGCAGCGAGATTGATTTCTTGGCAGCAGGGAGGTCTGCTGTGGTTTACAGTGGAACATCCCTGCCCCCTTCTCACCCCGTTTGACGCAATCTAAGCTCAGTGGATCTTTTCCCTGAAAAGTTTATATTTGGTTAAAAACAACAGGCATGGCCTTCACACGGCCAGGAATGACGTCAGATGGATCCTGGTGTTCACACAACCAGGAGAAATCACCTTCTGCCCTCCCACTGACTGTGAACGGAATGTTGAGGCACACTGGATTACACCAGTTCCCTACTGTTGGGAAACATATCTTCAGCGGATCAATATAACTGCAAAATAAATCTTACAAATCCTACATACTCACGATATTGCAATGATCATGGTATCTATGCAGTGACAGTTTCCATCAGGTTCATTCTTTTTTTTCTGATAAATCTCCTGTTATGATGTTCCAAGTCGTATTCTACTCCAAGCTGGCATGAATCAGCAACTCTCAAGAAGGTGCAAGGTGAGAAAGTTTCTGACAGTGATGTAACAGCTGAGACTACTTTCCAATCACACCATACATTGCAGTCAAAAATATCTTCTCATGGCGTACAGCTAGCCCCAGATCCATCAAACATGTGGGTGCATTGTCATCCAAAAGTCTTTCGCATCATATTTTGATACTACTGGGTGCTCCTTAACTCTCAACACGCTAATGTTACAGACTTGCCACAATAACTTAATACAGACAGAGGCTCTTTGAAGCTCTACGAGTTTGATACAGGAAGGGTTTAGAAACACTGTAATGCCGAGATGTGATCCTTGAGTTGATGTCAGAACTTCTGGTAGTACCTAGCTCATCATCAGAAGGCGTACGTCATCGCTGAAAAGGTCTTCACAGAATGATTTGCTAGCAGCAGCAACATTTCAAACTTTTCTACTTTGTCTCTGCAAGGCAAAAGAGGGGAAGGGGGGGGGGGGTAGAGAGCGACAAAGCCATTGCTTTGTCATCTCAGTGGATCTCAATGGAACCTTTTCTCTTCTTAGACTTTCACACAATGTCTGAGCAGCTTTACTTTTTTTTTTTACAGGTTCTCATAAAATACGTACCGAGGTCATATCAAGAGGTGCACAGGGGTAGAGTGTTTCCAAAATAAAAGGAAGATCCGTGCATTGTTTAGGGATCAGCTTAGAAACAGCAGGGATAATGCAAATATGGGTGAAGGGAAAGTGCAGAGATGAGGAGAAAAGAAGGATTTAATTGTATGTCATCTAGTCTATATATACAGCCATTGTCACTATATAGACAACAATTTTGGAATCATTGAATCATTAAAGAGTATCTGAGAGGAAGCCAATGGGCGAGATGTCTGAATGTGCTGGGTTTAAATGACATTAAGCTTCAAACTCATGGACAGGCATATGTAGGTTCTCCATACTGAATCTCTGCCCTCCATCTGACCACCATCCCAGGGTCTGCACCATGGAGAATATACCAACAAACTTTAGATGATAATACCTCTTCTCCTGAGATGAAGAGGGATTTGGGGGGTACACAGCCAGAGGAGAGAAGGGAACATGAAGTAACCAGTCCTCTGGCCAAGGTAGTTTATATTTACCATTGGAGTAAAAAGTCCTGGAGCAAAGAGCTGCTTCAGGAGAAGTACTCAGGTACTATTGACTTATTATCCCACTTGCTCAAACTCCTCCATCTTACTCCGTCAAAACAATCAGTGTTCCTTCCAGCTAGTGCACAGGTTTCTCTCACATTTCCTTTTACATTTCTTGTGATGAGAGCATGAAGGGCATTATTCCATTGACTATATCATGTATTTATCCTCTTCTGCTTCTCACTTGATGATCTCTCTTTGGGTGAAAGGAATTGCATTTCAAAAGGTTAGAACTATGTAACTTTTTTTCTCCTAGACCTTACACTCTGCAATCTGTGGGAACACTGCTGATGAATGATCCACTTAAATCTTACAAGCAATGAACAATAACTAACTGTTTGTATAGTTATAATTTTCCTCACTTCAGAATGTTCAATGATGGAAAATTCAATTGCTATCATGATCCTTTTTTTTTCCACGTCAGCCATTAACATTTTGTTTATGACTCATCTCAGCATTACAATACTCCCTATATCCTTTTATTATCAGACTTTCCATTGCATCAAAGACACCATAACTCACACAAATGAAACCGTCTCTGACCAAGACAATCCTCATATTTCAAACTCATTGAGTCATGAGAAAAGACACTTTCTGTTCATAATTACCTAAGGTGTTGCTAATCTACAAATGCGAGGTAAAGTATCACAAAGCATGGAGGTCCTTGGCATGGCTAATGCAGACTGTCTAGTCATAGTCCTTTCGCAATGTTTCACAGGTCTTTTGATATGGTGCTCACGGAACCACAACTAATTCCAAGTCAACGCCTTGGTGCTATAGGACATGGTGCCTCTCAGTCCCATGTCATTGTATTTGATGCGAGATCAGAAAATAGACACAACAAAAAAAGGGCCAAACATTCTGCCAAATTCCCCCTCCTTCCCAGACAAGGAGGAGATGCATTGGATGATCACCACCAGAAGGCCGTCTCCACATAACACTGGAACAGTGGAAATCCGCCATTAAAATAGAAAGTATTCAGGCTCTGTGGTTTTCTTTGAAAAACTGATAAATTCCTTTGAAAAAAAACTACAATAGATGTACTTTGAAGATATGAGAGTGTGACTGTCTAGAGGAAATTTAAAGTTCTCTCATTTTGTTTGATTGCAAATATTAGTCAGCTCAAAGATGCCAACACAAAAGGCAAGGACAGGATCACATGTGACTGCCCAATAAAGCTATTTCTGATCGGTTATGGCAAGGATGATGACAGTTTGGGAAAATCACTGCAGTAAATCATCTGAAACTAGCCCATTTGCGACAATCACATAAAGAGGATATTTTGTTCCCTGTGTGTAGGTATTGTCTCAAGATATAATGGCTTGCAGATAATCACATTTTCTGACCTGATATTTTAAAGAGAATAATACACATAAGACTAACTGGATTGATAATACATTCTGACATCTGTGGTGATAATCTTCAGAATATGTTGACCCTTACAAGCTTTCCTTTCTTTATTACAATTCTAAAAATACTCCATCACAATCAAAAATGTAACCAAACTTCTTGCACAAACTTTGACCAGTTCTCTCAATGTCACTTCTGTATTAACATTGCAGTGGGGATCTCAGTCTACTGGTGGATCAAGTGACTAGACTTTAACCCGTTGACGACGAGTCCCGAGTATACTTGGGCAAGCGTCTATGGGAAATGCGTGTTGTAGTAAAATCAAACTGTCCTCAACGGGTTAA